>NC_070587.1:24433376-25033376 GCF_027409825.1 Scomber japonicus | reverse complement strand
AGACGCACAGAGAATTCGCCCCTGAAAACGATGCTTTTTAAAAACGCCAGCCAGAGTGGAGATTTTGGAAAACTCCGTTTGCACGTTTGCATGTAAACAGAGAAAAATGGAGATTTGGGGAGCTGGAAACTGCTCCTGGGTTAAATGTGACATTGTAAACATAGACTGTAGATTGTAAACAATCTATTTGATCATGGATGCATGCAGAATGGCATTTATGCTGGTGCAATCCCTTTATATTTGTTTGCATTTGCAAATACAAGTGCTGAACTATGTGGACGAATGAAGTGACGTAGTTGTTGCTATGCGGGATTCTGATTGGCTAACGTGGGTTTGAGCTGCTCTTGACGGCATATATACATGGGTTAGTGTAAACGGAAACTTGTCTGAAAACGGACTGGTGTGCACGCAGTTTTTTATGTAAATGGAGAGGGTGAAATATCCGTTTATGAAAATAGCCGGGCATGTGTAAACGTAGTCTCTGTTTGCTTCTGTGTTCCTGCACTCTTTCCCAGTTCACGTTCCCCTTCACTCCTGCCCTATATAAGGCTCATTAGCCGTGCTTTACCATCAGTTTTTTTCCCCCAGGCTTCACACCTGTCCTCTATCAGTCTCTTCAGCCCTGCCCTGTCCCCAGTGTCCTCCCAGTCAATCAACTTCCAGCCTGCCCTTGTATAGTCACCTGTGTCCTATTAACATATTAGTTCTGTTCGTATTTAAATCATGGTTTCTGTTCAGTCTTTGTTGGAGCCTTTGTCAGTTTGTCCAGTTCATTGCTGCACTTTTGGTTTTTGCTTGCACATCCCAGTACTAAAGACATTTTTCTGCAGCCCTGCTTTCACATCACTCTCTGCATTAGGGTCCACCTGCTCCACTCTTCTGTGACAGTGTTCAATCATTTTCTTGGCAAGTTGTCCTTTTAAGCTGACCAGGACAGGCATGCTCCGAAATGTCCTAGATTTCTATACTGTAGAATGTAGTGATCCCTATAGAGTCCATTGACTGCATCACACTCTTTATACCTACCTTGGGCATTGGGTCTTGCAGATTTTAAGCATCACCCATGCACTCAAAGTTAAATCATGCTTATTATGACCTTTTACAACGTATGTAGAAAGCATGTAAAAATCAAGGTGACAACTATGGACCATAATGGATTCACAGCCTCTGTTTCTTACAGCGTGCAACACTCATACCAAGCTACCAGCAGGAAGACTATAGAATGAAGTTGATGTTAAATCTTATGATTGGGGTAACTGTACCTTGCATGACTCTGACTTGGTTTGATTTCAAATGTTATATCATGGCTCTCTGAAAGATGTTGGTTACCTGCTTAAATACATCAATAATTTGATGGACTCTTCATTTTGCCAGGTGGAAACATGTAGAAGCTGTTTTTACAAAGCAGATATAATGTATTAATTTCCTTTAATACCCCTGAGCACTAAAATTTGCAAACAGAGATAATTCTATATACTGTTTGTAGGTCCAATGTGGTGATGGCTGGTTGTCTGAGCTATGTTAATACAGTAAGCTATACAAATAACAGTTGTGTGTAGTCATGTAAGAAACCTGTTGAAGCCAGTTTGTCTGATGAAATGTTAATTTAATTAAACAGCATGGAATAACTGACTGTGTGTGACTGTTTACATATCAGGCTTGCAATTTCTGGAGCTGTAAAGTATTCAGATGGCACAGCACACTGAATGTGTGTTGCTGTTTGGCACAAAAATGATCTGAACTACAAAGAGTGAATATCAGCACATAATTTTAGCCATCAGCAGCTTGAATCCAACGATTTACAAAAACAGTAACAGCCAAAAACTAAAAAGAAGTTGAACTTAACTTTGAACCTGGAAGTTTTATCTGCGGTTTTACAACTCCAAAAGTTCCAGAGTGAAATGTCTTTTAAAATTATCACCCAGGTTTAATCTAACGCACTTGCATAATGTATGAGATAATTCATTTCTAGGTGCAAACAAAACAATGGAGAACAAAGACAAACAATTGAACTAAACAAAGTGGGATATTCATTATTTTGTGTGATTCAATTACAAAAGGGGACGTCTGTGTGTTTGCAGCCTAACAAATTACCTCCCATAGCATAATAAATGCCAGACATAAATCATTTGTCATATTTCATTACTGCACAAACCAGAAATGGATATGCTCTAATTTCCATGCTTTTCCCCTGATTACTATTCCCATATTTTTGCATTGCTTCTGTGCACTGTAGTGCTGCAGAGTTTTCTGTAGTTATTTGTTTGTGCAGTTTTATTTTTTCCAATCATATGCAACAGCAGATTACTCACTAAATTAATTCTGAGTACATATTCTGATTGTTACTTGTGCTTACTAATGTATTTACATTTTAGTTATTACATCTGTTTCTACCAGTTTGTTTTCCTTATTCAAAAAGACAAGACAATCTCTTTGGTGCTTCACTGTTATAGCTAATACATTACTAATTTCATAATCAGCTTCCTTCTAGTTTATTGGGTTTTTTCAACAAAGAAATGTTGTGTATGCGACTTTACTTAGTCTGCTTGGTGTACCTCTTCTGAAGTAACTCCAACTGTCTATTTTAGAAATAACGTGTATATACTTCCAATTTTCAACAGTAAATATGTTTGAGAGAAGCATAATGCTACCCAGTTTACATCTTAATCACGAAAATATCTTCAGAATATATTCACATATTTCGTTTGTTTTCCTTTAATACTTTTGCAACAATCAAAGTGTGATTCAACATTTTTGTGGATGTCTATAGGCAGTCAGATGTTGTTCATCCTTATTGATAAGATTTTGGGAAATATGCTTTGATTCAGATGTGAAGATTCATACTATGTCACGTATGGCCAATTAATCAAAGCTTGATTAACCCGTATTCGAGTTCCACGTACAGGCATTCTCAGTCAAGCTTTCATGGTCATCCCAGAAACAGATTGTACTTCCCCGCATAATTGCATCAAAACTTGAACAAACGCTACGATTACTACTCCAAGAACCAACTCACCACAGATCAACTTGACTGAAGATTCGTGTGAAACCGGTGTTACAAATCAACTGCGATCTTGTTCTTTCGGTCATTACCCAAAGCTCATGACCATAGGTGAGGGTAGGAACGAAGATTGGCTGGTAAATCGAGAGCTTTGCCTTTCGGCTCAGCTCTCTCTTCACCATGACGGCTACATGCAGAGTCCGCATTACTGCAGACGCCGCACCGATCCACCTGTCAATCTCAAGCTCCATCCTTCCCTCACCCCTGAACAAGACCCCAAGATACTTGAACTCCTCCACTTGGGGCAGGATCTCATCCCCGACTCGGAGAGTGCACTCCACCCTTTTCCGGCTGAAGACCATGGACTCAGATTTGGAGATGCTGATTCTCATCCCAGCTGCTTCACACTTCCGATCCAGTGAGAGTTGGAGATCACGGTCTGATGAAGCGCCTCTCACCAGTGGCAATTGCAGAGTGGAAGAGAGTCCAACCCCTCTCAAGAACACTGGTTCCGGAACCCTTGCTGTGCGTCTAGGTGAGTCCGACTATATCTAGCCGGAACTTCTCAACCTCGCGTACCAGCTCAGGCTCCTTCCCCACCAGAGAGGTGACATTCCACATCCCTAAAGCTAGCCTCTGCAGCCAAGGATCGGACCACCAAGGTCCCCGCTCTTGGCTGCCGCCCAGCTCACATTGCACCCGACCCCTTTGGCCCCTCCTACAGGTGGTGAGTCTACGGGAAGGGGGTCCCATTGTGCGGATATATTGTACTCGTCATAAGGGGTCTTATGAGCTACGCTTTGTCTGGTCCCTCCCCCCAAACCTGTTTGCCATGGGTGACCCTACCAGGGGCATAAAGACTCCGACAACTGAGCTCCTGGGGTCATCGGGACATACAAACCCCTCCACCACGATAAGGTATAGTAGCTCAGTTGGCAGTTGCAGTAAAATAGTCGGCTGAAGTACGCAGTGCAAACCATCCTTGTCCATCTTTTTTAATTTCAGAATATGTTCACCAATAATGAGTGATCTTTAGGTGCAACAAACTCATTATTTTGTACACACACACACACACACACACACAGAGGGCACAAGTAGTCTCCATCCGTGGGTGGCTTCACCACACACCCCCAGTGGTACCACTTCTGGCATGATATGCACTGGATCTGAAACACAAATCATCTGTTAGGATCTCAAAGTGAACAAAGTCAATTTCATGAAGCAGAGCTGTGGTTTCTTACCCAGTTAACATGTCCACTGGTTTTTTGACTGTGGCTCCTCTCCCCACAGCAGTGGCAGAGGTCTTTCATGCAATCTGTTAGAATGAAGTTATTTAACTCACTATTAAGTATTATTTATGCAAGACAATCACATTCATACCTGACTCCGCAATTAGCATGTTTGCCATCTCCAGCCTCATCTTTTTTATCCCGTCTGTGTCCACTGAAAATTCCTGTGGCCCTCATTATATTCCATACCATCTTGAATACAGATTGGATTAAGCTATTTTACTCGAAGATAGGGATTCATTGATACCTCAAAACTTACTTTACACACCAGCACCCCGCATGATGTGGTGTTCCACTAGTGGGGGTGGACAACAGTCCCACACATCCACTGTTAAACATTGACACTTCTCCTTACGAAGGCTCTACATGAAGAAAGAGATCAAAGTATGAGATGCTGCTTTTGTGTCTATTTAGCACTCATTCAAGATTTGCTTACCTTGTTATATCGCCGCAGTGTTACAATTATGAAGTCGTTGGCCCAAATGGGTCCAAAAACAGAGCTCTGCGTTCTCTTGGATACATCGACTGTCAAAAATACAGATGGAGTCCTAAATGTGCATGGCCGTTGCAAGTGTACCAAAGATGGGCATACAATTATGGACAAAAGGGCACTCACCACTAGCATCCAGTGCCTCCCTTTACAAACTGCTCTATTCAACATATCATATATCGATGCATCTAGCTACAAAGAGTGTTACAATAATGTTAATATTCTACACAAGTCATTGTTTTTTCCTTTTTGTAATTTTGGGCTGCTTATTTAAATAATATCTGATAAGAAACAAGGTGGGTGAGAGAGGGGAATGATCTGCAGTGGTCTGTCTGCATCTGATGTCTGTCTCTCTTTGTCTCTTCTTGAGCCTGTGGTTGGGTTGTGTCTTTTATCTATGAAAATGTTTACAATGGAAATTAGGAGGCTTTTAACACTGCAATAAAAGTCAGAATTAACAGGTTGATAGATGCTTTGATATATCACTTAATCCCTGATAGGAAAGTACTTGGAAAAATGCAGTGTGTTCTGTTTTAATTACTAATATACTCAAATACCAAAAATGACTAGAAAAATATTAAGTACAATAAAAACTTCTATCAACACACCAAAGACTACAGAGTCCAGTGTCTTCAGGCTCTTCCCTTTTAGAGATTCTGCTTTTTTCTCCATTGCAAACAGAAGTTTTCCAATCTTGGCCACCTGAAAAGTTTTGTCCATTTGGTGATAATAGTCACAGTGGACTCGTATGTCATGTCCCAGAAAACGAGCTACTTGTTCCAGGTCTTGATGATCAAGGTTGAGAAGCTGGCATAAAGTAGCAACATGCTTTCTGAGTTTTGGCGACGTCAGGAGTTCTAGGTCGCTTGCCTTGCTGTCTTCAGCATATTTCCTGAGGCAATCACACCCACGGATGTTAGCTGTTTTCCCGATCCTAGCAAACAGATATGGGTTGTCATCAAGTATACCAACTTCACTACGTTTTTTGATGAGGAAATCAAGAGAGTCTTTTGTGCGCTCCAGAAGCAGAATGGGCACTTTCCGACCTCTCTTCCCGCGTGTCACAATCCGTGTCAGTCTGTGGCTCATTTGTTTTTCCACAGGTGATAAAGTATCATAAATGTCTTTATTCACTGGGCCAGTGTCTGCTTTTAGATAAGTCTCTAAGGCTAGCCGTGATGCTTCTCCTTCCTGTCTCTTATTGAAGACAATTATTTGTGCAAGAAGGCTCTCAGATAGCCTTTTGTATGCCGTGGTGCTCACACACTTCTTCAAGTCCGCCTTTGACTCATCCTCAATCTTCCTCAAATAGTTCTGCAGAGTAATAACATCCTCTGTCAAAGGCACACAGTCTTCGTTGATCCATCGTAGTTGTTTAATTGTACAGTAAGCATTTGTTGACACATAACTGGACCAAGAGTTTTTCAACAACTCCTTAAACTCCTTGGCTTTCTTTGCACCTGAAACATCTGACATCCTCAAACAATGTCCAACCCAGGCTTCTATTGCCCCTTTGAGAGAAAATCCAATTTTAACTGCAGTGGATGGCGTTCTGTATGCAGTGGTGCTTGTGTTGTAGTTTCTCTTCTGACTGCTTTTATTGTCAAATCTAATTTTGTTAGATCACACAGATCTTTCAGACCATTGACACTCTTGTCAATTTTCTTTGCAGCCAACACAAACCGCCCCAGTTCTCTCATCTTTTGTGTAATGTATCTGTGCTGAGGCTCCTTATGGCCCTTTCTTGCAAATAATGCATCTCCATATTTGCATATCATTGTGTCGCCTATGATCTGAGAGGTTACTTCATCTTGCCACATAGTATGAATGAAATTTTGCATTTTATGTGAGGACTCCCTGATTGGAAGGTGTTCTGAGGAACATTTATGGACTTTCTCTAGCTCCATCACATTTCTAACTCTACATGCTTTCTCATGTCGCCCGGGTACAGTTCTTTTGAACATGCCGTAACAGTGTTGGCAGGGTAGATAGTCATTCACAGATGCCTCCTCAGAGGGCCGTATACAAGTCACGATCTCCCCATTTCCTTCTTTGAAGACCTTAAGATTATGTTGCCAGTTGCCCTTATTGCAAAGGGTTTCCAGCAGGACCTTCCTTTCCTTGGAGCCAACTGGAAAACTAAAGGCGTGGGCAACATCAACTTCATAGCCATGTTTTCTTTGTAAATGTCTTGTAATCCTCAAATATGTCTTTCTACAATATACACAGTAATGGGCTTTGCCCTGAGTCCTTTCACCATTTTCTTTGGTGTTTACAGTCATTGTTCGCCTCTTGTCACCACCTTGGTGCTTCTTTACTCCTTTTCAATTGTTCAGGTGGATGAGGTGACTTAGCTTTGGTCCTTTGGTCATCAGCTTCTAGTTCCTCATGTTTACTGGATGACAGGCGACAGTGGTCTGTGATTCTGTGTCTGGATGACTCAGCCTTCTCTGAAAGTGCCTCATCGTCACTGCTTGATGGTGTTGATGAGGGCTGGTATTCTTCACCAGATCCACTGTTGCTGAATAACTTTGCATCTTCATCATATGTATCTGATGAGGGTGAGTGTTAGTATAGTTAGTGGTAGGATAACGGCATCCTTTTAGACAACTCTGACTTTGAAGTTTCAGCTTTCAGAGGGGGAATCTCATAATCAGTGGATGGTGAGTTCAGTGCAGGAAACAAAGACTGCCAACACTCTTCTCCAAGGAACACATCATGTTCATGTGTTGAGGGGGGCTGGTCACTGATGAATGCACTGAGGGTACTTGAGTCCATCTCAATAGGCAAGTCCATCTAGGAGGACAGATAGACAGAAAAAGACGGAAAAACATGTCATTCACTCATGGATTAATATAAATGACCCTCAGGCCTGATGCTATTAAAGGACAACTGGCCAGGTGACATGTTCTATTTGAACAGGCCAGTTAAAATGCTGCCTTAAAAATAGTAAAAAGTAACACACAATTTCATATTATTATGTGACAATACTGGTGTTCAGTCAGTGATTTTTGTGACATTATCATTACTGCTACAACATGGAAACCTAGATAAACTTTTAAAACTAATAGTGTGGATGTAGGCTAACGTTAAGAAGTACAGTTGTCAGTATTTAGCCCGTTTAGCCTGAAATACCCGTAGCATTTATCTTTAATAAGTGCAGGTGAAAATAAAATAAAATGTCTTAATTTGCCGTTGGCTGATGCCTCATAGCTTACTTCACATTTCTTGTGGTGAATCCTTAAAATGTCCAAACGCCTTTTAAAGCTAATGAGCTAATGGATCGTTAATTAGTGAGGCCTGCAGGTCTGCTTCTGACTAGGGATGTCACGATTACCCGTTTTCACGATTAATTGCGGTATTAAACTTTACGATTAGTTAATCGTAACGTGTCCTAAATACCGTCAATGTCCAGAAAATATTATACTGGAACTATATTGGTACATCAGCGCAACTCGCCCGGAACGAAAACAAAGTGAGACAAGCACCGTGTGTCACCTCTCGTGTTACTTTGTTTTCGGTCCGTGCAGTTGCAGACGGAGGCGTCCCAGTCCCACAGGAGGTAAAGCATGGAAGAGGAAGAGCTATTCCCTCCGAATAAATACTTGAAGCCAGCCGTGTGGGATTTCTTTGGCTACAGTGCAACGGGACAAGTTAAGCCGCATTCACGTAACGTTATGTAAAGCTGAACATGTCTCATACATAGCATACCTATGTTCCCCGGGTCCTATGTTTCCCGATCGCTGCTAACTCCGTTGCTAGCTCGGCAGCTAACTCGGCTGCTAATTCGGTGGCTAACTCGGCGGCTAACTCAGCTAACTGGCTAACTGTAGACGGGATCATCCCTATGTTCCCCAGTCACATACAAAGCGGGGAACATAGGACCCGGGGAACATAGGGATGATCCTGTCTATAGTGCAGTAGTAGTTTTGTTGCTGTTTGTATGCAAACATGATTGACACAGTATGAGTTCGATTCCTTTTAGATCATCAAACATTTTCATTGTCACTGTGCAATGGCCTGTATAAGAAGGGTTGGGGAGTAACGGATTACTACGTAATTTAAAATACAAAATACGAGTAACTGTATTCCGTTATAGTTACAGTTAAATTGGTGTATTCAGAATACTTTCTTAAAAAATGTTACTACCCCGCTGGCGGGGGAAACAATCCCTTCTATAGCCTCCTATAAATTAAAATTCAAGACCTATGAGTTGAGCTCATAGGACTAGTTAGTACAATCCCTTAGATAAATCAGCACTTGGTATTGAGTGGGGAGGGGCGGGGGGGTAAACGCTTCACTGGGGTCTTCAGGTGGGCACCCCCCTTCACCGGTGTTTCGTTGATAGGCCCACGACACCTCAGGAGGGCTCAATGGCGACACCTGGCGTGCCAGGTGTGCCCCCCTCTGCGTTTATCCCTAGGGACATTTTGCAGCCCAGTTGGGGTCCTTTCTCTTGATCCATAGCCATCTGCTGCTTCGTTCGGCAGCCTCTGACAGTGATTTGACGGCTTGTCAGAATGCCTGTCCTCGCACTCCCATTCCCTTCAGAAGCTTGGTTGTGGACATGGCAACGAAGCCTCTACACCCGACCTCAACCGGAAGCACCCGGGCACGCCAGCCGCGTTGCTCTGCCTTAGCTGCTATTTCCGCATACTTCAGCCGTTTGCGCTCATATGCTTCACCAACTGCTGCCTCCCATGGTACAGTTAATTCCACAATGAACACAGCCTTCTGGGAGGTTGACCACAAGACCAGGTCCGGCCTGAGGCTAGTTGTAATGATCTCAGGCGGAAAGATGAGTTTCTGGTCTAGGTCAACCTGCATTCTCCAGTCCCGGGCTGAGTCCAGAAGGGTTGCCTCCACTCTTGCAGGTGGTTTTGCTGGGAGTTGTCCTGCTCTTACAAAAGGGGTAGTGTTTGAGCATCTAGGCATTGGGGGAGGGAGGGCATTGTTGGTAGTTATCCTTTTTTCCAGGGTGATCGCCAGTTGTCTTAGGACCTGGTTATGTCTCCAGGTGTAACGGCCTTGAGACAAACTGGTTTTGCAGCCGGTGAGGATGTGCCTCAGTGTTGCAGGGGTTTGACAGAGTCCACAAGAAGGATCTTCTCCAAACTATTGGTTTAGGTTCTTGGGCGTGGGAAGAACATCGTAGGTGGCTTTGATGATGAAGCTGATTTGGCTTCCTTCCATTTCCCAAAGATCCTTCCACGTGAGTTTACGATGCTCCAGGTTTTCCCAGCTAGTCCACTGCCCCTGTTTGGACTGTGCCACTGCTGTCGCGCATCTCTCTGCCTCTTCTTGTTGCCGAACATGAGCCACCACCAGCTTTCTCCTCTGGTTTGAAGTTGCCTTGTGCCATGTGGGTCGGCTTGTCCCAAGTCCAAACCCACCTCTTCCATGCTGCACCTGTCCCACAATGTCTCCATGCCTGAGAGCAGATTTGGCTTGCTGTACAGCCTCAGATGGGATCCATTTCCTCCCAGTTGCTAGTCTGGGAGCAGCCGCTCAGATCACTTCATCTTGAGACTCATTCAGGGTCATGTTCAGCCTCACCTTGGTGCATTTAAACTCCTCTGTGAGGCTAGAGATGGGCAGTTCCAGGGCACCATGTCCATACAGGCCGATGTTGCTGAGGCAACGCGGGAGGCCAAGCCACTTCTTGATGTAAGAACTGACTGTTCTCTCCAGCTTCTCGACTTTAGTCTTGTGCCTGAATCATAGATGCTGATAATCACATTGCCACCAGGTAATCATTCAGTGGATTGTATGTGGTTAATTAGAAAATGAGACGGGCAGTGCTATATTCACTTACCCATTTTCTAATGTCCCCCTCAATGCCTGGCCAGTAGAAGCACTGTATAATAGCATGGTAGGTCTTGTCAATGCCACAATAGGCGTCCATTTCGCTGCTTTTTTCGAGCTCTCTGGGAATTTCTTATGGATTATATAATCCTTTTTGTTTAACAAGCCATCCATTGTCGTAGCTGTTCCCTCATGTTCAGTTCTCTTCAAAATGATTTGAGCCATCATTGGGCCCAATACATTATTAGGATAGACCCTTAATTACTGAAGACACACAGCTGAAAAATGTCAATGACTTATTGTGGGCAAGTGATGTGATGAATGATATTATCATGTGTGGATATCCTATATGTCACGTGTTACTCCGCTCAACTTCAAATTGTTTTATTTTACACACACTGTTGCTCCAACATGATTTACAACACACGGACGTAAACGTGTCCAAAACATCAAATGCGTGATTTTCCTCGACCATCTTCAACAGACGTGATCTTTGATCATCTTGAAATGTTTTTCAGAGGTGCATGTGGACAGTTCTGCTATTTTTAGAGCCTTACCAGTAGGGCAAGAATATAAATTTGGTATGAGGGTGACACTAGAGAAAATACCATTGAATGTCTAGAATATAAATCAGGGTTACAAGGCACATAAAATGTGTCTGTGTGTAAATATCAGCAATATAACACAAAATATTTAAAACACAAATTTAAGCAGTCCTATGAGAATATAATTCAATATAATTATGTATTGTTGTAAAATATTAATTTCATTACATTTCAACATATGACAAAACAGTCTCATCTCAATGTCCACTGCAGTTGTTTCTCTTGGACTTGCAATCCTATCATGTTCTTCATCAGCAGATGGAATTTGCTCTGTTATAGAAAGTAGCAATTTAAGGACATCATCATCATCAGTGTTTCAGAGTTTAATTTTAAAGTTGTATACAGTAAACAGCAGTTGACAGGACAATCTCACTAAATTAAGTCAGAGCAATACACAACATAATTAAATTCCTTGTCTGTGCCTATAAATGGTGAGTTAATTAATACACACACCTGAATAAAAGTAAGATCATCTTTCAGCTTGTTACACTGAAAACACTCATCCAAATGTAATTAACAAAAGGAGTAACACACTGGTTTCAATTTAATATAAACGGGCGATGATGATAACTTCACATAAACCTTTTTTTTTTTTTTTTTTTTTAAATGTGCTGTTGATTTTGTCACTTACTTTCTAAGTACATTATGAAGGGATCCTCCAATGGTCAGTATGAACAGGAGGAATGATTACAGATAGCAAAACCTGCTTGATATATATATGTTATGTTGCGTTTCATTTACCTTGGAAGTTTGAAGTTGGTGCTGGGAATGACGTCACACCCGAGTTTGTGTCGTTCCTGTTTAGAGGTCAGAAAACCAGTTTTAGCCAGGTTAGCCATTGTTAGCAATACCTGTTGATGAAAACATATTTTTCTCATACAAACAGCATAGCAACATGTTCACAGATAGTATATGGACAGTGTTGTCTGTATGACTGATTTAATGAGACGCAAATGAGACGAAACTACTAATACAGAGGATGTTACTATACATTTCACACTGTTGCTGCACAGGGCGACAATCTTGGATTTTGAGGTTAAGGGCTGGTGGGGTACTTTCAACGTTGGAGAGCCGACTTCAGGGGGCGTTCCAGTTGAAATTTCCAAGTGGGAATTCTGAAATTCCGACTTCTGAGTACAACTGGAACCATTAATATGGACAACTGGTTATGAGACAAACTTGAAAAATGTGTGCTTTTTATTCCACAAATAAAAAAATGTATTGAAGGTAGTCATGTTGTTTGAGTAGAAAGTAGAAACTGTGGTGTGATTGTGGTACTTGAAAAAGTTCAGAGGGTCACCAAATAATTACCATTCATCCTCTGGGGACAATGACTCAGCACAACAAATTAAATTTTTTCTCCTGCTCTTAAACATTGCACAGACAGGCAGACTGATGACTTACTGTATGTCAGAATCTTCTGACCCTGCTACCAGCAGAACAAAATCCCTGGAGGTCTCTACTGCAGCTCACATTTGATAAAAACACAAAGAAAAAAAGCAGTTTAGTTCTACAAATAGCTGGTGTTTGTGTGTGGGTTTTAGTATTCAGGCGTTACTTTGCCTGTCCATGTTAAATGAACAGACATAAATGTGAGTCATCTTGAGTTTGTGTTACATGCACACAGGCATTCTCTTGATATTTTAGTGTAATTACGTTGTACATTCACAGCCCCTTGCCAAAATATACCCAGTGTCATTAAAACAGTCTATTATGGGACTGCTCATAATTACACCCCAATTTAGACCACTTTATTTTGTACAACACACAATAATTAATGTCCCAATCAACCTTTCTGGAACAAATTACATTACTTCATTTTGAATTGCTGTCACATTTGCATACCGATTACAGTAAAAGAATACTTGCCAGCGAAATTATTAATGAAGATAATTACAAACAAAAGCACTGTACTATTATTTTATGAGAGGTTAGTCACAGGTCTATATTCAGCAATATAACATCTCGACTTTTGTTTTGGTAACATTTTTTTTTACATTGTAGATGGCCACCATAGCTTTACCTTTTACTGTACTGCAGACCAAACTTAAGAGTACAACATTTCTCTTCACTGTAACTGATGGAACAAATAGCGTGAGTGATTGGACAATTGCTTGGGTTTAGAGGTTATAACTGGTATAGTGTATTCACCCTAAATTTAAGAAAGTACTATCATGAATTTCCTGTTTTCTTGAAGATTCTTCTATAGTATTCTCTTCTATAGCTCTGTCATTGTTATTTATCCAGGGTGTTGCCCGCCTCTGACCAAGTGAGTGCTGGAATCTCTTCTATCACAGAGTATTCAAACACCTGCAGATAAATTGCATGTTCATTTGACTTTTATTACCATCAAGCAGCACCACTGCCCCAAAAAAAGAGAGCACAAATTGAAACATAGACTTGACAAATCAGTACCATTTGTAAAAATATGGCATTTTTTAGCTTGAGCTGTGGTTCCATGAAATTACAAGGTATATGTAGATAGGTCTGAGTGGTTTAAATAAAAACCTATGTAGATTTACTTGGACAGTACATGAAGACACCAATTCCTATATTTCTTACATTTATGGTACTGCACTAGGACATGAGGAAGCATATGATGGAGTGGCCAAACTCTATATTGCAGTAGCACATGACACACTATATTAAACAAACCTCATTGGAAAAGAAGCAGTTGTCAAAGGTTGAATACATATTGCTGTGTATTATAAACAGTCAAATAAACTTTGGACACTCTTTTGGAGCTGTACAATTACATCCTTTTGCTCCATTCATGTGTGCAGGGAGCAAACAGGAAGTTAGCCAGCTCAGCCAGAGTAAATCTCTAATGCACAACCAACAATGGAGACGTTCTCAGATAGGGCATCACCTTGAAATGCTGTATACAGTTTTTCGTACATCCATAGAATACATAACTTATCTTCCTTTTACTGGTTTCAAACTTTCAGCTCCCATTAAGGGAGACCTGCTGGAACCCACAACAGGTCCTGTTCCTCAACCATGATATCACCTAGAGTATAAACACCTGAGATGCTTCCAGTTGTGGCTACTGCTACTGCTGCCATAGGAAGTAGCCCATAGATATGATAACTCTGACTAGGCTGCACTATCTCAACCTTGCTGGACAAGTAAAGATTTTATTTGAGTTCAACCAAGCTCTTTCACTCTTTACTGAGTTGCCTCTGCTGTTCCTTTGCCACCCCATCGAAGATCAGCAGCTGTAAAACCCACTGACAGAGCAGGAACACGGCCCTGTCAAAATCTCAGCCCCAATAAACCATACTGGACCCAAAAGACGGACTGAAACACACTTTACTTGCTTTAAGTGATAAAAGTAAGAGGCTTAAGTTTGGGCAGAGATAGGATACTAAATTGTGTGTTATTTTAAGCTTTATTGCTGTTGTTGTGAGTCCAGTTGTTGCTGCTGATAATACTATGGAAGTATTATTGTTGTTTATCATGCTAAGCTGATTTGTGTTTTGTCCAACTTTTCTGGGCTGCTTTGTGTTAATTTGACACAGTGTACGAAGCCTGTTAATGACATATTATCTGTTAAAATGCCTCAACAGTGGCGGGTTGGATCACTATCTATTCACAACGTGATTAAAAAAAGTCATTTTGATGGTGTGTGATACTTTAAATTAGGAATATATGGCAAATATGCAATTGATAAAGAGTTTCATTGGAATTGATAGAATTGGATGCTTTTGACTGGGGTCCCCAAAGACCCCAATAGATTAAAAGCACAACTTAAAGCAGAAACAGAAAACAATGATATGAAGTCATTACGAACAAATTCATTGACAAAGTCAGGAACATTTGGAAAGATAGAATAAAGCAATTGTGAGATATGACAAAAGTATACCTCTGGGGTCTGCAGGTACCCCAGGGTGGGATTAGGTTTAAGGATCCTGAGTCTTGTCAAAACAAAAGGGAATTTGACAATCAACTCTACAGCACACAGATTACAATCATGATGGTTTATCATTCACTAAGAATGAAGCTGGATCAACATGAATGACTCTGTTATGTTTTATTGTTGCTGTGGTAACACTTAACAAATATGGATCACCATATTGTGGAAAGAGATAATTAATAGGTATTTCCCTAAAAACTTCTAGTGGTATACTGTACTGTACTGTACTATACTATACTGTAATGTACTGTACTGTACTGTACTAGTACTATACTATACTCATGTATGGTGGTTAATGATATATTACTAGTGCACAGGGTAGGGTACTATATTATTGAATTGGGTAATGATTAGTTCATGAATATCTGTAAATACCAACCACCTTCTTCATAAGTAGTTTCTGATTGACAGCTGTGGAGTACAACACTAGTAATGACTTATTCTGTCAATCAACTCCCAGTCTGCCCTTGTCTGGTCACCTGTTCTCCATTGACTTATTAGTTCAGTTAGTATTTAAGTCTTGGTTTTCTGTTCAGTTCCTTGTTGGACCCTTTATCAAGTTATGCACGTTCCAGGATTTAAAAAACCTTTTTCTGCAGTCTTGCTTTCGCTCAGTCTTTTGCATTTAGGTGCACCTGCTCTGCTCTCTCTGACACATTCATTACTGATTACTTAAACATTAGTTACTCTGTGCATGTAAAGTGGGCACAAAGGATCTTAATTCTTCTGTGGTGCATATTGGCATCCTAGACTATGACTCAGCACACTTTTAACTATGGCTTGAACTCTCCTTCTGCTGTTTTTAATGAAGCAGTAGTCAAACTTGCTATAGAAGCACCATCCATTTTCATTTAAAGCTTGTTAATCCAGATCCTAAACAATTGAATGTTAAAAATGGTTAGAAGAATGAGCAATTATACTATTTTAATATCATTAATCAAATCTTCCTCTTCTGGCACTTCTCCAGACACCATAAACTAAGCTCAGTCCAACAATTTGACTTTTATTTTGAGTTGAAGTTAAATGTCAAACACTTGTTATTTGAATTGGGCCAATAGACTTCAGCTCTGATCTCTGCTCAATCACAGTTACACATTTTATTAGGAAGATGTAATTCAGCTCAAGCTTATATCATGAAAATCAAACTTAAAAATGGATGGGAGGACAGGGCTTTGTGATGAAAAGTGTCATTATGAAACAAGCATTGGGGGAAAATGTAGCTGTGAAATAAAAATGGTTAAAGTCTGGATGAAATAATACTTTGTCATAGTGAGCTTAAAAAGTATTAAAAACGTAAGAACACAGTAAACACCCATATGCAGAAAAATACACCAAAAAATAGTCAATGAAACAATTAACATTGATTAATTGATTAATTCAGGAAGAGTAAATTAATTGACAACATTTCTGCTAACTGATTAATTGTTTAAGTTTCATTGACAATCAAAAGTTCAACATATTCACATGCTAAAGCTTCTTAAGGGGAGGGACTTTTCTTTTAGTCACAATCACATTGATTTTCTTCCTTTAACACGAAACCAAACTCTGTATGGTCCAGTCTGTCTGTGTTTGTCTTTGCTCTTCACTGTTTTCAGGTAAACTTATTGTTTTCTGTCATCCTGAAATTCCAAAAAACAACAGACTTCTTCTACAGTGTGACATCAGAGAACTGCAGCTTCCAGAACAGGTTTATTAGTAAAGACTGCTGTCAGAAAATCATTTCAGTATTACCTGTTGAGACAGGAGACACGAGAAAAACAAAGTCAATCTGCACTGCGCTTGCTTTCAATTAGCAAAACGTGACATAGAAATATGAGAAAGCGAAGAATTAGAAATAGAAAACGGTCATCAGAGACCTTCAGAAGAGAGGAGGAAAGAATAGGTGAGAAACTAAACACACCAACATATACACTGAAACCGGTAATGTGAAATTCTGCTGGAATGGGGTGATGACGGAGAGCAGCTTTCAATGCCATGATATTTATAGGTGTCGAGGGGTGCTTACCTGACTTAATGGAAGGGGAGGGAAGGAGTAAGTAGTCTAGTATTTGTTTCCGAATATTGGTTGGAACGGGCGATGGACAGGAGATGAGGGAGGCGGGGGGACGCGTAGAAGGATTGGCTGTGAGCAGGGTGAATCTAGTAGCTGAATGTTGAGGTGGCATGTCTGGACTGAATTGAGAGAGAAGCAGTGCGTACTGGCAACCCGGTGCCAGCCACTGCTGCTGAAACAAGGAGGTTGGCTAGGTGTGAGGAGAAGGCTGGGGGTCCTGGCATCCCGGTGCCAGGCTCCTTCTCCCCAACTGATTGTAATGTGTGCTTATGGTGGACGGTGGCTGCAGTATCATGCAAAGACTGGTGAGTGGTAGTAGCAGAAATCAGAGTTTTTCTATGCTTTGAAGCATTCTTCCTTCTTTGATATGCTGTCTTAGTAGTGGAGGCTTGAAGTTGAGAATAAATGACCCCTCTAGGTGGGGTTCTGATGTCACTACGTGTGGCGTGCATGGTGACGTCATTTGGAAGGACGCCGGTGTGGACGGTGCTGCGGGAGGCTGTTGAACAGTCTGGCCTTGGTGTCGACACGGTTGAAATGGATTCCCTTCTCCCTGAGTGCCTTATGGAGGGTGGCCACGGTCCAGTCTGAGATTTTTGAGGAAAACTGGCTGGTAGGGGACCTTGGTGGGACATGGTGGCGCATCGCGCGTCTTCAGGTGGAGACGCTGGTGTCGGAACGAAGTTGGGGGGCTGGAATTATCCTCGCAGGTGAGGGAGTTGGACGACTGCGGGGTCCTCTGGAGGAAGTCCTCGAAACGCTGCGTCCTCTTTTGGCTGGTGCAGGAGGTGTACCGGGAGAGGTGGTGGAGTCGTTGGATGAGCTGTAGTTTTGTAAATTGAGGAGAGATGATCCGGGCGGGATTGTGACTATAGAGGACAGGGAGCTTGCAGGAATCGACCGCTTTCTTGGCTGGTCTAGGAGCAGGGATGATGAGCTCAGGCACCGAGACCATCGGAGGGAGACAGAGAGATGAAATCCATGGCCGTGATACGGGTAAGTCACTGTAAATGAATATGTAACTTCTTGTCATTCAAAACGATAGCAGTTCTTGTTTGAATTGAGAAACTCGAATGCGAGAGCGAACGAGGGGGAAGATAGTTATGTCTGTTTATGTAGGAGCCAGAAGGGATGTAATTGGTGTGTGTTCCCACTCCTGAAACTGCGCTTATCAATCTTCGATTATTAATTTACACAAGATTAACCACTTAACACATGCCCCTGTTTTTTATGCTGTTAGCCTAAACGACATGCCCAAGTTGTGAGCAGCACAGATCCCACATAGTTTGAGACTCAGAGATGTGTCTGGTATCATTGGAAAGGAAACACTCTCAGGATTCTTGTAAAAGTGTCTGTGTGATTCTGTGACTTACTGACAAAGAGTGGCAGAGGTTACAATGATGGAGTTGTTTACTCGCCCATAGGTTTGCCTTTACAATGACATGTGTACAGACATTCAGGGACCTCTCAGCGGGATATAGACACAATGAGGCCACAGCCACAGGTCTTGGCTTCATGCAGTACACATTTGGAGTCAAAAGACCAAAAGATGAATTTTTCAACAGGTATGTCCATGCGTTTTCCTCAGGTCCTTTTTGGAGACTCCAAATGGACACTTGGTTACCAAAGCTGTATAACCACAATCAAACACCTATAACTTCACATCTCCTTTGCCTACAATCAAAATCTTGGTCTCTAATGAAAGCTGACACCATATTATTATTATTATTATTATTATTAAATATTATATTATTATATATAACCTTTTTTTTTTTTGGCCATATCTATCTATCTATCTATCTGTTTATTTTGCTATAAGTCATATGTTAAGTCGGAGAAGAACCAACCGTGTACCAAAATGCCGAGTGCGTAATGATATATGGTTCAACTCTTTTACGCACAGGGCGCACGCCGGTTACGCTTGGAGTTTGTTTATGGACAGCCAAACTTAATAGCTTAGTGTCATACACCGTTGGAAACCTCTGACTATTGGCTAAAAGGTTATCAACTTCATTTCACCGAATATTTCCATAGGCTAGAACAGCAGTCAATCAAAGCCATGTCGTCATTGTTGTCGGTCACATGTCCTCATTGGCTTTGGAGACATGTACTGCCTAATCCTAAACACCGATTGGCTTGTGTGTGGTGTCGTCAGAAGCAGAAGAGGCTCACGGTCGTAAACATCTAGTCACGTGTACTCTGAGATGGACGTGCAGGTCAGGAAATGACGTAAACGGACCGTGTATGGTTTGTTATTTGTGTTATTACGTTACGTGTTGGACTAAATACATGTTGACATATTGAGGAAAGTATTCCGGTTAGAAGGAAACGGATTTCATATTTCACAAGAATGGATATTTGGCGAGCTGTACAGAAAGTCCTGAGTCATAAGATGAACGTTGTGGATAAAGGGAAGACTTTGAAGGTATGTAGGCATTATAGCTTTTCTTACTTAGCTCAGGGGCTAGCCGAGCTAATCGCTAATACTATTACGGCTGTGAGCAACCATATAAGTCGTGAGTGGTCTTGAATGAATCAGGACAATCTAAGCTTTCTAACAATGTACGGCATGAATATATATGTTTAAGGGTTGGTGTTTAAAACATTCAGAAGAACTTGTGGCTACCTCCTAACATCCGTACCGTCCCGTAGACGGAACAGCGTGCGTTAAGTGGTTAACAAATGTAACAAATATTTCAATGAACAAACACTATTCTACCAACTATGACTAATCAACACGCAAAGCAGCATATATACAAGGTGTGTGGGAGTGTGTGTGTGTGTCTGTCTGTCTGTCTGTGTGTGACAACATGGCGGATGTGGCCACAAAGTCACATCCATGGTGTGACTTCCTCCTTAGTGTTAGGTTATAAATAGGCAAGATGGTGCTGACTGGTGGTCTGCGCCTCTGCAGTCACTTTAACATGCGTGTCTAATGGCAGATAATGAACGGTACAGCAGCACTGCGCCCCATGCTATCTGACCACCAGATGTGCAAAAGAGGGACATATTGGTGTGTGTGTGTGTGTGGGGCGTGGGGACTCTCAGCAGAGTCCCACAGAGTAGGAGTTACTTTGTCCACAGAGAGCGCACGTATAGGCGGAAGTCTGTACACACGTTAACTGGCTCATTAACTGACAAAGCAACTTACTTTTCACTCACAGTGGCACGAAACACATCTGTCCTGAGTGGGACTACACTAACAGTCTAGCATGGTGAACACAGAGTATTACTGCACTTATAGTTGCAGTGATGTCATAGCTGTGTCACTGTGGTTTTTTGTGTCACTACCAACTACACATGAGTGTGAAGCTGTCCCAAACTCACTCATGCAAGGCAGGCTGGGAGTTGGAGTCCATGTGAGCACCTCTTTTGTTTCAGGGGTTGGAGAACAAAAGCCCCCTTAAAGGTCAGGCTTTAAGCCCAATTTCCACTGAGTCCGGCAGCGGCGCGTTACAGCTGCGGCGCGGTCACCGGAGCTGATAGGTAACACTATAATCAATGAGAGTATCTCCACCGGGAACGTTTCAGCAGCGTGTCAGCAACGTCTCAGCAGCGGCTCCCGCACCGCAGCGCTATCAATAGGTAGCATTTCTATTTTTGACGGAGCCGTTGCCAACTCGCGACAAGCTCAACAGAGCAGATTGCACCAGACAGGAAGTCCGACACTGAATCGGCATAATAAAACTTCCGTTTTTCAAAATAAAACAACCCGTGCAGCCTCCCGATCGTATTTCAGCAACAAACATGAATAAAACAGTCAGATAAAGACTCCATCTAGCTACGTAGCCTACTGACAGATGGGATAAGCACAAAAATCAAAGAAAATTACCAAATCAACCAAAATTGAGCAAGTTAACAAAACCGGGCCATTTAGTTGTGCTGCTACTACAGTAATTACTGTAGACTAAAGGCACTCGTTCGGGTTTGATTGGGCTGCCGTAATTACTGTATTAACAGTGCAACTTCATTTTAAAAGGCAGCTTTCTCTCCCAGAGCATGCTCCGGTCCGCTGCTGTAACACTCCGGTGTGAGTTGACGCCGGGCAGAGGACGGAGCTAAACCGTAGCACAGCCGTTCCGCGCCGCTGACGGACCCAGTGGAAATCCCCAGTTAGAGTTTACAAGTAGGCCTGGCTTTGTCTAACCACACGGTTGAGGCCCAACATTAGACTTTGCTTCACCAGCAGCTTTTTAAATTGGCCTTTATGACAATATTTCAGCTGTTGAAAGTACAGTCACTGTGTCCTCAGCTAATGAAGCATCATCTTCTCCTCCAGAGACTGACACAGATGAAGCTGGTCCAGCTGGTGGACTCATGGACTCTGATGGAGTCTCAGCCACCAGTTCTACAAGCACTCAGAGGGAAAGGATCAAGAGATTCTTTGGCAGGGTGTTTTGGGCCCTGTGCTGCTGTTGTGCTGTAACTGTGAATGATTCCATGTAACTTCATATTCTGTGTAATGTCATTAAAAATACATAAAAATGTCAACTGAATTTAATGTGTGAGCTGTCTGTAAATAACTACAAGAGTCATCATAGTAGCAGCCACAGCATTGATAGTTAGAAATCACAGTAATATTGTAGTAGTAATTTTATTAGCAATGATAGTTTACCACAGGGATAATATATTATGTATGTAAATATTCAATAAAACTTTATAAAGTTGATAAAGGTCCAGGGCTAGATGTTGTAGTAACACATTAATGTCTCTTAGATATTAACATCTTTGAATCAACATCTCTTCTAGAGACTGTACTGTATCTACTGTTTGGTAATTGGTCCCTGACTCAAGAGTAGTGCCCGGTTCTGATTCATTCTTATTAATATCTTTTGATATGAATTATTGCTGATAATCAAACCAGCACTTAATCAAAGTCCCATATAATTAATTCTGTTCTCAATAATCCTCCTGCTCATTTTATTGGGAAGATAGATTCACCTGATCTACAAAATCTAGCCAACAATAATCATGCTTCACTTTCCTATTTTCAAACTATTAACATCTCAGCACTAAATGAAAAAAAAATCTCAAATGAAATCCTCTACCAGTGGTAAAGCTTTATTATCCTAACAAAGTTTTTTCATAAGATATATAACAGTTCTCTAACTTCTGGTAATTTTTCCATTTGTTTTAAACATGCAATCATTCAACCATGAGTTATAGACTCATTTTTAAATGATAATTTTTATCTAAGATTCTTGAGAAAGTAATTTCCATTCAATTACTGTATTTCATGAATAGTAATGATATGTTTAATAGTGTTCAGTAAGGGTTTAGATCTTACCATAGCACAGAGACAGCCTCCATGAAGGTTTGTCATGATCTACTTTAAACAGCTGATAGAGGTGACTGCACAGCCCTGTCACTTTTATATTTGAATGCTGCTTTTAACACAATCAATCACTCCATTCTAGTCCAGAAGGTTTAGTTTCTAGTAAAAATGGGTAGTCTAAGCTAGGTTGGTCTTAACATCTAGCAAATTAAAACTTCTCCAACAGAAGTGGCTAATGCCTGTTTCTCTTTTGCCATTTTAATTGTGGTGTTCCTCAGTGATCTATCCTTGGCACACTGCTGTTTTCAATGTACATGTTTCCTCTCAGCCAATTCATTCAGAACCATGGTTTCTCCCTGCACTGATATGCAGATGACACACCGTTATATGTTCCTCTTTAAACCAGCAACCCAGCAGCTTTCATAATCTCTTTGTCTGCTTCCAGACAGTGTTAGTCCCACTAATTCTACCAGCCTGCTTCATATAAACTCTTACATAATGTCCAGGGTCACATTTAACCGATTTTTACATTTGAGAGAAGGAAAATACCCATATTTATTCAAAAATCAACATTCATAAGTATTGTTCAAAAATGCTCTTTTCTTCACATATAATTCATTGAAATCGTTATGTTCTCCTGTGTTATGTAACCTCAGATCTTTTTATATAGCATGATTCTAAATGCTTTTTGTACATAAACAAAAACAGTAAAAACTAAAGAATACCCATTCTCCTACCGCTCTCTGAAATCACCATGGTATCTGGGACTGATGAGGTATTCATTCATGATTTGTGGTTCCAAAATTTGGTATAGGGATTAATTATAAGAGATACTGTCAGAATATGAACAGTATGCAAGGGTTAAGCTTGGTTCACTGACCAAACACAATAAGCAATCTGCTCGAAATTTTAGTTATTGTTGATTTATTGTTGTGAATCTGTTTTTATGCTCAAGTGAAAAATGTCATGCTTTTTTCAACTCAAAAGTCTCCAATATGAGATTATTCCTTTATTACATTTATGTAAGGTCATACATGCAACAGAATTGGTCAATTTCATGTGAAATACTGCTTGTGATGGACAGATGAAATGACAGATGGACCGATGGTGGTTTCCAATGCTTCCTCATGTCCTCTCTGCTGGGTTCAACAAATAATCAAGTCAATTATGTTCTATTTCTCTGGTGTGCTTGAATACTAATCTAAATTACATAACTCAAACTTAATCAGTAGTCTATTGAGGAAACTAAATATTCATTGTTGGCTTAACAAAAATTGACAGGGAAAAGAGAGCATGTTTTATTCCATATCAAGAGACAGCCAAAGTAAATAATGACATATTTTAAGGGAATGGTTTATATTTTATTAATTGATATAGATGCTTTATATTTATGTATTTTCATATCCTCAGTTTACAGCCTGCAGAGGACAATTAGCCATGAAAATTGCTCAGCTTTTTGGAAAGGCATCAAACAGTCTATTACAAGGAAAAACAGTCGCCCATCAGCTTGCTATGGGGAGTCCAGCCACTGCACCGCCATTAGTGTCGGCAACATGAAATATATGTATATGAAGATGTAACAATTAAAATCTGAACGAGGGGTAAGAAGACCTGAGGATGTAAATTGTCTGAAGCAGTAAACCTCATTCTGAAATTAACAGCCAGATCCAGCCTCTCTCTTTCTCATAACAAACCTTGTCAGACAGCTCTATTTTGTCTCCTCTTCTATTCAGACAGAATGAGAGAGAGAGGGGGAAGAAATTATAGGTGGCGTGCAGTGCATGCAAAATCAATGGGAGGAGGTAGAGCGTGAGAGATGTATCATGTTGAGACAAACTGGAGTGAAATGGCAAGAATGTAACACCAAGCCACATATTGCTCATAGATGATCTAGTTGATGATATGCTATATTATATATGTTCCTAATAAATCCATGGATACCCTAAGACTAACAATGAATTGATCCTACTGACAACTGTTGTGTGTCTCTATCAAAGGTATAGTTCATACAATGAGTACACATGTGTTCCTAGAGTTAGTGGAGCGTGTTATAGAGAAAAATGAAATAATGTTCATGAGAGATGGAATCTAATAATTAGATCATTTTAATTTTAATATAAATTGTCACAATTTCTTGTACTCTGCACAGTCATCTAATTTAAATACCTACAATACCAATCTAAGTCATTACTGAGGCTTGACATGCTGGTGCTTGGTACCTGTTAACCCTCACATACTGTTCATATTCTGACTCATAATTTGTTTCTTCAACAGTTCACATTCGTAAATGTTTAATTCATCCTTCTGTTTGATTCATCTTATAGAAATAAGACATTTACGGTCACTGTTTTATTGTCCAGGAGAACTTTTTATATATAGATATATGATGAATACAATATGTTTGAATGCTGATTTAGATTTTTTTCCTTATAAACACAGATCAAATTTGTACATTTACATATATAAAAATGTGTATCAGCTGTGCATTTAAGGTAATGATATGAAAGCAGCTGATTAAAGGCATCTATAGCCTTTTCTGGCTGACTAAGTGAAATTCAGACTTCAGTGCCAAGTTTAATTGAGATTTATGAAAGAAACTATGCATAAGCACAGATTCATATTTTATGCATTTTTTATCTGCCTCAAGATGCTGTAAACACTCACTAGCATCCCTTATCTGTAGCAATACACATCTGAAAAAACCTCAACAAATGCACTATTTTCTCCTGTATGTGGAACATTTTGAAACAGAGTAGGACAGTCCAAATCCACATTATTTACTCAAGAAAGTAGTCAAAAACAAACAAATCCTAAATGCTGCACTGTAGAGAGATGTTAACCAAAATCAAGCCATCAAACTGAGCTCTCCCTCCTGCCAGCAGCTCTTTTTTTATTTCTTGTCTGTCTTGCACACTGTTGGCATGCAAACCTTCACCACCCTCGGTATCTCTGCTTTCCTCTGATTCACTTCTATTAACCCAGAGGTGGGAGAGGAGGAGCAAATAAAACAAGATCTAAAAAAGAATCGATAAATGTTTCATCAGATTTAAAAGACGGCGTTAGCCTCAGTTTTATAGGTGCTACGCTACAGTTTCAGGGTGGCCAAGTCCTTGGGTTTAAAAGAAAGGTTTATGGTGCTGTAAACATAGCCCAATTCTCTTTTCCATTTCGACCACATAAAGTCGTGACAGATCAGTAAATCTTCACAGGAGAGTGGAAGCTCTTTGCCCTCACTCTTTCTTCTCTGCAGGCTTCTCACCACTTTCTCCTTTCTTTGTGGGCAAGAGCACATGAAGGGTAAGCGCTGGGATCAGACTCCAAGTTAATCGTCAGCTGTAGAGAAGAGGACGTTTAAACAATAGTCAGTGCTGAACTCAAATGTGCTGAATAAACATCATGGACCATTCAATCATAGTCTCTCTCTGGACCATAAAGCTGTAAAACCTCTGCTGATTTCATTATTAATATTGATGGATATGGTTGGTTTTTATTACTTTTAACCCTTACATACTGTTCATATTCTACACCCTCGCACTATGTTCTGGGTCAATTTTGACCCGGTCTAAGAATCCCGTCGTAAAAAGTGTTTAGAAAGCATCAATAGTGGATCTGACTCATCAATAAATGTGATTAAACCTTGATTCATGTTTCAGAGAGCAGAGAGAGTGTATGTTTTTCTCATTGTTGGAGAAAAAACATCTACTATCACACAATATCATGTCCTATTTGACCTAAGACATGAAAATAAAACATTTTTAAATATTTGGCGTTTCTGTGCATTTTGGGCCAGGTTAGAAAAAGTAATCAAATTTCAGAGTAAAAGACATTTGGGGTGTTTTACAACTTTCAAAAGGGGTCAAATTCGACCCAAACACCATGTAAGGGTTAAATATAATGTAAGCAGACATAGTCTGAGTCTTTAGATCTGAAAATGACCTCACTATAATCTCATCTGAAGTCTTTTATTTTACATGGTTTGAATGAAAGATTTGAACCACACTGAACATGTATACCAAAATAATCTTAGATAAAAGGTCACATCTCACTCTGTATTCAGCATGGATCACTGAGCTCAGATTATTTTGTTTCATATACCATTTCCAAAGGCCAAGAATGAATGTACACATAGGTTATAATGTATGAAACATCTCTGTCAACAACTACACAGTGATTCATCTCTCTGTTTCACTCTGGACTGAAATGATGGACTGACAGACTAGCTGGGCTAAGAAGTGGCCTCTGGGTTCAGACTATTAAACCAGTTCCCAATATAAATCATCCTATTAGTGTCTTTTTCTGGATTCTAGCGCAGACCAGCACTATTTTTGTTGTGTTTGAGGACAGTGACTCACATCTAGAAACAAACTGCATGGGAGCAAGTGGAATGATTTCACCCCACTGACACATCCTGTCCTTGTTTTTGAGAAAAACAAGTTCTGAAAGATGACTGTGAGGCTAAATGACTTGTGACGAAGAGTTTTTTTTGGTACAAAGTATGTCTTTGTCAGTCATTAACACAAGAAAGGCCAGTAGTTATTTACATTCACTTCATCCACCCATGTTACTCACCATGGCCCTATTGCATCTGACACTTTTTTTGTGGCCTAAACATGCACGAAAACTCATGAAAATGTGCACATGCATCATAGCTGGTGAAAAAGTAGATATTTTATGGGTTGCAGAAATGGCTGTGATAAAATGGCTCATTGGGTTCCCCCTAGACAAATCAAGAAAATTGAGCCCCCCAGATTGACACAGACGAAAAAATTTGACAAAATTTGGTGTGCATATGTATCATGTAGAGACGCACAAAAAAGGGTTAGGGTTAGGCATTTCCACACAACAAACTCCTTCTAGAGATTTAACCCGACTGACTTCAAATTTGCTCAGTGTCATCCTAAGACTTTGGAGATTAAAATGTATCAAAATCTTTTGGCTCTGCTATACTTGCCGTTGTGGCAAATTACAACGTTTCGCCATAAAACAACTAACTAACTTTCAGAGCGTAGTGGGATATTGCTGGAAAGAGAGCATGGGTTTACCCAGGCTAGCACAGGGGAGCGAGGACCCTTTAATTTCTGTTATTTTTGATTGTTAAAATTGACATGTGTTTTTGTGTTTTGATATCGCTTGTCTGCATTTTCTATGCACCAAAGAATAACAACCCTCCTAATGTCATTGTATGCAGAATGACAATAAAGGCTATCTGATTTTCAGTTTTGATAGATCTGCACTAATGAGCTGTCAAGTGTAAGGAGTTTAATATTACAATTTCATTTCCTTATAATTAATTGGCTCTGATAGGGTTTAACTTAAATCTTCATTCAGGCCTGCCTCTACCTCAGCTTCTGTGTGACACTACTACACAAACTGTGGGTACGAAACATATTTCATGCCTAATCTATTGCCTTTTTTTAGATATATTTACAAATGCTTGAGACAGCCATCATAAACAAAAGGAAGCCCCTCTCCCTGGTCCCCCGCTCCCCTTAGACCACGTAAGTAGAGGAGTGTAGAGTTAAATTTAGGTCAGCACTTTATTAAGTGTAACAGATGCCTTGGTCGGTCTACCCCAGGGTTAGGGAATTGCATTTGCGGTCGGCTCTGACAGAATGGCAGACAGTTATGATAAGAGAGCGGCAGGGTGGAATCCATTTAACCTCAAACCACTGCAGTGGGAAGCCAGCCAGCCAGGCCAGTGTTATCCTCCACAGGCAGGCTGCGGGAGAGGAGGCCCAAACAAAGGTAACAGGTGGTTGGAGGCGAGTTTTTCCCAGGTCAGGGAACGCAGTGCAATCCTCCTCATCACCTAGATTTCTACATCATTAACCTCAACAACTACTGCAGTGCTATTGGAAGCACAAGGGGAAGCATCCTCCTCACAGGGAGGATGGCGTCCATCCATTTAAATTAAACTGAGTTATGTTTCTCTGCGTGTGTGTGTGTGTGTGTGGTAGAAGGCATTAGCTTGATATTCAGATTGCCGTTTTGTCTCACTTATAAGGGAGTTCGTTTTTTCCTTGACTGGGCTTGATGATGGATCTGCAGTCTGCATCATTTTTAGTCAACACTGAAGATGCAGCTGCAATTTAATTAGCACGTTTTTTATGATGATCAGAGAAATCTGCATATTTAACAGCTGTTATCTCTTTAAGTTGACTTATAACAACCTGTATATGAATATTGATCTCATCCATACTTGTAGGCATTTTTCATTCCCTATTTTGCATAGGTGTTGGCTAGTTATGTGGGAATCATTCCACCTTCAAAGCTCTGAATGGTTGATTGGTTTTCGAACCTGGAGAAACCTATCAGTGAGAACACCAGATCTGTCTGAATTAATGTCAATTACTTAACCCTTACATACTGTTCATATTCTGACCCAGCTTATAATTGTTGGATATACCAAATTTTGAACCACAAATGTATTTTGTGTTCATGTTTTCTTTTTTCTTTTCTTTTTTACATTTGACACGATTATAGTGTAAATACATTCAAGCTATAATTATTTCTCTTTATTTAAAGTGAAGCATCCAACAACATGTTCAATATTAGGCTTCATGGTTTAACCTTTAACACCCTCTATGTGCAAAAATATATACATTTAAAAATATTTCCATTTTTGGATATTCTAGGCCACTGTAGGAAAACAGTCATACAATTTCATGTTTAAAGAATGTAATTCATGTGCTTTTTAATTGCTTTCAAAGATCAAATTTGACGTGAACAGTATGTAAGGGTTAAACTTCTGTAAAGCTGTACAACAGTGCAGTTAATGCAAAACAGATTGTACATACAGTATGTGAATGTTTTTAACTAATGATGTGCTGCACTGTGTATGTCAGGAATGAATTAGAAATAGATTGCAGATATGGCTAATATCATTCAAATAAGATAAATAGTAATGAAATGTCCTTTCAGTCCATTTCACTGACAAAATCATTTAAAAATGATTTCTCCATTTGAAGCATTTCATACAGGAAGATCATGTTAAGCTTGCATCATCTGCTTCATTCACACTTCATAATCATTGGCTCATTCACTGTTCAGCTACCAGCTGACTAGTAACATCCAATCATTTCCACACAGGTGTACAGGCCTGCCTTTACAACCTATTACTGTACTGATACCTTCATACCAACCCAATCTCTTTCTTCAGATGGAAATGGATATATAGATTGTTCATGTACGTGTTTGTGAAGGGGGGGGGGGGGGGGTGGCGTTCAGAGATGTTTCTCAAAGAGGAGAGCCTGTTCAAATATGTTGAATCATTTGTGTAAATTGGTTAATTCCTTGACGCAAATGTCTTTGACAGAAATGTCAGTTGGTGCAGATATAGCAGCAGTGGGTTGGCTGTGCTAATTAAAGGAGAGCTTGTGTCACTAAGTCAACTTTACTTTTGTCACTGCCTCCTTTCTAGTGAAAGTAGCTGCTTAAGAATTCATAATATAAGTGTGCAATAAAAACTGCATAAACTCCTGTGATTCTGATCATAAGGAGTTATATAGCCATCTTTTACTTTTAAAAATAGTGTGTTTTGAATAATTATTTGTGTCTAAAATGAAAAACCATATCAGACACACCTTTCTGAAACCATTCAAATGGAATCCAGTCAGTACTGCTGGACACAAGCTGTCTCCTACTTCACTGAAATGTCCATTTTCAGTGTATGTGCACTGGAGGATGAAAGTGACCAGAGTATGCTAGTTGCATACAGGATGATGTCTGAAAACATGAAACACAAAGGAGATGGCATACACACAGAGTGACCTCAGCTCATCTCAACAAGCAAAGAGTAGGCCTAAACTATTTCTAAGAGAACAAAGAAATCATCTATGATTGGTCACACATATCAGCCTCGAAACAGAATAAAAATGCATAAGCACATTTTACACTGGTCATTCATCCCCAAAAACAAGGGCCTTAGGTTATAAATGACTTCTTGACACTTCACTAAGTTCCCCACGCTCAAAACACTGAGCTTCTACCTTATTGGATATAAGTCAAGACAGAAGAAGAGCAATGGGCCTCCTACAGATAGCAAAACACATTCCACTAGACACACAGTGATAAGGCAAAACAGTGATCCTACATCCACAATCTGAAAGTAAAATGATCAAATCAATCATTGAAGGTTATAGCTCAGATTATTTGTATAAATCTGTGTATTCTGCTCTTCCATGTGTTCCAGGTTGGACTGGTTATAGGGAATATTCCCCCCCCCCCCCCCCATGTGACCTGTTTGTCGTGATTAATCTGTCCCTGCCCTCCAGGACGTCCCGCCGCTATGTATTCATGTGACCAGCTGGAACTACCAGATGTGTCAATGGATTCCTACAACTGAGCGATCGACCGCTGTTTGGATTCATAAGCGGGGTGTGCGATTGACTGCGGCTCGGATTCATAAGCTGCGTTGATTGACTGCTGTTGGCACAATAGCTGCCAGCGGGCGCAAGTGGTGGCTGACAAACGACGGAGTTGAGTCGGTCGGCGAGGGAAATTACCTTCGGCTCGCTGCGAAGCCACCCGGCAATCATCCCACACATCCCCGTGTCTTTCTCAGTGCCTTTTTTTTTTACTGCCACACTCAATCACTGCCAAACAGATAATACAGACAAAACTCCAGCAGAGGTGTGTGTGTGTGTGTGTGTGTGTGTGTGTGTGTGTGTGTGTGTGTTCGGGGGGCGGGGGAGGGGGGGTATGTGCATATGAGCGTGGGGTTATTACACCCATCAGTTGTGGTGCTACACTGCTTGAGACATTTCACATTTGCACTACAGACACAATATCTTCCCTCCTGTGTGTGTGTATATATGTAAGACAATCAAGACACCTAGATGATTATGAACGTCTGTAAGCTACTCGCCGTAACAAGTGACATGCCATTAAATATAAGACAATTTATGTGACAGTGGGAACGAGAGAGAGAGAGGGAGGAAAAAAACCATTCTCTGCTTTCTCTCTCAAATGTAATTGTCTTGAGGAAACCTAATCACTGAGTGCTGGCTGCTTAAGTCAATTTGTATTATGTTTTAATTGACTGTACAGCAGTCAGGTGGCAACCATTATGAAGAGTGGGAGAGGAAAACACCACATTATGCTGCATTAAAGTCAATTAATTGGAAAAGTCCTCTGTGAGGGGCTGCATTCATTTACAGCTTTACAGCCACTGCTCTTTCCCTGTAATTATTATTATTTAATTCTTTTTTAAAACTTGCTCCTCCAGTGCAAATAAATGTTTTATAATGGTGAGACCGTGAAGAGGAGACGCAATGAGACAGTTTAATCTTGGAGGAAACTTTGACTCTGATTAATGGGTTTTGTTCATTGTAGCTCAACAGTCACAGTCTGAGGAGGCTTCTTTTTTTTCTTTCTTTTTTTTTATACAATGCTGCACTTTCAAGAGTGTAAATATGGAGAAACTGGCGAGATGAATGCAGCACAGAGGATTTAAATGGTGCTTTATTTAGTCTGACACAACAATGACCATCTTTTCTCAGAGTAATATTAGCATGTATAACCTCATCTTCTCCTAATTATGAAACCTTTATCTTGTTAGGCCTAAATGATGCTTTGTTCTTAAGGTGATTAGTCAAAGGTCTGCTGATGATTGAGACATGTGGACATTGTCATTCAAGGGAATGTGTGTCTGAGCCTATGACTGATACCGTTTGTGTGTTTTCCCTGAACAACTAAACATCTATGTGTAACGCATCAATTTCCTCCAATAAAAGCAAATGATGTGAAGTGGATGAAACCAAGAATTCAAACCCTGTCTCCCACAAAGATATGACACATTTTTGATGGGTTTATAGTTAAAAGGGAAATGGATATCTTGTGGTTTTGGGTTTTAGTCAAACTGAAATAAATTCTTTGTTAATCACTCTACTGTTTTGAGTTTTTGTACTTAGTTGGTCAAAAAGAATCTTTGGTACTGTCATTTTTCTGTTTTTCTAGCAGGAATCCAAACTAACCGCAGGACTGGTCCATCTCCTAACATTGGTGGCTGTTAGATGTCACTCACTCAATCAATCACTAAATCAATCTTTATTTATATAGCGCCAAATCACAACAAAAGTCATCTCAAGGAACTTTACACATAGAGCAGGTTCTAAACCAAACTCTTCAGGTTTAATTTAAAGAGACCCAACATTCCCACATGAGCAAGCACTTGGCAACAGTAGCAACAGTAAAACACTGCCATGGAAAGTTCCCACACAGAGGCTTGAATCATAGATATAGACATAAATATCTCCAATGACATCATATTAGATATACGAAAGAACAGTTATAGTTTATATGACAGTTCAGCTTTAAATACTGAAAAAGTCGACTGGTCATTTCCTTCAAGTCAGTGTTGACTTCAATATTTAACAAGTATGACAAGTCGTAACAAAACCACTTATTCATTCATCATGTTTTAGTTACCAAGAACAAATATGGTAAGAAAACTAATGAAATTGATTAATGAACATTGCAGATACATATATTCAATGTGAACATTTTTCATTGGCAGTGAACAATGTGATGTACTGTATGTATATTGATATTATCATTATTATATTTTTTTTAAATCTGCAATTTAAGAAACATTACTAGCATCTCTCTGAAGTAATATATTACTATTGTAAATGTGTTGTATATGAATGGTATAAATTATCACCCAATTCTGTGTTTTGACCTTTTAAGCCAACTTCATTCCAACTTATTACCACAGATTTTATACATATGGTCAGTAGGCTTATTTAAATGAAACAATACCTCATTTTTGAGTTAACACCTGTTGTTGAGGGGGGTTAATGGCCATGGTCAACCTATCAGGCATACCAGTGTGTACTAATTAATACAGGCTTGATCTTGTCTATGAATTTCAGGTATGTACAAATTGATTTTCATACTGTGTGTAAATGACATTGGCATTTGAGGACTGAAATAATAAAAGGAGTACATTCCAAATTCCACAAGGCAGCAGTAGTCAATGGCTTTAAATATGTCAACTGGTATGCTCCATTTTAGGAGTGTTCAGTATTTTCTAATTACAAAACAAATGTGCATAAAAATTCCACACACAAAATAAAAATATCTTAATACAAGAAGTTGTTCTTAAGAGAGAGACATGCTTGTAACTCTTAACAGATTCCTTTTTCTAAAACATGAGATGCAGAGCTGTATGATAATTACAGGAACCATCTATGATTCTTTTTCACTGGAAATGCTGAGGGGTTACATAAATTCCTCATTATTTTAATCATGATTTGACAAAGTCATCCAATCATTAAAGTCAAAACCATAATGTACCACCTAAGGTTAAAGCTGAGGACGGCCCATTCTTCAGTGCAGTAAAGATGATAGGAAATATAAGGGATTGTCCATTACAGAACCATTCATCCTAACACAATCTGACTAATGGTTTCATTTGGACTGTAAAACATTTGGGAGCCTTTGGGACTGTAGATTTACCAGCGGATGCTGACTGTTGCTGCTTATTGTTTCACATTTTAATGAGGCTCCCTTGAGTCCTTCTCATTAAAAGAGTTGTCAGTAGCAGTAATCTAAGCGTGACCCATAAACTCATAACACACTGTTACGACCTAAACTGTTGTTGTTGGACTCCAGGCCAAGATAACATAATATGATGTAAATGAACACGCGGGTTAATGTTGAGATTCTCACAACATGCTGTGCTTGTTTTTGTCTTCTCTAGTAATCATATTCATCACTTTCTCATCTTGCACTGTCCTAAACCTACATTACTAAAACCATGAACACTGGATCAATATGATTGACTCCACTTTTTTTCTGCTTCAGTGCTTGTGGCAGCCAATTAAATTGAGCCAGTGACACATAAGGAGGGCAGCTTTCAGAAGAGGGAGGCTCATTCTACTCAGGGAAATAGCTGTAAGGACTTTGAGGTACCGAGTGTCACATGCTACGTGAGGTTTGAGCACAAAATACATTTAAGTGTATAAATCTATGGATTACTGCTTAGTGTGTTTGAAGAGGTTGATCATTACATGTTCACCATATGTCTCAAACAACATATGAGGAGGAGGAACCAATGAGGTGTGTCCATGTGTTGAGATATAAGTGGTGCTGCAGGTGCTGTAAAATTGTGATATTGATCATAATAAATAAAAGAATAGCAAGAGAAAATGACTTTTTTTTATAGTTGAAAGTGTGGAGAGAGACGACACAAAGATTCACAGCCAGAATGGAACCATGTGGTATGTGTGTTCATCAGGATGCATGCAGCACCCATCAAAATGAGTTTGAATCTTCATTGTGTCCCTCGCTGCCTCCATGATGGAATGAACTGTTGTCCTGATGTTGCTCCTGTGTGTTTGGTATCTTTCTCTCTATGTGGTTGGATGATTTGTGTTCATTCAGTGACTGTATCAGTCTGATGTGTCTGTGACTATATCAATATGAAGTCTGTGAGCAGCTAACAGAGGAGAAAAGATCCATCCATCCATCCATCCATCCATCCATCCATCCATCCATCCCTCCCACACATTCACAGGCAAGCATGACTGAAGTCGAGCTCATACTGTACTGTACTGTTGTGTAGTGCAAACTGGTGTTTTCTTCCACACTGTGTGCTGTTGACACTATTACTGTAGGTTTTGATTGAGGGGAGGATGGGGAAAGTGCCCCCCCCCCCCAACCTCTAATCATCTGATAATCATAATTGCATTTGGGTTTACAGGGAGTGAAACTATAATTCTAATAGCTGACTGAAAGTAATCTTAACTCTTACATACTGTTCAAGTCAAATTTGACCCGTTTTGACATTTGACAGTTCAAACACTCCAAATGTCTTTTACTCTGAAATTTGTTGACATTTCCTAAAATGTTATATTTTTGTATAAGTGCTACAAATTGTTGACCATTGAGTCTGTTCTGGGTCAAGTTTGATCCGTATCTATTGCCATGTGTTTTAGTGAAATGAATAGTTAATAGTTTTAATAAGATAGTAGTTTTTATGATGTAGCAGTGAAGACTGATGGCTCTAATGGTTATACAATAAACCCCACACTTCCATAAACTTCTTGTTATTTTACCTTTACATTAAATACATTTCCATCATTATTGCTATGTTATATTTTCATGTCTTAGGTCAAATAGGACATGATATTGTGTGATAATAGATGTTTTGAGTGATGTAAAAATACACTCTCTCTGTAATAATTATTTTTTCCCTTTGTCTTTCACATAATCATTTAGTTTGTATTTGTTGATGAAAATGATCATACAATTCATTATAGTTTTCATTTCCAAAGGTTACTTTTGAATTATTTTAAGTCCATGAAAATAATGTTTGTAAATGTGTACATTTGCATATATAAAAATATGTATCAGCTGCACAAAAATTTAGTGTCACATGAGAAAAAGTCCAGATAAAATAAAGGTTTTATGGTGTTTTTACATCTCTCAAATGTAAAAATGGGTCAAATGTGACCCTGAACAGTATGTGAGGGTTAATAGAAGTTATAACATGTAATAGTAAGTCAGTTTAACAAAATCCTGGATGCCCAAAGTTCCTAAAAAGCTCTTTATTATCTCCACACACTTTAACTCTAGCAGTATTGGCTCCAGTCCCCATGAAGAACGTCTAAGTTGCCGCAGAGAGACAATTTCTTTGCTAGAAAACTACAATTCTGATAAAAACTGTTCCTGCTGAGGGTTTATAATGAGGACATTACTTCTTGTAAAGCTGTTAGATTTTACAAATGGCAAACGACATGCTAGTAGCACCACAAACAGAATTGCTTCCACCTTCATTGTTTTAAGGAGGAGATCTGCCACTTGTGTGTTGTGTCGCTGCAGTGATAAAAAGAGATTTTCAGAACATTTACAAACCTGCACAAAACCATGAGGTGAAAATGTACATTTGTCATTTGCCTTGGAGTTATTTGCGGCTGCATTTATTGGTTTGTTTCACGTCTAATTTATTTTTTATTAATCCAGAATATGTTGAGGATACGACCCATAAATAATGTAGTGTGTTCTGTTTGCTGTACTAACACTAATTATACATTTATTGGCAGCATGGTGGCCTGTGAGTGACAGGAGATAACACCAGCAGACAAATAAAATCTGTTTATTGCTGAAAGAACATTATAGACAGGAGGGAGCAGTAAAACAGCTATAAATGCTCTAAATAAAATCTATACTGTAAGGCTGCAGGTGTAAATCTGTCCTCATCAGGCTGAGGCTAGGTGTTATACAGCCTAAACATGTATAATAATAAGTGTGTGTGGCTGTGGAGGAACAATAATGGGACTCTCATTTTCCCTAAACGAGCCAAAGATGCACTTGGAAGTCTCTTTTGTCCTCGCTCATCGTCTCCTCAGAGAAACATTGAAGTGACAGACTGATGTTGACTTGCAGGTTGTGTGCCGGAGGACCGAAAATAAGAGAGTACAGTATAATTATCTAAAAGGAAAGCATGTATTGAGTTTGTTGTTAATGGTGTATTTTATTGAAATATCACACTGGATATTGGATAACTGCACAATAGAAAATGATAACAATATAAAAGATTATTGCAGGGGTGAAACATTAAATTAAATATGATACTGAAATGACAAAGTGATACATTATATTGTGATACTAGCACAGAAGAAGTGGAAGCAATGGTATGCCTGGAAAAAAGTTTCATCCCATCCCTTTAGTTTGACATCCGTGATCATATAGGAGGTGAATGTAGATGAGGATCAATATAACAACCTCATGCATACTGTGCAACTCTAAACTGAGATTTACATTTCATGAACTTTGACTATATAAGGGTCAGAGTTAAAATGGACATGTTTTGAAATGACATTTCCATCATTTTAAACCAAATATAAGAGTGATTGCTTGTGGTGTTGTTTAGCTCAGTGGGTAGAGCACCAGCCCATGTGTTGAGGCTACAGTCCTCTGCAGACAACACTGGTTCAAATCCCGCACCGATCCTGTCTCTCTACTAACCTGTACAATAAAGGCAAAAAAAGCCCCAAAAATATACTTTAAAAAAAGACTGAATACTGAAAATGTCAAATGGTGTAACCACAAAAGAAATATTAAATATTTTATCCACCTACATGCACTTATACAAATAATTACTTTATTTAAATAAATAAAAAAAGCTTCCTGATTGACATGATTCTCCAGATTAAATGTAATATTTAGATTAATTGTACTCCATTACCTGTATTTAATATAAAAGTTATAATGTAAGATCATGCCAAACTAGTTGATATGGTGTTTTATTGACTATTTACTGTTTTTAAGCAAGTTGAATTATTTGGTACAAAGTTTTTATGGTTACACCACTTAGACATTTTTGCCATAATCCTCTAATATATTCTCTCAAAATGGATTAAAAGCAGAAATTTGATGCTGGGTCCACAAAAAAGAATGTGTGCAAGTTATTGATATGTTTATTTTCGCATTTTAACCCTTTAAATTCAAACTAAACCACATGGATACAAAAACATATCATTGATCCGTTTATCTCGTAGGCCAACTTTATTCTTTATGCAGTTTATGTATGGCAGACCTGTTGGATAAGTAGTGAAACATGTCTTTTAACCAACCAGATAAAGAACTGGATTGAGGGACCCAGACCAACATCTTCAAAGACAAACGGTGGCTGAAAAATGCCTACAAGTACCTGAAACTCTGGTGAATACTACTTCAGTCTATGCATATTTATATGTTTTATATTTGTATATACAATTTGTATTATTTGTTTATGCTGCTTGATCATTCACAAAACTATAATGTGTCCTATTGATGACTGATTAATTGATTTTTTTTAACACAGTGTCATTCTGTTTCAGTTACCATGATTGTAAACACCACATCTTATATATTGTAACTGCATGTTAGACAAATCAAGCATATTCAGGTGATAGAGAGACAAACATATTGTGAGTGTTAACGGGCCTGATGCAGGAATCAATCAATGAACACATTCTTTCATAAGATGTATGAAAAGTTATTTAAGAACATTTGTGTCACATCCTGGTGTAGTTCGTGTTTTATTTTGAAGTTATTCTCCCTTTGTGTATTTTGTTAGTTTTACTTCCTGTGTTTCCCCTGCCTTAGATGATTGCCTCATGTGTTTCACCTGTCTTGTTTCACTCACCTGTGTCCTGTTAGTTATTATCCCATGTCTATATAGGCTTTGGTTTTCAGCTCAGTCTTTGTCTGAGTCTCTTTGTGTTTTGTACTGTGTAGTTTTGCACTGTGTTATTTTGCCAGTGTTCATTCGGCCTGTGTTTTTCTGTTGAGTTGTTTATTCCTGGTTTGGCCATTAAAGTGCCCTTTTTGTCCCGAGACTGTCTGCCTTTTTGGGTCCATCTGCGCTACTCACCATGACAATTTGAGCCATTCATCAGTTTTCTGCACTTAGAATTTTCTCTTAGGTATGAGTGAAACTTAAAGTCTGTGTAAAGTATGAATAAATGTGTTCTGAGTTTGACATACCACAGAAAAGTGTTTTTGTTAACCACCCTGCCAAATTTGAATGATTTAAAAATTCGCCAAATATATGAAATTAGGCTTCAAATTTGTATAAAAATCAGCCTCTTTCTCTGCTCCCAAACGCTGTGGGCGTGCCTGCTGAGTTTGCTGAAACCCGCCCCCTACCAAGTGTCACCTGTCAATCAAAGTCACCACCTCTACCAGAAACATGGACGCTACATTTGAGAGCTTTCTGCTGCTAACTCAGCGGCTAGCTCGGTGGCTAACTTTGTGGCTAACTCGGCAGCTAACTCAGCTAACTGGCTAACTGTAGACTGTAGTAGTAGTAGTAGTAGTGTGTGCTGAATGTATTTATACCTCTACAGCAGCAGGGGCGGGTTTATGCTAATCATTTAGACCCGCCCACTAAATCCTGAACACAGAAATGTTGAAACACAGTTTGTGAAGCCTAGCTCCACAATTCAAATCTAAATGGTTGAAATGCTTTTTATACCTTTTTTAGAAATACATTTATGACCTATTTAATGTGTTTAGAAGAAAATGCCTGATTTCACTTTACACAGTCTTTAAGGGTGTAGAAGTCTCTGCTTTTCTTCACTGAGGTAGAAACACTTTGACTTACAGTTATAATGCCCTAATCTGAATGAATTTAAATTAATAAATCTGATACTGAGATGAACAAAAATAATTAGTATAGTATAACTAAAAATGAACGCAAAATGAACATTCTGTTTAGCATATTATCATCATCATCATCATCATAGCTGCCAGTTTACTTTATTGGCATATTTTGGCGCAGCAACTTCCCGGTCAAATCATTCATTCTTTATTTCTGTCCTGGTGCAGAGCTGCTCTGATGACGTTGATCTGATTAGCTGGATTCATATTTTCTTGTTACTGTGGGTCCCTTTCTAATAACACTAAATGTTTTATGTGTTTGCCTACTGATTTCGGAATGCAGATGATGTGAAATGATCTCACAAACGTGCCTAATGAACAGGTGACTCATCAACTGAAAGTTTGGACAGTTAATAGAGAGAGATAGAGATTATTGAGTCTGACTTGGAACACAGGCAAACCTCATAGAGAAAAGAGTCTAGGATAAAAATACACAATGTTCTTATATGAGAGCCATTATTACATCTGTCTACTTCCTTTGAATTGAAAAGTGTCAAAGAGAAATTTCAGTTACTATGTGATGGATGATAAAGTTACTTGAAACTGTATGTAGATTCATTACTGCTCTGGCAAATAGTTTTTAAAGACACAATCAGTCATGCCTAATGTAAACAAACCTGCTATAAAATTATATAAATGATAACAGAAATTTGAATACAGGGACAAATTGTTTTACTCAAGTCAAATTTAAACAAATGAATTCCCTGTCAGTCATATATGTTATTCATATCATCATATCATATCATATCAACATTGACTGATAGAGAAATCCACATTTGTTTTTAAGATACAGACAGATTTGTCCATCTTCCCAACCATCCATCACAGCCTTTATGGCTGAGGTAAAGCAGAGTTTACTCAGCCTCTTATGTAGCACTGCAGCCCTGGGCGTGATGAACATGTCATCCAGTGCAACCATGTGGATGATGTATCAAGATATATCATTAACTGGTTATTCCCCTGTCTTAATGTACTGTATACTGCACTTTGTGTCACACTGAATGATTTAAAATATGAATTTATTTGTTCAAGCGTAACGCATAATCGTTCCACCGCGGCACGGTTCCGGTTCACACTTTACACTTAACATGCATTGGAAGTGACCGTGTTTCCTTGTACTTGTGAATGTGTGAAGGTGTGTCGCACCTCTGAGAGTTAAATGAGCACTGTCCTGGAGTGTGTGTCTGTGTAATGTTCCCGCCGTCTCCATTAAACGGCCTGATGAGGAGCTTCGTAGAGTTACATTGTTGGTACACAAGCAGATGCATTTTTAACGAGCGGCAGTTCGTTGTGTTTGAAACGCGCTACAGAAAATGTTACTGTCACTTCCAATCCTGCATTATCCCATCCTCACACTCCCTCCGCACCTCGCAGACAACTGTGCCACCCAGACTCTTTAATTATGGAGGGAGGCTACTGTTTTAATGGAGAGAGAGCATGTCTGTTTGTGTAGGTGTCTACCTCTGTGTGTGTGTGTGTTTTAGTGTGTCTGTGCGATGAGGTGCGCTCTATTCAGCATTCATCACCATGAGTTAAAAGTTGAGGAACTCCAACTGCAGTCACAGTTCATACTAAGGCCAACAATTTAACATTTAACATTTATCAGAATTGTTCTAACCTGGATTATATCTGTAGCAATGGTTTATGTTCTGAGCAATTTACACATTTTTGTTTGTTATTTTTTATTAGTTTTTAAGTTAATTTCAAATACAGTCTAATATAGTCCCATAACGAATTTTCTCTAGGGTCAGATGATGCATAAGATCTCTAATCCATAGATAGAAAGTTGGAGGGGATTTTTCTTTCCGTTTAAAGTCAGTGTAAAGTAAGAATAAATATGTGTTCTGAGTTTGACATACCACAGAAAAGTGTGTTGTTAACCACCCTGCCAAATTTGAATGATTAAAAAAATTGCCAAATATATGAAATTAGGTTTCAAAGACAAATTCAGCCTCTTTCTCTGCTCCCAAACGCTGTGGGAGTGCCCGCCCCCTACCAAATGTCACCTGTCAATCAAAGTCACCACCTCTACCAGAAACATGGCGCTAGGTCTGAGAGCTTTCTGCTGCTAACTCAGCTGCTAGCTCGGCGGCTAACTCGGCTGCTAGCTTGGTGGCTAACTCAGCGGCTAGCTCGATGGCTAGCTCGGCAGCTAACTCAGCTAATGATAGACTATATACAGAGACATTATAATAAGAGGAGACATATCACTGAAAAAATCTCCCATTGAAATGCATAGGGAAACTACGTAACGCCAAGATGGCCGGTGTTTGCACATGTCCCGCCTCTTCTGGTGCCGTTGCTCCAATCATTTTGCTGGTCCTACGCGGTCACGTTTTTTGCGACACTTGGAAGTCATTTTCAACAGAGACATTTTAAAACACATGATCAGCAGTTTATACTACTTGTGTATACTGCGTACATATATTTTGTAATGCTTTATCCAAAATTGTGGCATGATCTGGGAAAGTTGACTGTGAGCAAACTCCTGTCTCTGCTGTGAGCGTAAGATGACGTCTTGCTGTCAGTGCCTGCCGTAAATGAAGACTGTCGTGAAGTATTGCGCATGCGCAGTCCAAGATGCCTGTAAGGAAAAAGGCTTTTAAAACGTTAATTTGATACCAAACCATCAAACCCTTTCAGCAATTATAGTTTGATTTTCATCGTGATTTCAAAACATATGTTTTTTTATGTCCCTTAGACCTCGGAAAATGGAGATACAGCTCTCTCCCTATTCATTTAGATAGCCGGTTGGTCTTCCTATGGCCAAATAGCTGCCCGGAGGCGTGGCCAATTTTGCCGCCGAGTGAGATGTTTTTGCCATATTTGTTGAGACAGAGACGGCACCATGCCAAATATTGCTATTATGGTGTGGGGCTCTATGAATGTTCCTAGCATGTTGGGGAAAAAAAATAAAATATAGCTTGCCAAATGTCATTTAATTTTGTTCCACAGCGATCACAGTGAGAGTAGATATTTCTGTGATGATCTTGAAGATACAAAGATGAGGCGAATCACGAGTTCTTTCTTAATGTATGTATGAAGAACCTGATAACTTAATAATTTCCCAATAATGTAATAAAAAAAATCTCATAACTCATTCATAAGTCACTTATGACACTAATAACTCACATACTGGGTTTATATTTTATATACGGTGTTTTTCACTTTGGAAAAATTGGTTTGTTTCTAAGTTTGCTTCTTCTTTAATTGTGCTGTCAAACACTGCTCTAAGAATGCAATGCTCAACAGAGATGCAGGAGCTGCTTACAGCTGAATAGTAAATATAGATATGTACTAATTATTACAGTGTTTCCCGACCCTTTTGGGCTTTGTGACCTCTTCCAAAAGTTATACATTAGGACCCACTAAATCATTTCTAACAAACAGAGATATACAAGAGAGCTTCAGTGACTCCTCTAAAATAAAGCTATTTCAGATGTTTTCTTTTGAAAATCATTTAAATGAGTTTATGGTGGTCCCATTATTTCAAAAGGTTAGCATGCAGTCAGCTGTAGCTCAGTAAAACTCAAACAAAAAATCTTATCCTCCCTTCTTGTTTTACATGTTTGACCTCAAAAACAAAAATATGCACATGCAAACACAGGAGCTCAGTATGTATGGAATCTGGAACACATTATGTGCTTGTGCATTTACTCATAATTCATAATAATCCCACTATGTATCTGTATATTCTCCAATTATTTAGACCTGACATATATACAGAGGTTTGGTGTGATGGATACAGCCTTGTTTATGGGAGGCTGTAGTTGTTATGGAGAATTAGTTTGTCAATGGTTAATCTCAGCAGTAAAGAAACGTGTACAGGAGTCCTGGATGTCAGTATTACAAATCTGAAGTAAGAAATTATTTAAACAGTAAGAGATGAAACATTAACAAAAAAGTGCTTACAGGAAATCATCATACCCCTTTTAAAGTTTGTTGTACAGTTTAACAACAAAACCTATTAAAAAGTTTTTCCTGCTTAAAGTATACATTTTGCCTTACAACATCAAACTAATGAAAGAAAGTGACACCAAAAATAATGAACAATGAAAAACTAGAATAACAGAGTTAGAAAAATCACCAGCCCCCTGATTTAATACTTTGTCCAATCAAATGTTGCTGCATTAATGTGTTTGGACTGGGGAATATTAACCCATTCTTCATTGCAGAATTGTTCTACTTTGGAATTAAGTCAGGCTCTGACTTGGCCTTCTATCATTAAGCTACTGTGTTGTTCTTTTGGTTTGGTTATGTTTACAATTGTCGTCATGTTGGAAGATGAATGGCCTGCCCATCAGCTGTCTAACAGAGGAATGCAAGTTTTCCTCTATAATGTGGGTGTATTAGGCAGCATCCATTTTCCCTTCAATCCTGACCAATTGTCCAGTCACTGCTGAAGACAAACATCCCCACAACACCATGCTTCACAGTGGATATGGTTTTCTGTGTTTGGTTTTCGCCAGATATCATGAGTGCAGTCCGAAAAGTTTTGCTCTGATCTGACCATAGAACCTTTTAGAATGTTTTTGCATAGCACAATTGAGACCAACTATGGCACTTTTCAGAAAAGGCTTTTTTCTTGCCACCCTGCCATAAAGTCCAGCTTTGTTTGAAGAAAGATTGTTATAACGTCCTTCAAAGTTGTCTTTGGCCTCTTGGTTGGTTCTCTGATCAGTGTCCTCCTATCTCAGTCATCCAGTTTGCCTGATTTTGGAAAGGTGTTGGTGGTGCCATATACTTTCTACCTTTTAAATGATGCTCTGAACGGTACTCAGAGGGATGGCTAAAGCCTTTGAAATCCTTGTGTAGCTTTCACCTTACTTGTGCCCTCCTACAACTTAATCCCAGAGGCCTTATGTAATCACATTTCCAACCATGGTGAATACTTTGCAATACCATTCACTCCTCTAAAATCTGCTGTTTTTATTCTAAATTAATAAAAATCACTACAATTGATGTCACGTGGGGGCAATTACCCTGGTGTTGATCTGGAAGTCGACTGGTTGCGCCCAAGCAAGTTTATAATGGTGTACTCTAAGGGGCTGATCACTTAATCAAACCAGGTATTTCACTAATCCATTTTATATAATTGTCCCAAATCTTTTAAAATGTTGTTTTTGCTTTGGAGATGAGGGTTTTTATGTGTACATACAATTTGAAGTTAGATTGAATTTGTTTTAACAGAGAGAACACCACATCAAATAATCTTTGCTCTCTGGCTTCCTCCTGTTGCTCTCAGGATCTCAGAAACAAACAGGTCTAGCAGGTCCTGCATTTCGAGGGCTTTTGGGTTGCCAACAAAAGTTTCATTGCTTCTGAGTGCTTCTCGATTGCTTCTGCAACCCCCAGGGTTTTTAACCCATCCACCAATCTGACAGAGCAACAGTATCGAACACAAAACCTGCAGTCAGTGTTTCTTTGCAGAAGTCAACAGCCAAGCAAGATTCCTTCAAAGTACATACATTCAACCATGTCGTAGACACAAGATTGCTGGGCATACTATTTTCATCATGGGTCATAGTTCAGACCTCCTTTTGTACTGATTACCTGGATACAATAGGAATGTTTTTATCCCCACTGTTCTCTACTATAGAACTGTTTGACTGTAGAGGAACCCATGATACCCAATCAACCCCAATAAACCCCAATAAGCCTCTACAAGAGCATTCAGTGTATCCTGCAATGTTTCTGTGTTCTGTAGATATGTACGAAGGTGGGATATTCAAGAATATATGTTTTGTTAGACTAAAGGGTTCATAAATGCACCTTATTGTAAAATATAATGTGGCCATATAACGTGAACTACATTCTAGCATGAGCATTACTTTTGTTGTTTGCTAAAATCTGTGATGATGAACTTGACAAACACAACATTCTCATATCAAAAAAACACTTTTACCTGTATTTAATCATCCCCAACAATCATTGCCAGTATTATTTTTTGTTCTCGTATTATTTGTTTTGTTTGCCTCACTATGGTTAAAGCATGTTTGGACCCCTTGAAAAGCGCTATGTAAATTAAAGTTATTATTATTCCAAAAACAAAACATTCTGTGAGTAGATTTTTAATAAATTACCCAGGTGAATGCTGTCCCACTCATCCCACCCTGTGATAACACTTGAGGCAATATTTACCCTTTGCAGCTTCTCCCTAAGTTTCTAGTGATCCAGCTTCTTAATACTGATTTGTGGAGTTGGACGATGGGAGACAAACAATACAAGCGCTCTGAAAAAAAAAGGATGGTCAGATTCAAGGGCTCCAGAGAGCATCTGTCCAACATGTTTGTATTCCCTGACATCCATAGCTGAAAAAGACAAATTGAAACAAATTGTTACAACACACACAAAAAAGGACGGTAACACTTTATTTGACACCTATCGCTATAACGCATCATAAATATATTTATAATGTGTTATAATGATGTTATAGCGCTGTATAACTGCTTTACAAAACATAGAGCATGCAGGATAGTTTTCAGCATAAATATGCCCATTAGTCACACTAATATGAATATGAAGTAATTAGCATATTCAGCTACTGACAAGCTGTGAGTTGAGGAGTCGCTTCATATTCATATTGGTGTGACTAATGGGCATATTTATGCTGAAAACTATCCTGCATGCTCTATGTTTTGTAAAGCATATTTGGGTTTCTGAAATCACAATATAAAAAGAACGAATAATAATAATAATAATAATTAAAGCCGCGAGCGGCGATGGACGGCCCTTGCTCGTTGTGTGGCACCATGGGGCCCGGAGTCACGCGGGAACCGAGGCACGAAGTGAGAAGGGAGGGAAAAAAAACGTCAGGAGAGAAGAAAAGCAACGTCGCGTTCGTCCACCAGGCGGCGCCGTTGGCATAACTGTGTGTTGGCGTATGCGTTTCGGCCCTGAACGCATTTGTAAGAACGAATTTGTAAGATCAAACAGAGTGTACATTTACCATTATCCATAGCCAATAAGGAATCTAAGTTGTCCAATAGTAGAATTAAGTTGTTACTGTGTGAAATTATTAAGACTTTGTAAGCACTTTAAACCTGATTGAATCTGTGGTATCACATATGGTATAAGGGGGTGAACTAAAAAAAACAACAAAACTATTTCTTGGTTTTATCCTGTCACTAACCTGTGTCTGATGCTGCAGGCATTTTGTTCAAGAGCTCCTGGATAAGGTCCTCTTTCTTTGTTAGTTATTCCTGGAGAAAAGCCTTGTCCACCTTCAGTATTTCGAGCATCTCCTGTTGTAACCCAACTTTTTGTTTCTCAGCTTCCAGAAGCTTTTTGAGCATTTCCACTTCATGAACAGCAGTTGGTGCACCAGGAACTGCACAAAACAAAAGGAATAAACAAACAGAAGTAACCAAACCATTAATTGCATTATTTGACATTAATTTACATAGGCCTATACTTTCACAATGCCACAACTGTTTTCAGGGTAGCATATTCTATGGCCTTTAGGACTTCATACTATTGAGCACCATTTTTTGTGCCCAAGCACTTTTTAGGATTGCTTTATCTAAAACTATTGAGAACAGACAGAGAAGTGTTTCTTATTGTTCATGTTGATTAAGATTGAGATTTAAGCTGGACATCATCTTGGACATTTATAGGGAATGTGAAGATGATACAGCAGCACTGGCGTATTGTGGCAATGTCAAATATGACAGAAAATCAAAACACAGCTTCTAACCATGGATGTAATATAGCCGGTGACTGCAAAGGTGGCGGAACCTCCTCAACATGAAACAATAGAGTGACGTCAACTTCATATTCTCTATAGGTAACATCAATTTATTTAAATATAAGCCTACTTACCAGTATTTTGGGGAATACTAATGCTGGCATTTGCATCTGTGATAGGAGTAGCAGCTGCCTTTTTTCTCTTACTCATGGCTGTGAAGATAATAACAAATCAGCAAAGAAGAAGATGGGTGAATGTAAGTTACAGGGTTTGTACACATACAAATTTCAATATTTCAATATTGGGCAAAAATTAGTCTGGTCCACAGCCAATAGCCTTCCAAAAGTTTTGGCCCACTCAGAAATATAGTTGAACAGCCCTGTATTATGCTATAAACATCTACATTTATGTTTCATAATGGCAAAAGGTACATTTCAAGCACTTAAACTAAAATCCTAGCACTTTTCAGACCTTGATAACACAACAATAAAACCCTCAAGCAACCCTATAAAGTTATCACATCACATCTAAATATCGTTACTGCTCTAAGCAAAGTCCTCTGATATAAGCTAGACTTGCTATGCTAACGCTAACTTTACCAAGTTCAAAAGAGCTAACGTTTTGTTACCACTTAGGTATAAACAGTCCTTCCAATTCATTCAAATGTATTTTGTAGTTCTGTTTAACATGTAACATTAGCTAAACAATTAGTATTATGTAGCAGTTGTACATTAAATAATTAACTTTACCTTTTTTCCGAAGTGCAACGTGTCCAGCAGAGCAAGATGTGAATCTAAAACTAGCTTAAGAGCTACAGTACCGTTAGCCACACACTTACAGTCACACAGACCTCGCATGAACACCTAATGACCACATGGTGATCACCTGATCAAAACAATGCGTAGGAGCCATGGATGTATGGTAGGAGCTTGCGCATTGCTTGCACGGGCAAAAGAGAGGATGGCACGTTTGAGGCGCGAACTCACCACATTGCTGCGCGCATCGGACAACTGGAAACCCAAACGAAATGTTGTGTTGTGGATGCAAAAGAGGGGTCTTCTTGAACGGCAAAAGTTTTGCGGTCACTGCAAGCGTCCAATGCAACTCGTGAAGACCAACTGTCATGATGGCTATCAATGGTGAGCAAAAATTATCACAGGAAACTCCAGTCTGTAAATTAATTTAGTGCATTTACTCAGATAGTGCTCAGATATTCTTAGGTACTTGTACTTTACATTTCCATGTGACGCTACAACTAAACAACATTTCAGAGGGAAATATTGCTTTCTACTCCACTACATTTATTTGACTTTTTAAAAATACAATACATTGTTAAAGATTAAACCAGAAGTTTACCACCTTTTTGGCTTTTTGACGTCTTACAAAAAACAGAGTGTATGCTATGTCTATGAGTTGTTAACAGCTCCACAGGCTAGTGATTTTTCCCTCTAAACTTCTCACATGGCGTCATTTCAGCCATGTTCACATGTTCCAAGAAAGTTTTAGAGGTCCTGGAGAAACAAAAACATACACAATGGAGTAAAACACATTTGAGTTGTGAAATTTTTGTAAAATTTTTGTAATTAATGGATATTTATAATTAAGTAAAATTTATAAACAAAGTATGCAAAATTAAGGAATGTGCCTTAAATTTACTTTACAGTAGCTCACATTAACATTACCGCAACTGACAGACTTTTACTTTTCTCCTTAGGAAATGCAGGAACCACCGTTCCAAAGGGCGGACAGTGTCTGTTCGCAAAGGGTCCATATTCTACAGGTCACATGTATCCTTGGTGAAATATGTGGAATTTATTTACAGGTTTGTAACATAATAATATTATCCTTATTTTTGATGGATTTAAATTAATGTGTGTGTGTGTGTGTGTGTGTGTGTGTGTGTGTGTAAGGGAGCATTTATTTTTTGTTTTTTAGGTTTTCACAAGGGCTGCGAATGAGGCAACTTGATCTCATGGAAGATGGTATTGCAGCAAGCAGCAGGACACTGTCAAAAAAATAACATTATATGTGGTTTCTAATTACAGCGTAAATTAGGTGTATGGTGTTTCATTAACTGTTTTTTTACTGTCTAATAACGGACATATTTCTCAATTTTTCACTAAATTATGTATAAAATACAGCTTTTTATGTTATTAGCGTACCATAAAATAAAGTGTGACTGGTTACCCTAATTTGGTAAAGGGAGAAAAGGTGGAAGTGGTGGAGAGGAATAGATACCTGAGTGTTCACCTCAACAGCAGAATGTCAACAAACTGTCAACAGGAAAAGATAGAGTAGACTCTACAACTTGAGGAAACTTAGGTTTTTTAATATATGCAGCAAGATGCTGCATATCATTTACCAATCTGTCGGAACAAGTGCAATATTCTCTGCAGCCATCTGTTGGGGCAATTGCATCAGAGCCAGCGATATTAAGAAACTGAACGAGCTGGAGAAAGGCTGGCTCTGCGCCCTTGAGTTGGTTGTGGAGAGAAGGATGTTGCACAGACTGTTCAACATAATGGACAACACTTCATATCTCCTCCATGTGCTACTGGTCAGACAAGCAGAGTGCTTTCAGTCGGAGGCTCCTTCAGCTCGGCTGTGATAAGGAATGATACAAGAAGTCATTCCTGCCCACCGCAATAATACCATACAACAACTCCCCTATGTCAGGAGAGGAGAAGAATCCTGAGTGGCAGTACACGATATACATGCACATTCATTCATCTCTCAAAGTAACGAGTATACTAGTTTGGTAGATGTAAATTGTACATAGAACTAAAGGGTTAGGGGTAAGTAAATAAAAAACTTGTTTGCATCAGAATTATGGGAAAAGTGTCATGCATGTGCTGGAAATGTAGAATAAGAAAATATTTTGGTCATGAAAGCTTTGCCTTGTGGCTGAAATGATTAATTCCTCCCAGAACGTGTTGGTAAAAACGTGTTTGCAGAGCCTCAGGTGTCTATGGGCCATCCACTGTCCCTTCAAGGTATATTGGTGTCCCCCCCAGTCAATTCCATAGTCTTCCAGAAACCCCTATATGACAGCAAAATGGTATCACACCTCCCAACTAGAAGGAAATTTGGACAGTGAAGACCTCAGGGTAAACTGCTGTCCCCCCCAGTCGATACCATAGTCTTCCTGATCACATATCTCAACTAGAAAGTTATTTGGAGAGTGCAGACCTCTGCTGAAGCCAGATGCCCTATCTTGCAATATTAACAAAAGCAAAAAAAGCTTTTGGATCCACACCCTGATTTGGATCTGTTCTAAAAATTCATGGGTTCTTCTTTTACCTATATTTCAATGTGAATATATGATGAACAAAATAAATGACAAAGTCTTTGGCACTTGAACTCCATGAGGAATCATTCCTGAACGGCTTCATATATGTAGTTCCCCCATGAAGTCCAGACACTGGTGGTGGTGATTGCTGATGAGTGTGAAAAGAAGATGGAAGATGGTCAGGTCAGCGTGGCTGCTATCGTCTAAGGTAACTGTGTTGTGCAAATTGGGCACGGAGGAGGCCAGGACCAGTGGTGGACGAAGTACACAGACCACGTACTTGAGTAGAAGTTGAGATACCTAGTGTAAAATATTACTCCAGTAAAAGTGAAAGTGCTCCCTTTAAATGTCGACTTGAGTAAAAGTATAAAAGTACTTGGCTTCAAATGTACTTAAGTATCAAAAGTAAAAGTAATTTGGTGTAATGTAGTTCCAATGTCTTGGTATGTCCTTTATACACTCAATCAAGTCATTTAAGGTTAAAAAGCCCACTAACACCACCCTGAAAACACAATGTTTTCTATTTGTGATATCTGGTATTGATATCTTTTGAAATTATCATAAGCACATCATACTAAATGGAAATCACCTGATTAGGAATTAATAGGGAGGGGGAAAACCACACTAGACACATATTTCTTTAACTTCCATGTGTTGGCAGGGCAGGCTACTGGACAGCGAAACTTTGTCAAATGAATGCTAATAGAGATATGGATGGAGGAGAAGGCAAGTTGGGACAAGTAGCCAGGTAGGGGGCCGGGCCAAAACTGCTCGACACACGATGTGTTCTGATTGGTACACTTGCGGTGCACGTTCATTTGGACCTGTCACAGCAGCTGGTCATGCATGCATGTTGTGGAAAGGAACATTGAAAGGAACGACAGGTTTTTGGAAAGTAGTTGAGTAAAAAGTAAGATTTTCCTCTTCCAAATGTAGTTGAGTCAAAGTATAAAGTCTCACAAAACAATGATACTCAAGTAAAGTACAGATCCGCTAAAAAGTTACTTAAGTACAGTAACGAATTACTTGTACTTTGTTACTGTCCACCACTGGCCAGGACCAGCAGCCTTGAAATAAATGACCCACATAGAATGACACACATAGTGAAATTAAAGTGGCCCAAGAGAGAGCAATTGCTGTTTAGATACCTGATGAGACTCATTAAATGAATGCGCTCAAGTTTCTCTACTGGGAGAGATGCTTTAATTTCCGCCGAATCTAGTAGACACCCAGAAATTCCAGTTTAGTTTCGGGACTGACTGTTTTCTCATTAGATAGGGGGAGTCTTTCAATTTTGATAAAGAGTGCCCGATAAGCAGAAAGTCGTCCAGAAGATGAAGAACGGAGGGAACTTGCACTAAGAGTATCCAGCAGAGGGCCTCAGAAATTTGGTTAAAGATGAACGGACTGCTTCTGCAATCAAAAGTGAGTCGCACAGCGAAGTACAGTTTTGACTCCCATTTTAAACCAAAAAGATGCCATAAATGGCTCCTTGAGGGCAGACTGGAGATTTTTTGAGATACTTGTGGGACTATCCCTCCTCAGAACCCTTGAGAAAGACCTGTAAGCAAGTTATCAATGAAAACAGAGTCAGGATGGAATGACAGTTCCATGCTTCTACGCCAATAAATGTCCCAGCTTTCAAGATCTCGATTACATCCCTGCCTGCATCTTCTTGGCGAGCCGCTATGCACACGCTTCTACGAGTCGTAGGAGAGTTGAGAGCAGAATCCAGCTCATCGGCCTTGAACGGACCTGTTTCGGAGTCATGATGAAGCTCAAGATGAGTACCAGATGAGTAGTACCACTATGATTTTCTCCATTCAGGATAGTGACGGCAGATTCGCAAGAACAGCTGTATGACAGGACTGAAGCAAAGAGAGAGAGGCACATTTAAACGGGCCGCTAGTAGGTGATAGGTTAAGGCTGAAGTGTGGCATTTTGTTATTGGTTGCCGTGATTGACAGGTGACTGGCAAAAATTAAGATCACGCCCTCAGACATAAATAACTAGGTAATAGATGAGAATGCTTGAAGAGGCAGAGAAGTTACCAATGATGCCTGTATGTTTTAGAGTCTTCCTGACTGAACTTTCGCTAAGCTTCATTACACCCCTGCACCAAGTTTCATGAAAATCAGCCTGGTCGTTTTTTGTGTAACCCAGCTGACAAACAGACTGCACCAAAAACATAACCTACTTGGTGGAGGTAACTATGACTGAGTAAGTTGTATACTAAATTAATAATGCTCCATGGCAGCTCAGTTGAGGTGTGTTTGAGTTGTACATCATATATTCATAGAATGACATTAAACACAAAGTGGCCTGCTAAGCCTTTTATACAGGCCTTACTCTTCTCAAAATCAAGCAAAACCACTACATCAATATATTCTTCATCAGTAAAAAATGAATCACTATGAAGGCGTAATTAGTCTAATTGTGTTCTCCATGAAGCACTTCAACTAAGTAACGTAGAATTTGCAGAGAATCTGTCGGTGGTGTAAAGGAATACCAATAAAATTCCAGATCATAAGCCTGATTAAATTATTTTATTTGAATGTGATGGATGTAATATCACATAGTCCTCATGGCCAAAGATTTTCTCTAGCTTTTCTGGAGGCCTTAGATGGAACTTCTTATGATGTAGTTCTAGTTAATAGTAGACCTTTGTGACAAGACAAGAAAGACAAGAAGAGATATGTGGCCAGTGTAGCAATGCTTTAAAAAGTGTGTATTGTAAGGCAACCATGGTTAAAAAAATCTTCTGGGCTAATGCATACATCACATTCATCAGCGTAAGCCTAAAAAGAAAAGGTAGATTGTTTCAGCCGCTGTAGGCTAAGCTGCACACGTACAAACGGGGGACGAATCAAAGTAAAAACCTGTGTAAATGTGTGGAGAAACACAATGACTGTAGATGATTTCACGCAGGTGCAAGCATGGTACAATCAAGAAATTAACATCCAATCATGCTCTGTGGCAGGTGTAAAAAAGCTGAGCAGGCACAGTTAATTCTGATTTTGATCTAAAGATCTAAGTGACTTTGAAAGAGGGTTGATTGTTGGGGAACGGATGGCAGGAGCTCCAGTCACAATGCTACTCAAGTGGCTGCTGTTTCAATAGGAACATGATATCTGAATTTAGATCTATGGGAAAGACATCAAGAAATAGGGTTGGTAATTGTGGTCAGCAGCGCACATTTGATGACTGTTATGCTTGTGCAGTAGTGTGATATGTAAGGAAAAACAGAAGAGCAACAAACACATTTAGAGCCAGCCACAGCTCATATGATAATCTTGTGTGATTACTTTCATCATTTTAATACACATAGATGTCTGTTAGGTGTTTTTTAACTTTACCATTAACTGACAAACCATGTAAAGTGCTGCAAACTAAACATTGGATACATTTCTAATATATAATAATGATGATGAGATATCACCACCAATGATATGGATGGTATAATTAGCTGCAAATATGTGCATAATACCGGGTTTAGACCAGATGAGTTGCAGTCAGTTTCCTTTCTAAGCCCATGAGAACCAATTGGAGCATTCAGATTGGACACCCAGCGGCTGGCTCATAATCTGCAGCAATAGTTTCAGCGTCTGGTCTATTTACTTCATGAGATTTGGTACAGAGTCAACCCAAATGTGCCAATTCTCCACCAAAATCAGTCCCAGTCCACACTCCCAAAACCTGCCATCCAAAATCAGCTGCCAGAACACATCTGAGTGCGCTTACCAATTCCACTGGCTTGTCACTTTGATCAAATACGGATGTGGAGCCATATACTAGTTATTTAAAACTATTCTTTCATAAATGAAATCCCTTTACATATTTACATTAACATTACATACATGAAATAGAACAATAAAATGTTAAAAAAAAAAAAGCTAATTATTAATAAGAATACCAATTAATAAGTCAACCAAAATGACTTCACTGTTGATATGCTATACTGTACAAAACACTTATTTTGAAGTAATGCACTGATTCTTTGTAGTTCTGGATCAAGAGATTATTGGACAAAGTGCAGTGGACAAAGTCATATGATAGCTTAGATACTTAAAAATAAATAGTAAAATTGAATTTTAGGCAACGCTTTCAAGACAGTTATTTGTATTACTTATTTTGTAACCACAGGGGTGAAAAATTGAACATGAAATGTGATTAGACTGATGACACTGAAACATAAAGAGAAAGTAGAAGATCTGAGTGAAATGGAAAGGAGAGCATTGATGCATTGTACAAAAAAATGTTGAAAACTGTAGATCAAATGACAGCACTCTATGTTACGTCACCATATGATGTCAAGCCATGTTCCTATGAGGATGGCAGAGAATACAAAGACAACATACCCCATTACCAAACCACCATCTAGTGATGAGGTCATCATCACTCTGATGCAGTGGTGTCATGTGAAGACTGACTCCAAACAAGGTGAATAATTTGAGAGACAAATCACAATCACTGTCAAGAAAGATGTGACTATGACACAACATGAGCTAACGACTCAGCTTCAAGACAAGCTCTTAAATTCCATAGGCACATAATTGAATATTTTTATTGCTCTCACCATTCAATTACTCTGCCTTTAACTAAGTGTTCAGGTCAGAGTGAGAAAAAATATTTTTTATATATTAAATATCTAATGTTTATATTCTAATGTTATTCACACCAATAACAAAGATATAACACATAGCAAAACAAATACATGAAGCTCTGCTTGTTGTGGATTCTTCAAGTTTATGAGTAAGGTCTTGCTATTAAACAAGTTTCGGGTATGTAAGAAGGAATACAGCAGACTGTTATTCATGTCAATATTTTATTGAATAAAGATCAGCTCTACATGTGAAAAAGCAAATCAATTGTTGACCGGTGTACAGAAATGCACTTATGATTTTAACAGCCAGGCTCCGTCTCACATAACTATTGACGATTTGCAGTGCATTCTCTTCCACTCTGAACCCGACATAATGGTCACTGTTCTGGCATTGTTGGAGAACCTCACACTGTTAGATTGATTTAAAAAGACTGGTGGAGGGGGCAGCATGTTGATATGAACATGGCTGGTCAAGAGCATTTCTTTATTTATGTCTAATTGTAGGAGTAGAATTAATGCTTGTACTAATGCATCCAGCTCCACAATAACTGAGATTTATAGAACATAACCATGTGTGTGTGTGTGTGTGTTGTTTTTAAACTAACACTAAAATGATGCATCTGCATATTTATGACTGTATGCATACACAGTTTTAGTCATGAGAGTTATATGCATCTGGCCCTTGGTTTTATTAATCAGATTTAAACATTATTTGGAGTGTGTGATGAAACAGTCCTGTTTGTCTCATTACCAGCAGATAGTGTTCAGGCTCAGTACCTTTTGGCTTGATGCAGTCTGTACTAATGTTAGCCAACATTAAATCAATAAGCAAAGGATCGGAGTGGCTTGAAACTATTAACCATGGAAGACAGAAAAAGTCCTTGGCTTGCTTCTTGCACTCTCTTCTGCTCAATTTAGAAGCACCGTGCACACCCGCTCCCCCAGAACACAACAGTGGATGCTCTGAGCTTGATTAACCAAGTATTATGGGAATTATTTAAGCTAATGGTCCATTAGTAGCAGCTTGACACACTGCTCTCTCTCTCTCTCTCTCTCTCTCTCTCTCTCTCTCTCTCTCTCTCTCTCTCTCTCTCTCTCTCTCTCTCTCTCTCTCTCTTCTTTGTGATGCTGCATTATCCAATTAAAACAGATGAATAATAAAGGAACTCTGTCCAAGGAAGACACAAAAAAGATTGCAATATAAAAAATGTTTTCTCAAGACCATCTCTTACAATGAACACATTATTGGATTTAAATCAATACTAATTTCATGGACAAGAAGAAAAACTAAAGTCTGAATCCAAGCGTCTCCAGTGAGAAGATGATTAAAGGAGATTATGGGAGATACTTTCTAACTTAAATACTAAAGTACTTCTAAAAACCACAACTATAATATTAACACTTGAAAACATTGAAACTGAGGATCAGCTGTGCATTCAAATAACTAGTGCATTAAAACAGCAAATTGTGAGTCATATTAGATTGACAACAGTAGTCATTTTCAACCACAACCTTTCTGTATCATACTCTTTCACAGAAAACATTTTGATATGTCACAATATAGTGTTAAATTATTTAAAGGAATGATGACTGAATTCTGGTATTGTACATGCTGGCTCACTGTCAGACTCTCATGGTTTATGGGGACATTTCGAAAGAATGAGGCAATCGTTCATTTTATTCAAACTACTTGTGCTACAACATGTCAAAATATCTGCTGTAAAAGAGGCTTATTCAGGTGAACTGATGTCTCTCTTTCAATACAAAATAACACATTTTTTGAGTAGTTGAGCTGTGGGCCATTCTAGCATACTGAAATATTTAGTGATGTCATGTCCACTCTCCCTCACGTTCTCACTTTTTGCCCTTTTCTGTCAATTGGAGTATGTTCAGTCAATGAGCATAATTATCCAGCAACCCAATTCAATTTTGTAAAAACGTATTTGCATTTTGACATACATTAGTTTCTAGATGGAGCTAGATGACTTTTACCAAAAATCTATATTACAAATGTTTTATGAGGAAGGACATTTAACCCACCTGTTGTCTTCCTGTCAACTGTGCAACTTTTGTCCTCATGGGTCAAATTGACTCAGTTTGGTTTGACTGACAGCATAAGATGTCAATTATCACCCAATTCTGAGTTAGACCTTCTTAATCAGCTTCATTCCAACGTATAACCACAGGCTTTACACATATATGTTGGATATTATGGTCAATAGGTGATACTTACATGCTTATGTGTCTTGAGAAACAATTAATATTAACATAATTAGGTTTATTTAAGCCACGGTGCATCTATTGTATCAAGTTGGTTATGAAACTTTGCACGATTTATATGTGGTACTGTATATTGTAATTGAGGTAATGTTAATAGTGATTTAGCCAGGTAGTATAGTGTTACCCCTGTGTGTCATGTAGGTTTTATCTTTGTTTCGGTGAGTTTGTTTACTCAGTAGTTTGCTGCAGTTCGCATTCAGTTCCATGTTGTTAAGGTTCCACAGCTGTACAGTGAAAAGAAATAATTACAGTAAACTTTGTTGACATTCTCTTTGTGACAGCACTGAAGCAGTTTATGGCAAATGTGCAGTTCTTTGTCAGATGCCTTCATAATGTGACATGTCCATTTAATGTACCTTGTGATGTTATGGCCCTATAGTCATCCATCATTTTATACCATCATACAACCATACCACGCACACACACACACACACACACACGGTATAACGTCACAGCTTCCTACCAACTTAGCCAAACAGGTTGTGTTGAGTGTTATATAGAGTGCACATTGCATTAGATTTGTGCCTTGAAACTTTTTTCAGATGATGTATATCTCGGTGAGATACATTCTAAGCATAGATTATAGGAAACGTTGTCAAAGTAATCATCTTTAAATTATGTAAAGGCAGGGTGTTTAAAGGAAAAGAGAAGCTAATGATTATACGCAGGAGCGTTTCATTGAGAAGGTAAAGAAAAGCATGTCACCAACTTAGATCACTTTTAATTAACTAACTTTTAACTTTTACAGTCGTGATTTATGCTGCATATGAATTCTCTCACAATACAAAAGCAGCCTGAACAACAAAGGCAACAATATGTTAGCCTTATCAGGAACGTGTACTATGCATTAATAGCTAATGAATATCCATGAAGGTTGTCATATATTGATGCTGGCTCTGGGAGGTAGATTTACAGTGAGACACATACATGTGGTTCCTGAGGTAGAGCAGGTTTCTCACTAATCACAGGGTTTGCTGTCTGAAACCCAAGTCTCCCTGTCCACATGCCAAAGTGTCCTCCAGCAAGACACTGAACCCTAGTTGGTCTGATGGTCAGACCAGCACCATGTATACCACATTGATGACATCCATGTGTAAATAATTTAGCTATATATATATATATCCAAGAACCCTTTTTAAAACCATAAACTCTGTCCTAATCCCTCCCCCTCTCAGCCATCTAGTCAAATCAGCAGTGCGTGAATACAAATTACAGATTCAGATTCATGTTGACCCTTACATATTTTTAATACTAACTCATTTTGGTAACCCTGGAAAGCACTGTTGCAATTTCACAATCATCAGCTTTCCCACTTGGTTCCTAAAAGCAGTATTTCAGACGGTTGGTCCAGATATTTTCATCATAATGAACTGTTCTCTTTCTACTGGCATTTACCCCCCAGTTTCAAACATGCCATGGTTCACCCACTTTTAAAGAAGCCCTCTCTGAATCCCCTGGTTTCAAGTAATTTTAATATTTTAGTTGCCTTTTTTAGCCAAGATTTTAGAGGGAAAAAAAGACTCTGGTTAAGGTTATTGGGTTATCTCTCTTAAACAGGACAGGAGGATGCTTCCTTTTATTTACCATTTACATGCCACCCTTTGAATATATCATGTGTACACATAGTATTGATTTTTACTGCCATGCTATGGTATGCAACCGTAAATCCCACGTTTCATTTCTAATATCATGCCTAACTGAAATTAAGCATTGGATGTCCAAAAAATAAATTGCCTGCAGTTTGAATGGCTCCAAAAGTAATGGTAGTCACTCTCTCTGAAGTAGCTGGAACACCCAAAGACTAGCATACAAAATGCTGCTACCAGGCTTTTAACAATTTTTAAGAGAAGTGAGCACATCACACTGACACACGCTGCCCTTCACTGGTTTCAGAATCGATTTAAGATTTTACGTCTTGTATTTAAAGCCTTCATGGTCAGGCTCCCACCTATATCTGTGACCTACTGACCCCGTATGAGCCTAATAGCTACTTAAGATCCTCTAGCAGGGTCCTATTAATGGTTTGTAAATCTGTTTTTATCACAAAGGTAATGGGTATTTGCTGTCGGGGCCCCTGTGGAACTCCCTACCTGAAAGTCTCAGGCAGGCAAAATCAGAGCAATCTTCTAATAGATCTCTTAAAATATCTATTTTTTGTCTTATGGCGTTTACTCAACTGTGTTACAGTACCAGAAGATTCCCTAGTGTATCTGTTCAGTCTTCTCACCTGCCTCTTATCAGATCATCAGCTAGAAGTATATCTACCCCAGCTTTTCACCAGATTGTTGTTTCAAGCACAGTGGTATCGAAGATTCAAGGCTACCTCATTTTATTTTCCCAGTTATTCAGTTTCCTCATGTCACATGCTGACTTGTTTCTCTTGTGTCTCAGGATCATTACTCATCTGCCTGTCCTGTTGTCTTGTCTGTCAACAACTTCCAAGCCTCCAATATATCCCTGCCTGTAACACTGTCCCTCGTTTTCTCCTGTTCACACCAGCCACACTCCTCCACTACCTTCATTCAACTCTGCCATTGCTGGATCCCCATCATCTGCCATTAGCCTCTCACACAGATCAGGGGGGGAGACAGGGGGACGCGCAGCAGGATTGGCTGTGAGTAAGGTGAATCTGGTTGCTGAGTGTTGAGATGGCTGGGCGAACAGTAATGCAGAATGGCGGTGACGTCGGTTGATGGGAGTTGCTGCCGGTGGAGTAGGTCAACATAGGAGGCTGGCATCCAGGTGCCATCAGCTCCTGCTGAGGCAGCCTGCTGCTGCTGTTGGAATGAAGAGAGTGCGGGGGGCCTGGCATCCCGGTGCCGCACAATGCTGCTGCATTGGCATGCCGAGGCCGAAATGAGTAGGGTGCAGGGTGTACTGGCAGCCCGGTGCCAGCAGCCGCTGCTGAAGCAAGGAGGTGGGCTGGGTATGAGGATGTGTGTCTCTCTAGCTGATTGTAAAATGTGCTTGTGGTGGTTGATAGCTGCTGTATCATGCACACCGGGGAAGGACTGAAGAGGCTGGTGAAGGTCAGGATGCAAGGAAGAAGAGTCAGGCATGCTGGTGCCTGGCAAGCTAGTGTGCTGCTGATGAAGGGTGGTAGCAGAAGCCAGTGTTTTATTCCAATGTGTTGGAGCACTCTTCCTTCTCTGGTATGCCGTCTGAGTAGTGGAAGATTGAAATTGTGAATGAATTACCTCTCTAGGCACGGTTCTAATGTCACGATGTGCAGCAGCGTGTGTGATGACATCACCCGGAAGGACGCCGGTGTTGACGTTGCTGCGGGACCAACAAGCCACCATGAGGATATCAAAAGGTTTGTCTTTGTTGTTGGTGCAGTGAAAGTGGACTCCCCTCTCCTTAAGTGCCTTTTGGAGTGTGGCCACGGTCCAGTGGGTGGAAACGCTGTGTCAGAACGAAGTTGGGGGGGCTGGAGTTATCCTCGCAGGTGAAGGAGTTGGATAACTGCGGGGTCTTTGGGAGGAAGTCCTCAAAATGCCGCATCCTCTTTTGGCTGGTGGAGGAGGTGTACCGGGAGAGGTGGAGGAGCCGACGGATGAACTGTAGTTTTGTAAGTTGAGGAGAGATGACCCGGGCGGGATGGTGATCATGGAGGACACGGAGCTTGCAGGGGTCAGCCGCTTTCTTGGCTGGTGTAGGAGCAGAGATGGTGAGGTCTCAGGCACTGAGATTACTGGGGATAAGGTCAGTTGAAAACTTTGGTGTTGGGTGTGCAGTGTTTCTGCAAAGATCTCGTCATCGGAGGGAGAAAGGGAGATGAAGTCCATGGCCGTGGTACAAGTGAGTCACGGGTTGAGTAATTTGTTGCTTTTTTGAATATCAAGACGATATTGCCGTTTCTTTGTTCAAGCTCGAATACGAGAGCGAAAGAGGGGGAAGAGGGTTAGGTCTGTTTTATATAGGAGCCAGAAGGGGTGAAATTGGGGTGTGTTCCCGCTCCTGAAACTGCACTTATCAAGCTTCGATAAAATCAGCTTCTATTTTTACTGTGTCCTGTTCAGTTTGACTTCTTGAGATAACAGGCTAGTTCCAGTAGGTGGCAGCAGAGAAAAAATCCCACTAATTTGAAAGTGCACCTTCAAACCAGTGTTAATTTCGTTTTCGAATAATTTTCGTCATAGTTTTCGTCAACAACCTTTTTTTTTTTCTGCCCAAAACGAGACAATAACAAAATAAAAACTAAAGCACGAGGACGGAAACTATGACAAAATAAATTGACACTTTCATAGACGAATAAAAACAAGACAAAAGTGTTTTCCAGAGATGAAATCCAATCAGAAGTTAGAGACAAGTTAGGAAAAGGCGGGACAACTTGGGAAGAGATCGAATCAGAACTAATCGCTTTCACCGTGAGGAGGCGAACCACATATTTGATTCTCTCTGCAGTCTGTTCTATTATATTATATCTGTTTAACAAACACCGGCACATTGATAACAACCTGCTTGGTGTTGTTTATGGTTCTTTTGTTAATCAGACACACGATTAACAGAATTTTAACTAGATGGTGAATCAGAAAACAAAATATAACACACTTGAGTTCATTCTGTAATCTGTCTCCACTTCAAACTTGAGGCGACATTTGCAGGTGATTATTGTTAATGAGATACTCTTTTATGAAAAAGCCAGGTAAATAAAGATCTGTCTGTGTTTCAAAACATATCTTGAAAACTGTGTCTGTGTGTATTGCACATTCAAACTTTACTACCATTCCTACTACCTCTTAATACCTGGAAAATTTAATAAAAACTAAACTAAAACTAATAAAGCACTTGTTAAACTAACTAAAACTAAACTGAAATTTAAAAAACAAACTGAAAAACTAAATAAAAAAAAAATGAAAATTTCACAGCTTTAATAAGGCTGGACTGGGCATCAGTATTGAGGGAGAGTAAACCTAACCTTGAAGACTTGAAAAGAAGAAGATGGTAATATGTGCATCTATTCTGGATTACTTTATCATTTCTGGGATTGTATTGACTGTAAAGCACTTGCTACATAACGTTTGTAGATATATGTATGTGTCATTTACTTGCAGAAATATATACAACCAAACAATACTAAGATTCACTCATAGAGTGAAAACAAATGACAGAGTATATACTAACACAATAGTTTTCTTTTTCTTTTCACAATGTGTTTTCCCCCTTTCCCCTGGTGATTCATCTTTTCTTCATAGTTATGGTGCAAATTCTCCATAAAGTTTGATAACAGGCATCAATTCAAGCTTGTTTTATGAGAAATGGAAATAAGCAGAAGCTACCAAAATAAATGTCCTGCCACAGCTCACATTGTGGTGTTTATTCAGCGTCGATGCTTGTTTACATTATCATGAGCTCCAACTAGATGTTAAAGTTTACCTACTTTCCATTTAACACCGCATCACTCCTCTCGTCTTCCTCCTAAACATCGCCATGCTCCGACGTTGGCCGTTTCATCTGTTCAGAGACCCCGGGGGGGGGGGGCAAGTCGCTTCACCTTTGTCTCTTCAGCTGTAATACTCCAGAATAAGAACAAATGCAAAAGTCTGCTTTACTGCCCAGACCCAGCTGCCCCCCAAAACAGGGTCAAATTACAGGTGATAGTTTTGATAGAATTCTTAAATCAGATAAGTGGGAAATCCTGATGGGAACTGACAGGGATTTTCTTTTTTTGGGGGGGGGGCTACTGCACATTTGGGTAACATGCAGCAGCAATTTAGTCCAACAGGGTGGAAGAGATGGAGAGAAACAAGTCCAGCTGCTACCCGCCTCACTCTCATCTCATCACTTGGATACATACAAGCCTGCATGAACCAAATGCATTGTAATTACAGCATGCTGGCATTTTCTGTAATGGACCACACTCAGAAAAAAGTGCAGTTGTTGGTGTCCTGTATGTGTTACCCTTTCTGTCTTTCTTCAGTACTCACCTATCATTATTCTTGGTCATGTTCTTGTATCAGGCAAGACTTCAACTCTCAATATGTCTTTCACATCAGTCACTGAAGCACACACACACACACACACACACAGTGTATTCAAAGGGATTGGATGTACATTTTCAGAATTCAGAGATACACAAACTTAACTTCACCTCTATTCTTCTCTAAAGTGAAACTGGTGCCATCATAACTTCTGCCTCCTGTCAATGCCTCAGTAATCACATTAGATTAGGCGGCTTGGCTCTTGAATGGTCCTGGATCTTTCTGAGAAGCTTTTCTCTGTGAAACTTGGTAGCTCTATTTGTTCTCATACCAAACTTAGGTTGTACTTCAAGGGTCAATTCTGGAGCTTATTTTTCCTCTATATACATTTATAAACAGCTAAAAAAAATTATAACACATTTTTATAATACTTTACATTTATTTCCAATTGATTCTACTACACAATATTAAAATGTATTAATTGCTAAATTAAGGTTTAGTTTAGTGTAGTTTAGTTTGCACAAGTTAAAATGTACACAAAAAAATGACAGATAATATACAATGCAGGGAGAGGCAGAAAATCCAATGTCCTGATGTTTTAACCTCTACCTAAAATATGTTAAAATTACACAATATTACAGAAAATAATATGACTACATAGAACAAACCAAATAATTACAATATACATAAAATGTGTAAAATACTGAATTGATGGTTCCCAGGCAAAATTTCTATACTAGTGAGCCCATACATATAAGGGCACACCATAAGATCAGCAAAAAAGGCTATTTTTACTAATCCTAAATCAGTTCTCTGTAGTAGCTTAATTTGCTCTTATACCAAATGTACTTTCGGTGTACCCCAAGGTCCCATGTTTTTCTCATACATGCTTCTTTGGTTAGAAGATAAGTAAGTCCAAATATCTTTTCACATATATCTATTGGGCAGCACAGTGGTGCAGTGGTTAGCACTGTCGCCTCACAGCAAGAGGGTTGTGGGTTTGAACACACCGTCCAGCTGGGGTCCTTCTGTGTGGAGTTTGTTTGTTCTCCTGGTGCCTATGTGGGTTCTCTACAGGTACTCAAGCTTCCTCCCACACACCAAAAACATGCAGGTTAAGTTGACTCCTGGTGACTCATGGTGACTCTAAATTGCCCAAACTGTAGGTGTGAATGTGAGTGTAAATGGCTGTTTCTCTGTATACTCTATGTTAGCCCTGTGATTGACTGGAGATCTGTCCAGGGTGTATCCTGCCCTTTGCCCAGTGTCAGCTAAGATTGGCTGCAGTCAAAGTATAATTTTGGCTTCAAAATATTGTAGAAAACTTCTTGTGAGGCTCAAGCATGTGATGAAAGTGCTACTGAACTGTCCATTTCCCCAAACAAAGGAGTCCTCCAAACTGCTTCATTCATTTTAGTGAGAACACTGAAATCAAGAAGTTTGTTGAATCTCTGCACGTCAGTCAAACAGGATCATCTTCTAGCCTTCCACTTTCTGATGTAGACTGCTTTGATTTTTAGAGAAAAGTAGTCCAACTTTAAGACAGAGAGAAATGCCAGGGTGAGAGAGATGAATTGAGACTCCTTCCTTTTTAAAGAGCTGTAAATTTCTTCAGAGAGAACTTTCCTTTCTAATTCTGCTAATGCAGTTACATAACACATCAGTACATCAGCAGTGCAGAGCCTCAGCACAATTAGCCCTCCTGTGGAATCAGTCACAACGCCACTAATAGCTCGCACATTCATCTGACATTCACACTGCTATTTATAATTACTGTAGAAATAACTGACAAATCAACTTGAAGCTTGTGTGACTTTTCCTCTCACACATTATGGACTACAAGGTGATGCTTGGGGAGGAGATTTTTTGGGAAAGTCGAAGGTCTGCCTGTGCCTGTTCTGCAGAGATAGTGATTAAGTCCAGTAACCCATCTCAGTGCTATCTGTGCTTCAAGGCAGACACACACACCCACACACACACACACACACACACACACACACACACACACACACACACACACACACACCAACAGACAAACACATACAATGACGGTTTGTTGGATGCAGCATTTACACATGGAGGGCAGGCTGCCCTGGACACACGGTGAGATTGGGTGGGTCACAGGGAAGAAAAATGAACGGGGCGAAGGAAAATTGAAAACTGAGAGAAATGGTAGGGAGGAAGCAGGAAGGCAGAGTGATGTGTGTGATGTGTGATAAGAGGAGCCATGCTGTAAAGGCTTTTGAATTGACCTGTGTGAGGGCAGAGGAAGGTCTGAAGTTGAGGTTTTAGAATGGTGAAAGCCAAAAAGGATTGAGGTTGAGCAGTGGCCTCACGAATAAGGAGACCCAGAGTGGCGAAAGTGCAATATGTTGGAGGAGAGGAGGAGAAGAGGGGGTAATATAAAGTTTGGGAAGAAAAAGTGACGGATAAAGATGTTGTGTGCTTAAGAGGGGTTCTTTTTTAATGATGAAGCCTCTCCTCTGGATTGATTGGAAAAGCTATGGTTGAAAGAACTCAATTATGATGGGACTCAAATGACTTGGTATGTACAAAATATCACAATTTGTACAGAAAGTTCTCAATCTGCAGGAATAGTGATAGCAAAGAAAGAAACAAATGCAACCTGTTTCTGTGGTCTGTTGAGGATACTGTAGTTCAGCGTGTTAGAAACAAAGTGGAAAAAACCTCTTTGGTTATAAATCAGTAACAGTTAAACGGTCTGAGCTCTGTGGATACAGCTTGATCAGACTTTATTAACAGTCCTGGCAACACAAGCAAATATAGCAAATGTCACAGATAGTGTCTATGATGTAATGTACAGTATGTGCTGCAGTACACGAGGGGATGTAGAGACTTGTGCTCTTGTTCACTAAACAGAATAAGTTTAATACCCAACTGACATAACTTTAAGTCGTCTTTTTTGAGTCAGTAAATGATAAGTGCTTCTATGTTATTGTAGTAGAATGATAGATTGATCCTGGTCCCAATCTACAGGGTTCTGCTAAATATGAGGCCCCAAATTTAAGGCATTATGTTGTATGCTTTACTAAAATCCCTTCCCCCAACATATCAAACCAGAAACCTAGAGACTGTCCTTCCAAGAAAAATGACACAATCATGTTAGTTGCCCAAAACATTTTGCCTAGTAACAGTAGACCAATAAAATTGATGAGTAGTTCACAGAGGTCCAATGAAATTGTGTGATAAATCAAGCACACTTTATTATTGTAAATCAGTCATTTGTACTCACCCTCATCAACATGGAAAATACTCGAAGAAAAGCATATGATGCGGCTGTTACATACTTTATTATTATTTGTGTGATGGCTGTCAGGCATCTCCGATCGGACCAACCCTAGCTAATATCTCATATTACAACGTGGGACACCTGCGGCTTAAAATCCGGTGCGGCTTGTACAAGTACAAAATTGATTTTCTTTCTAAAATAAGAGCATGCAGCTTTTAATCAGGTGTGCTCTGTAGTCCGGAATTTACGGTACTTTTGAATGACAGATGCCATCTAGCAGCCATTGTAATTCCAAACCAGAGTAGTGACATAGTTCAGGTGATGTACTGTATGTAAAAATTAACACATTACTTCATTCAGTGGATTGAGGCATTAACTGAAAGGTGGACTTTGCAACAAGACACCCTTGTTCATTTCTTGTGTCCAACACAGTTTTTCAAAAAACAGATCTGTAGAACTATGATCATCCTCTCACCTTAACCCTGTGCTCATTATTGTACTCATTACAACAAAGATGGACAAACTTTAAAGAAATAATAATAGTGGTTCGATTCCTGCCCCGTCCAGTCCACATGTCGATGAGTCCTTGGGCAAGATACTTAACCCCGATTTGCTCCAGATGGCTGCGTCAACAGTGTGTGAATGTGTGAGTGAATGTTGGTTTCCTCCTGATGAGCAGATTGGCACTCTGTTGTGTAGCTCCTGTCATCAGTGTATGAATGTATGTGAATGAGTAAATGTGACATGTAGTGTAAAAGTGCTTTGATGGTCAAAAGACAAGAAAATTGCTATATAAGTAGAGTCCATTTACCATTTAACCCAAACCATGATCTTTCTTAAAACCCAATGGTTTGTAACAATTTTGGATGCACAGGAAAATGATATCCTGTCGAACATTGCTAATAGGTTGTTACCACCCAGCTTGCAAGGGAAAGGGGAAGCAATATAAAACCAGATGTTTTGAGTTAAATACAGTTATTTATTAGCAGGTAGTCAGAAATATAAAAGGACAGGGTTAAGGTGCTTGATTAGAAGATTGCCCTATATGTCATTGTAGAGTGCATGGTCAAACAATGTATTTGGGCATTTAATTTGGGAATCAACTCTAGCTCTAAGCTGGTAGTGTACAGTGTTGATCAGTGTTTTCAGTGTAACTGTACATCCTCCCTTTTTTTCACATCCTCCTGTATCCTGTCACACTCCATTGCTCCTGCTGAAGCCTCACCAAGCTGGCAGGTCAAACCAGTCTGCTTCTGAATCACCTTCTTGGCTGTTAAGTGAAGGTGAGAGTGAAGTCAGTGTCACTGCTTTCTAGGAAATGCCTAGAAGACCAGACACAGTTCATGTGAATTCATAGTTCTAAAGCAGAGTGTTTTTTGTCATGATAATTGAAGGGAGAATTGAAAGTGAACAATACAGCATTTCTTTTGTGGAGCAGTTAGTTCCACAGTGCAGGCTTTTATAACATTAGATGATGCATTGCTGCTAATATAAAAGCCTCCCCCAATTTTGGATTCTGCATATTACTTGCTGTTCCCTCAAAGGTCAGCACTGCCAAAATGGTTTGCATGTCTAAGTTCATAAAGTCTCTGTGAGTGAATCCACTAATAACAGACATTCAACTGAAATAAACTTTCAAATCTTTGCTGTTGGTGTGACAGGACCTTTATTTTGTTAAATTCCAGCTTGGAAAACCTTTTTTTCCCCAAATGAGCCATGCTCACTTTAAACCTCCTAACTCTAACAGACAGCGCTGTGATCCTGTCAGAACCTATTACTCATAGAAAGAAGCTGATTAAGAAAATAGGCCTTTAAAAGAAGCCTTTGCTTTCATATATGATTGCTGATTTTTTTTTTAAACAAGCACACTCCAAAACAACTGATGAGAATTCCTTAAAGTTATGTAACATCATTTTACCTTTTGGCCACAGGAGAAGAAGAGTAATATAACAAGCAAACATAGAAGACACAGGGATGCAAGGTGCAGCTGCGTACATATACACAAACCCCCCACACACACCACAGTGATTTATTTGAGTCCACTATGAGCAAAATCAATCTGATAAGGGATGAAGAAATTCCATCCCGCTCTAAGCTATGAAGTGTTGATGTGAATTTAAAATACTGTGAGGCAATGAGGCCATGCCGAGGATCCCTGTCCTCAGGGGCTAAGCTTTGGCTCGCTTCAGGAGCTATCATGTTGTGCCTGATGAAGGAGAAATAATGCCTTTACTTCCACTTCCTGTCCTGGCAGAGTCACGCAGCGCTGTCTGTCTCCGCTTCCCGGTCCCTGCAGCCCTGGCCAGTCTCCTGCCGGAGGGCAGTCAGGGGGGCTAAAAGCCTCTTCACATGAGGACATAATACCCCCTCTAATTGGCTATCGCGTTGGGAACGAGAAACCCTCCCCGCGCTCTCCCACCCGGCACGTCCTGTTGACTGTTCCTTGGCCAGCCCCCCGCATATTATTATAGATGACAGATGCCGCCATTTTACGGGAGTCAGCAGGATATCTTGTTGTGGCAGGCGGAGCGTGGAGAGGCTGTCTGAAAATGGTTTGAAACAGAGCGGAGCAAACAAAGAAACAGGCCCGTGCCAACAATCACGCAAGCTTATATACGCTGTACAGAGACACACGGAATGGTGATAAAGCACTTGCTCACCATAACAAAGCCATAAAAGCCACCACTGATTTATACACCAGTGTGATAAATACACCCTCAAGTGGTCATTAGTGGATCCAAGCCCATGAGACAAATTCAACACTGAGAATATAAACTCAGATTCAACAAGTTTTATGCTGAGTCTTGAAAATAGAACATTCCATCCACATGTGTGTTACCAGTAGCAGGTTTGGTCATGATTGTGACTTTATTCAGCTAAATAGGATCTGACACGCTTGGAAGCCGGTTCCAAACAGACAAGCACACAAGTCTGTGCTGTCGTCTGGGTTTGTGCATCATTGCCAGCTACTTAAAAGAATTGATGTCTTCATCTTCGCATGATGTAGGCTGTAAAAACAAGCTGGGTATGAACACCGGATGGTAATTTTGGCAAATATAAGCAAAGACTACAAAAAATTGTAAAGTCCTAGCAGCTGCAGTGTTCATCACACCGTTATACTTGTAGGATGAGAATGTTTAAGATTTTTTAGAGCAATTTCATTCTCTATTTCAATGTTTCCCAGGATTATCAAACTCGTGGCCCAATCTCATGAAACATTCTTTTTTAGCCAGATGTTTAACTTCCAACACAAGTGGCAGGAATTCTGAGGTAGAGGATATTTCATGATGTTTAACCCTTTGTGCTCGAGGGACAATTCAAACCCTTTAACCTCAAAATCATTACTCATAACGGCACAAATATACACACATTGTAAAAATCAACAGAACCTACCTGTAACAAAGATGACTTCTGTGATCTGTTAAGTAAAAAGCATCAGTGAATCAGCTTTGAAATCATAGAAAAAAATAATATTCATAACTTGAGATCTGGGTTCATATTCATCAAAATTATGACTTTTGACTCTCTGATAAAACTATTCCAGTTGATCTCTTTGCCTCGTGTGTGTAAACTGCTGTGTTGGAGAGCAAACACAGCATGTAGCTCTGTGGGGAAGATTCCATTCACCATAATGTAAAAAAAAGAAAATGATTAGTTTTTGTCTGTTTGTTTAGTTCTTCCCCAAAATGACAGCATATGACTTTTGTTGGCAGTTCAACTGTAAATATCATCTTGGTTGTAGCCTCTCTGTCATACATTAATATTATTACTATCCCTTACATGTCAGTGTTAAGTTCATGACAATCTGGCCAGTGATGGACAATACACTGTATGCTGTTGTGGACCACAGTGATGGAGACATTAATTGACTGTACTATAGAGGATGATCTTTTAAGACTCATCCCAAATACATGTTCCTATTTCTTCTTCTTGTTTTGTTGTCTTCTTTCATGCTTTTTTTTCTTCCTTTAGGCATTTTTGCTCTCATTTGATAGCAGACAGCAGACATGAAATGAGTGGAGATAAATAGGTATGGTGTGCATATGAGGCCAGGATCAGATCATCATCAGTTTTGAAGTTTGTGGCTTAAGAATTACAATGTCATCATCCTGAGCCAGAGACAGAATCACTTCTAAACAACAGTGGTAACATGTGCGGATGATATCACAGCTGTACAGGTTGTTGGAAATGGTCATATCTGATTAACATGACAAACACAGCTGTTAAAGTGAAAAAATGTGCCCAGTAGGCAGATGTCATACCTCTAGAATATGCCCTGACTAAAAATGTAATTGACACTTTAAACTTGAAACTAAACTAGACACAAAAATCAATAATTAATACCAATAATTAGGTTTTAATCAAAATTCTACATGGAACTGCAGTGTGTAAGGGACTCACATTTTATTATTAGCATTGCTACCATGTTTACAATTAGTGTAAATAGCAAATCTATCTTATTATCATAAAGCAGAACTGAAAAATGAAGAGAATAAAATAACAGAAAAACTCAATTGGATTCATACTAAATAGCAAAATGTAAAACGAGATGAAAAGTAACAAAAGGAACACACGATCAAGGGAAAATCACTCAGATGAAAAGCAAGTCCATAAACGTACATTTGAAGAAGTTAATTAAAAGTTGAATTAGTGTGTGACATCACTCACTGCAGAAACACCTCATGTGCTCCCATTATATCCATCGTTGTGTTCTCTTTATGTCCTCCAGGTTCCCATCCATCAGGTTTCATCACTGTACACACACACACACACACACACACACACACACACACACACACACACACACACACACACACTGCATCCTCCGCCTGACTGATACATTTCAGTCCTGACTCGCTGCTGTTAGTGCCCACAAAAGGTCAGAGACTGAACTTTACCTCTACATTCAGGCACCACAAATCTCCACTGAGCATCTCACTGTTTGACTCTGTGTGTGTCTGTATGTGTGTGTGTGTGTGTCCCAGTATTTCCAGGTTTATGTGTGTGATCCAGCACTTCCCCAGAACGAAGCTGGCAGGCTCATTATCATAGGGCTCCTCTAAAACAGATAAGGTAGGGATCTATCGGACTGAAATGATGGGACCTGAGTGGGCTTCTAATGGCCGTGGCGTTCGCCAGGCTGCCCCTGTAAGTGGATTTCTACCACGATCTGCTGTTTGTTTATTGGAGTGCCTGTTGTTCTGGATGCACTCCATAGAGGATACAAATTGCATTATTCACGGCAGGCAGGCTGGTAATGGCAAGGATGAATGATGGCCCCTATTTCTCTCCTGACAGAGAAGGTCGAGAGAGGAGCTCTATACAATTACACACAAGTTTGTGTTCGATCAGCGGATAGCTACGGGTGAAGTGCTCACCGCATGCCGCAGGCCTGAAGGAATGGAGTTCAGGGGGAAGGAGGACTCGAAGTTTGGCTCCCTCGTAGGGATTTCAGGGTCTGAAGTGCAGCGTTACAAAATGAATTTGCCTTTGCCAAATTATATTGTGAACTCAGATCTCAGGGGACATGAGCTCTTTTTTTTTTAAGCCTGACCATTGATTTTTATCGTGAAGTCAATTTAGATTCTGCAAACAACGAGCCAACATAGCAATTTGATGTAAAATGCATGATGTACAATATCTGTGGACTTTGGTCTTTCTCTTCGTTGTTTTTTCATTACGTAGTACAAAGTAGAGAGTGACAAGCATGATGCACTAATCCTTTTAACTTGGATTAGATCCATACAGTGTGTGGGATTACCAATACAACAGGCCAGTAATTGCCTGTTATCAAGTAGCAGATATAATGACATAACAGGCAGTATTTTATATGATGGACATTCTCTTTCTTCTTCGACCACACCTGGATAAAACCTTCTTTTTTTGGATTTGTATTAGTTTACACATATATACAAATAATACAGATTAAGAGAAATAAGATTATTAAAAGGAAGGTCAAAAGATTTTCACTGAACTTGTGTAGATTGGACCAAACTGTTCCTGAGATGTTGGACAGATACTGTAGGAGGCCTGAGTGAAGAAGTAATAAGAATGCTAACATCCTGAGATGAAATATTGCCTCATTAGAAGCATGACTGCCATAATGACATCTTTGTATGTGCTCATTTTCTTATATCTGCCTATTCTACTATTTCTTGTCATTCCACACCCTGCTATACCCTCCCCACTCAGCAATTGTCCTATTCCGGTTGTTCCCAACCTCCCTGATCTCCAGCTGCCTGCACACCTGTCTCTCATTCCATCTAATCACCTAGTTTGTATAATGCTCCACCAGCACAATCAATATAGTTTGTCTTCCTGCATAGTCACAGCACTCACACTTCTTATTCTGTCTGTCTGCTCATGCTCTGTTCATGTGTTTGGTTTTTGTTTGACTGCATGCTCCTTCTTTAGACTTCTACTGGTGGCTTAACTTATTTTTGACCTGTGTAGCTGTCCTTTGTTTCAGGGAGCTGACACAATCATTAACCCTGTCCAAACAGTGGCAGCTGAGCAACCTACAAAAAGGAAGGCCCTTCCTCCAGTTCATTCACGTTACTTCCCATAGACCGGTCAGAACAGACCAGTAACCAATTAAACTGCCCTTACCTGCGCTGCCTGTTCAGATTTTTTTAATCATCTGAATGGGTGTTACTGCCTTCACACCAACATTTTGTACATACAGTATGTATGTACTGGGGGCAGCTGTGGCTCAGGAGGTAGAGTGGTTGTCCACCAATTGGCGGTTCGATTCCCGGCTCTTCCAGTCCACATGTCGATGTGTCCTTGTCAAGATACTTAACCCCAAATTGCTCCTGTTGTTTGTGCCAATGGTGTATGAATATGTATGAATATGTATGAATGGTTAGTTTCCCTCTGATGTGCAGGTTGGCACCCTGTGTGGTAGCTCCTGCCATCAGTGTACTGTATGAATGGGTGAATGAGACGTAATGTAAAAGCACCTTGAGTGGTCATAACGACTAGAAAAGCTCTATATAAGTACAGTCTATTTACCATTTACCATGTTAATCATTACATACTGTTCAGGGTCAAATTTGACCCATTTTTACATTTGAGAGATGTAAAAACACTAAAACATGCTTTTTTTTAATGTTGTGCAGCAGGTATACATTTTTCTATATGCAAATGAACATATTTGACCTGTGTTTAAAAAAAAATCAACATTCAAACATGCTGTATTATTCATATTCTATAAAATGTCCTCATGGACAATAAGTGATTGTACAGTAAATATCTTTTTTCACAGAAAGATTAATCAAACATTTATTAATGACTGATGTATGAATGTGAATTGGTGTAAAGGCTAATTATGAATCAGAATATGAACAGGTTAAAGTGTGCTCTAACATAACATAGGTATTAATAATCTTGCAATTCATCTCTCCTATGCAAATATAACTGCTGCTCCTCCTCCATGACGAGCCCACCTAGCTGTTGGGATTCCCCTTCACCGCCAATTCAGCCTCTCCTTCTTCTCATTGTCAGTCTGCTCCACCAACCCAGCATTCACTTTGAATGTGGTTGTTTTAAAGTAACAGTATATGTGTATGAAATTAGGGTTTTAGAAATGAAAGAATACTGAATATTCGTATATCAGATCTATGTTTGATGCTAGTCTCATGCTTTCATGAGGAACCTCTAGAACTAGTTTAAACCCACAATTACACTATACCACCAGCCTATCTATATCATGCAAAAACTGTTACCTCTAAAGTCTTTGACATATTATGATCATCTGAATATCCAGCATTGATCATTACATTATTCCTGCTGTTATATCTTGCAAACGTCTCACACTGTCAAAGTTTACCCTAAAAGATACAACTGGTGACTTTCACCTGAACATGTGTTAAGTGCATTCAGCCGTCGGTGCCTATTTATTTCTAATTGGATTGAATCCAGTCATGCATTGTTCCTATTTGAGCATGTACACTTAAGTATTAATTCATTTCAGCTGCAGGGTCATACTCTAAACAGCTATTATGTTCATGACCACCACACCCTCAAAGATACTATAAAATACCAATGAATGGGCTTCTGTAATTTTTTGAAACAAATTATCTTAAATTTCATAAGATTAATTAGTATTAACATAATTACTCTACATTCCATTGAAAGGGCTCTTAAAATGGAGCACACCAGATCGACTGTGCTTCCAAGCAGAGTCTTGCACCTTTTTTTTTTCTTTACTCTCCCCTTTCTATTCATGTCTATTAAAGCAGTTTTCAAACTTTCTTGGCCCAGGGAAGATGGTGATGTGAAAAATCAGTCAGGCATTTTGTAGGAGCCCTATGTCAATAAAACTTTGTGGTTGTCCTAAAATTCTACAACGCACCTGGCCTTGTGGCAGGGGACATAAATGACAAACTATAAAAACCTCTGCTGGATTCAAATATTTATCCAGCAGTGGCACCGTGGCTGTGGCAAAAAAAAATGAAGCACTTCAGGGTGTTGTGTAGCTCCTTAGTTTGAAAGCAAGAGTTTCTTTCTTTTTTTAACATTCTCTTCACAAGATCGTGGTGAGCGTCCTCCCTGTCTGACAGTGCTATGGCAGTTCATTAATGTCAAAAGTGATGATAGAGTGCTAAATACATTAAAGTAAAACAGTGTCTGAGAGGGTGAAAGCACATGCGGGCTCAATAGATATTTTGAGATACAAGACTAATTGTGTAACAATGCTTCAGCAAGGAATGGGATTTCCTTATCCTGCTATCTGCATGCATCACCAGTAGTCCTACATGTGGCTCATTGGTTGCATGTATTAAACAAGTTGTATGTTACAGTGTATGGCTATGTATAGTCATCTTAGGTCATGACATAGTCAACCACTATTTGGCAAGACTTGATGATTACTGTCAAAGTCATAGGCTATCATTTATCACATTCCATTGGTCGCCAACCTTCCAGAGGGCAGGTTTAATTTAATATGAGAGGGTTAGGGTTAGAGGGTAGACAACAATAAAGAATAAAGAGTAGGAACACAAGAGCGTCAATCTGCTGATAGGGGCTGATGGGTGCAATTTAGTTGTGCTGTAGTGGATGTGTAAAGTGGCAGCATAAGACTTGTAGTGCCTCACAGGGGTTTATCCTTTCATGTTTTTGGCAATCAAGAAATGCAGTGTATTTTGTGACCTGTTAGTAGCTGGTAAAGTCATAAGGCTTAATGGTATTTAAATCACAAATAATGCCAGCTGGGCCAAGTCAGGCTCTCAAGCAAAAGTATTTGGCCCCATGATGAAAGCCAAAGTTTGGACTTTCATACTTTTAATATCAAAATGTCCACACTTTATTTGTTAATACATTTTTTTTAAATTAACACACAAGCTTCAGTTTTTCAGTTAAAGGCCTTCCAATCAAAAGTCTTGAAAGAACTTTTGACTCTTTGTTTAAAGTAATTGGCTAGACTTGACAGCATATCATCATTTTAGCAGGACTACCTGTGCCATCACGCTAGCAACAGTGAGTATTCATAAATAACACCCTGTAACCATGGCTGGATCTACCATACAAGCAATCTGGGCAAGTGACCAGGGGCCCTCAAGCAGGAAAGGACCCTCAATAATTTTATTTGGGCTCAAGACTTGACCCATTCCCTTGATGCTGATAATTATGGTTCACTGTTGGAAACCTAGTATGTCCAAAACTAAATATGGAGTTTTAGAGTTTCCACCCAACAGCAGTGTTATCCCATCAGAATACAATAAGTTTCCAAGAAAGTTAAGGCTCAAGATTGACTGTTTTTTATTTGTCCATTGATAGCTGGGCATATGATTGGTTAACAGGATACAATGTGTTCTATTAATGAGTATGTGGGGAAATTATCATATAGCAAAACACATCCTGCAAATAAGTATCCTTTTCGAAAAGGCTAAGAATGAAGAAGAGAAGGTTGGAATATTCATTATTGGGGGAACAAAGTTGCATGAGCTTCAATGCCCAGGGGGTACTAATCTAGGATGTGTCTTTTATGAGCTATGTGTCACTCAACAGTTTTGTCATCCTTGAACTTCCATACCGTATGCCTGTAAGCAGCACTCATTCAACACTCCCTGTTTACTTACAGCTGCTGCCGTTTTTGGTTTTGACTGCTTCCATCTTTTAACTGTCATGCTTAGTTCCTGTGAGATTTATCCATTTGTGATAGAAGACATTGAGATCCAGCTTCATGTCTTTATGAGGGAAAGCACCTCATTTAGTTTGAGCACCATCTGTGGAGGAAAAACAAGACTGGTTACTAGTATTACTCCTTCAATTTTAACCATTTGCAACAGTGACATGTCATCACATGTCATTACTAGCCCAGCACATGCTCACTGCTAACATATTACTGCAAACATAACCTGCAAACCCCCGACAACGCCACACCTGACCCCCGCGTTGCTAGCATCCTCTCCAACCAAAAATCATGACAAGTCCTTAGCTGTGTCAGCCGCACTGTTGGAGGTTGGGTGTAGCGGGCGGGGGGGTGGACATTATCCTCTTACAGAAATGTATTGATTTATAGAGTTCATAATCTGCAGTGGCACAGAGAGGGGGGATGTGGCTCATTCCAGTTTTCTGAGACTTACACTTTAATGAAGTCATTTATCTCTGATCTGAGGCTCGCCTATCACGCCATCCATCCACACACACACACACACACACACACACACTCACACTCACACAAACAACATCTTCTTGTCCTGTGATTACGTGGCAAAATGAGTCAGGACAACTGCAATATTAAAAGCACAGGTGACCTCATGCTTTTTGATATCTGCCATTACAGTTTACCTCATCCAAGTCATTCCATATATCTGTAATAAGATGATGCAGTACAGTCTGTCACCTGTTTGTGCTTCTGCATTTTGTCACAGCCGACCGCATTCCCAACATAAAGATTTAAAGATAAGACATATTTTTAACTCGCTAATAGATAACACGAGTAGATATGACAAGTTTATTATTATTACACAAGTTAACTATTATCATTTGCCACTGCAGGCCATAAATCCACCTCACACAAAGGGAGATTTCGCTATGAAGTCAAACGTTCTTGTTCAAACGGGGGGCTGGACGAGGATACGGCAACGGATAGGGCACAGCAATTTATTTATCTAGGTTACCTCATCTTTTTACCATTTTCTTCATTACACACTTTGTGCTCTATCTGGTGCCCCAGGTACTCCCAGTCCAAGAAGCTTTTGTGCGATAAAGAAAAGGATGAATTTGGTAAATCTCACTCACATATCTTGTAAACCTCTGGCACCCACTGTATCCTGCAAGTCATGAATAATGCATGCTATTCTGAGCTCCCCATCTTGTTCGCATATGACCTATAGCCAAAATGATTATGCAGATTTTTTAGGGGGAAATAAATAAATAATCAAATCTTATAAATGGTCACCCGGGGCATGGAAGAGTACTGTGCATGTATCAGTGTGCGAGGGGACAGAATGAAGGCAGTGTTTCCTCCTGTTATTTCGACTTTTTTCCCTCCCCTTCTTCTTCTTTTAGTAGAAGTGATTGGCCTGAATTAACACGCTAATGTGGTGGCTGTTGTTTGAACAGCCATTTAAAATGTAATTATTTTCAGCCTGGCGGACTGGCGATGGCAGCTGAGGCCTGCAGCTCGTGGATTAGCTCGCCTCAATAAAGCATCAGAAGCAGTCCTGCAGTTGTAGTTTGTGGCTGCGAGTAGAAGAATATACACTTTGCACATGCATGGTTTAACATGTTAGGATGCAATCACACCTACAGGTTGGTTTTGTTTATTCTCAACCAAACATAACTGGATTCCCGTTAGGCTCAAATTGCCCAAGTATAAGCACACCAGGTCTGTAAACAAGTCACATGAGTAATAAATGAGGCAATTATTGGACAGAGCTTTACAAAGCTGTCAACTTTATAGTTCACATCAGCCTTACTGTACTGTGTTAGCCTGTTTGAGTCCATTAAGGTTTTTGGCCCACAACTCTGTTATTATACTTGTTTCCAACAGCATCATGCAACAGTTTCAATAAAAAGTTCACATCTGGCTGATGTGTGGGGCATTTAGCAGGTGAAGAGCCATTTATTATTTATGGGTCAGTGACAAATAAGGGTTGGCAAGAGTTTTAACGTTTTAAAAGCAGCATCAGATTTGTTAGGATGTACATTTTGTATTTTTGTTGGTTTTATATCATTTGAAATGAAATTTTTACCATTTTTTTACCAAAAGTAAGACTGAATGCTCCTGAAAATGTCAAATGGTGTAACCACAAAATAATGATAATATTAAATATTGTATCCACCTACAGTGTATTTAACATTGACATGATTCTCCAGATGAAATGTAATATTTAGAACAATTGTATTCCATTAGCTTTATTTAATATAAACAGTTATAATGTAAGATCATGCCAAACTAGTTGATATGGTGTTTTCTTGACAATGTAGTGTTTTTAAGCAAGTTGAATTATTTGGTACAAAGTTTTTATGGTTACACCATTTAGACATTTTTACCATAATCCTCTAATATATTCTCTCAAAATGGATTAAAAGCAGAAATTTGATGCTGAGTCCACAAAAAAGAATGTGTGTAAGTTATTCATATGTTTATTTTCACATTTTATACCCAGACTAAACCACATGGACACAAAAAAAACATTGATCCATACATGTATGACATTGGTCAGGCTGCTACAGACAAGCATTCTAATGGATGCTGCGTGTCTGATGATGATGCACCCCAAAATGTAAACTGTAGCTTTAAGGCTGCACAAATACATAATATGCTTATGGTAGTGGATCAAATCACTGTATGTGAAAGGAGTCCCTTTTAGTTACACAACTCTTTAGTTCAACTCAGCACTGCACCTCATTTTAGCCTTTTTCAGCTCTATGTTTTGGATAAATGACCCAGTCTGCAACTTTATTGTTTTAGTTTTTTGGCTCTCAACTGTTCTCAGTAAAAATAAAAATCTAATAAACCTACTGTGCGCCAAAATACAAACAGAAGCATTACTTTAAAGGCAATAGTATATCACAGTTGTGTTTTTCTTTAGTTTCTGGAGTTTATCTGCCCACAAGTTGCCAATTAAAGCACATTTTCCTATTATTTTCCTTTATTGTTTGTCCATGGTTTGTCCAATTATAGGACTACTGCTAGCACACAAAGGGTTTTCATATCTTATTGTATTCTTCATCTTAGTTTATGCTCTTTTTTGTTCTTTTCACTTCTATCATTTTGTCGTTGAGGCACCACTTTAACTGTTGAAAATGTTTTGAAAGGTTCTATACAAATATGATGACCCTAACCCTAAGCCTTCACCAAAGTCTACAAAGTATCTGCATGTAAGTTTTGTCACCTTGGCAAAAAGCACATATCCATGCACTAACAATGGATGGTATATGATGTACAGTAGCATGTAAGGAAGATGTGGCCTTAATTAGGAGAAACAAATCAATCAATCAATCAATCAATTATTTATATAGAGCCAAATCACAGCAAAAGTCATCTCAAGGCACTTTACACATAGAGCAATTTTAAAGAGACTCAACATTCCCACATGAGCAAGCACTCGGCGACAGTGGCAAGAAAAAACGTTCAACGTGAAGACATTAGTGAAAGAGGGGACACCACTATCACACTATCCACCTCTATCTTTCAGTAATTTTAGCAAGAGCTATATCACAAATAATTTGACAGTGATGTCAACTTTACGCATAAAAACTGCTCCTTCAACAGAAGACAGCAAAAACCAGAAAATGAAGTTTTAGTTTTAGTAACCTCCTAAAAACAAAATAGAGCTGTATTCCATTTAATTTTGTTCTGAAAATAGAATTGTGTTGTTTCCTTTTATTATGGTTTTTCGTATAGTGAGTCTAATACGATAAAATCCTGCCTCCATTAGTACAAAATTGGTTCCTCTTGTTCTTCATCATTTTTAGCCAGAGAAACAGCAGATATAATTATTTTGTGTGTATATAATACAACCCAAATAATAAGATGTTGCTAGTGTGTGCACTTTATCCTACAGAAATAGATGATGAGACTATGAAGCAGAAGGAGACTATCTTTAAGCTTATTACTAACATAACACACAATGCCTTCACTGCTATGTATGAGCATTCATTTTCCACTGTCAAGATAAAGAACACCTCAGTCTGCAATAGAAACGCCGGCGACTGACAGCACTCAGTGGTGTTGGTGTTTTTAGTGCACACTCTTCAAGCGTCTGAAATGAATACATTTCAACCTGAGATCATTTTCAACCAAATAATCAATTGTGGACTGTGCTTTGCTAGACCTAGTCCACACTTCTATTAGTGTAACAGTGGAAGAAGACTCTCCTATGGAATCAACTATAATAGATAGGTAGAGTCCTCTATGTGCTGTTGTAGCCCAAAGTGAGAAATGACATAGATGTGGGTAGGCTATTAAGACTCAGATCACTGATGTCTTGCACTTATTCTATGTGGGTCATTCTGTGCTTATTTATAGACTCAACACATCCTACATATAATCAAACTGTCAGTGTTGTAGCTGCGGTTAAAATGTTGAAGTGTTAGGGTTAATATTAACCCTAGATAGGAGATTCCTTATCAAAAAAAGAATGAAACTTTCAAATGAAAAAAACTGAATTTTGGGCCTTTTTCCTATAAATTATACCTTATGACAGAAAATGCTTTGGAATCATTTTTTTCCAAGCTGAGTGACAAAACCTTTTTTTGTAAGCCCATTTTTGGTTTTCCAGTTTCAGTTGAGAAGAAGGTATGTGGAATCCTTTTCTTTCCGTTGCAAAAAGGTAATTTTAGATTATATTATCACTCTTTTTGTCTGTGTGGTGAAAGCCATGATTTCATTCTTGCACCTGGATTATGTTCCCCTATGAAGATCCTTTGACCCAGCTATGATGGAGAGCCTGTACTCGCTGACACAGACGGACCTCTGGACTTTTTAAGTAACCACCTCAACACTATACTTCTTGCTCTTTGGCAAATGGCCCAACAAGGGGTCTGCTATGAATATCTGAAGATATGAGAGCACATGTTTTTAGCTTTCATGTGTGTGATGCGGGCTGAAATCAAACCGCTATCCATGTGTCTGGGTTAGAGAGCAAGAGAGACTTCTCAGTCCTTCATGGAAGAAGGAATATCTAATTCTATCTCTCTAAGATAAGAAGATGCTGGTTCTCTGCATCTTCAATCTCTAGATGAGCTCAAGAGAGGAAATGTATACACTAAGCAGCAGAAAGTAATATCCTGTCCAAAGGTGCACCAGAGCCAGAGATGAGATTCAAAATCACTTCTTCTTCCCTCTCCCCAACACATATCACTTTTCCTTTTTTATTACCATCTTCTCAAATTCTATTCATTCCTATCCTGGGTTAATACTAATTCATTTTTCATTTGCTTTCAGAAGATTATGTGTGTGACTCCACATGATTCATTATGAGCAAACCTTTATGAATAAGGTACATATTAAGGTTAAGGTTGTGGCTGGCAACAACTTTCTCATTAGACTCCAGATATCTACCTTTTCTTTACACTCTTTTACATTGTGTTCTATTATGTGCCAACAAATGGTTTGCTACGTTCACCATTCTTTAGTGCAGGAGTGTGCATCACCATCCTTGAACAGCAGGTTGTTAACTTGTCATAAGAAACTTCCTTTTTCTTAAGGTTTACTTGGATTGAACACAAAGTGAATTCTAAAGGCATTAAAAAAGCAGATTTCTGCTGTAGATTCTGTGAATAAAAGGCAGGTTGTGAAAATGGTTCAGCTTCTGCTAAATATATTACAGTGTACATGTACCAACACATAGAAACAAGGTAGAAGTTTCACCTTCTAGTTTTATATTCAAAGCTTTTGAATCTTACTGTTGTCTTCCTGTCGACCATGCATGACCATGTCTGGTTTGACTGTTTATAATGCACGAAGTATAAATCATCACCCACTGTTAGACCTTGGTAGCCAACTTCATTCCAATTTATTACCACAGGTTTTATACATATCTTTGGAAATGATGGTCAATAGGCCTCATTTACAGTAAATGGTATTATAGCATCATTTTTGAGTTAAAAAACATTATTAATTATCTTAACCAAATTTCAGAGGAAATCCAGGATTTCAGAGGAAAATATATTGATGAATTATCACAAAATGGTGTATGTCACAAAGTTTAGCTAGGAGACTGGTTTAAAACCATTTGAAATATTTGAATGACAGCACTTAATCACACCTGTTAGTCCTCCTGGGTCAAAATTGGTTTGGTTTGACTGTTTATAAAGCATAAACTCAATTTAAGTAGTGACGATTATACCTGCAAAGAATGTAATATGGAAGTCATATTTCTGATATAAAAAACATTTTTAAAATTAACAGGAGGGGAAAAGAAAAGCCAAGAATGACAGTGGATTAGTCTGTTTTTTTTTATGTGTCTGACCGAGCTCAACCCCATGCATACACATGTGTATTCCACTCATGAAGCTGGTGCATCAGTACACACTGTTGGTGCATTGGCTTGTAGTCAATGAGGACAGACAGCAAAAACAAGCTCAAAGTTCACTTTGCGTTTAGTTGATGCACTTTTAATGTCCATCAGTGCCTCATCAATGGATCTCCATTAGTCTGAGCTTCTGCTGGTTGATGCCGATAATGTTTTTAAAACTGCATTAAGCTAGCAATTATTCATATCTGTGCCAAAGTATGCTTCAAAGTGACTGTCTTACGGTAACAGTATACACTCAGCAAAGTGCTAAATGGTGGTAAAAGTATAGCTTCATACAGGGCTACTTGTAACTTGATTACAGTCTTCAATTAAGGACGATATTATTGACTCCTCTTGTTTCTGGCTGCCATCATGTGTGGTTTTGGCACGAGTCATTGACTTTGCTACACAGGGTGTGTTTGGTTTTAACACTCAAGTGTGTGGATGGTTCATGGCATATCTATGCTCGCATGTGGATGTCACATGATTTACTGGAGACCAAATGTATGAACCTCTTATTTACAAGAGAAAAAGGGCAAGACAGCATACTGACCTGTGTAATTACAGCACTAATGCATGCATGAAAATCTGCCTGAACACTATTTCACATTCAGAGAGATGGGTAAATGGCTTTAACCCACTACACCCCTATTACTTAATTAATACAGTATTGAAGTGCAAGTTGTAGATCTCCATATTAAATACAATAACAGAGCAATTCCAGATTATCATTTAATTACTGAGGCTACACAAGGACTTGACATGTTTTTCTTTAGAGACTTTTTCATATTCATGCCAACTCAGCTGCTTGAGGTGAGGTTGATTCAAATAAGATCTAATGTTTATGTACTGTATATGTTTGTTATGCTAGGGATTACTTTACCCAGCAGATTCTCTGTTGCATTTTATGTCCTTAAGAGTCCTATCAAAGAACAGCGTTATCTATCAAATGTAAACATACAGACACATTCATTTTACGTAGTTCCTGCAAATGGTTGACTAAGATAACATTTGAAATGATTTTGTGGCTACTGACACAGTTAGATTTATGTTCAGGCATATTGGGCATCTTGGCTCAGCACCACTCAGCATTATTCACTACTCCAGGGAAGTGTAGAAAGATAAGTAAGCACTATACCCCCATAGGAGGACTCAGAGCCTACAGGTGGAAGCTTGGATGGAAGGAAGGCTTTTGAAATCTTATATGAACAGCAGCAGCAGCAGCAAGAGGCCACAGAGCTTTCAGGTGAGTGGTAGTATCGGAATATGCAGTGCAGTGAGAAGAGTGAGTCATGTGAATGGAGGGATTGTTTCTGGTCACCATTTTTATATATATACACATTTATAAACTTTGCTAAATTTGTTTTTTACATTCTGTGAATGGAAACAAGAAGTCTAAACAACTAGACCCAGACATACAACTGTCTGTATTATCAGAAATGTCAAATGGTCAATCAGCGGTCAACCAGCGGTCAAGGGGGGAGCTGAAAAGAGGAAATACCTGCGAACCCCTCGTATGAACTGTATAAAAGAAGAAGCAACTACTCCTCAGGGAACCTTTTTCTTTGTAACCTCTTGTGTATGTTGCACTGTTAAACGCTCGTCAAGAAACAAATTGTTATACCATGGATCGTCGGATCCAGTCTCCATTGATATTGACATTTTGAGAAATTTGTTTTAACAAGTATGGCACATAAATGTACTGTTGCATTTATTTGAAAGAAGAAAAATCATCTTTTTGTGAACTTAATTCATTCATCTATAAGTTTGTCACCACAATGTAACTGGGGAAACAATGTATTGTTATATAGAAATGATTGGAACTGTTAGATTGTTTACAGCATGTGTCACCATGTCTCACCAATAACTTTACTGTACTATTTAATGATAAGTTATTAATGGCCACAATAAAAACACCTTATGCATCACTTTTTACAGTTTTTTTTTCCTTTGAACTGGTTTGTAGTTTATCATTTTGGACCTTGCATTAGTTTAGTTTTCTGTGCAGGTGAAACACTCTGTGGCTTCATACAGTACAGAAACCTCCAGTAGAGCTGCTCAGTGACCAGTACATGACTGCAGTTGTAGCAGGCAGCTCCCACTGGCCGACAACAGTAGCTGTAATCTCCCAACTCCTCCCCCCCATCCCCCTCCCACTCCTCCAGTAGCCGTAAGCCCAGCAACAGAGGTTAATGGTATTTTCCCTGCAGTCCACACTGAGAGCTTGAGTGGTGTTAGTAATTACACATGGTGCTTACACACACTGACACAGACCCAGAAACACACACGTATACATTTACACACACACAAAGATGCACAGCACCAAAATAAACTACATGCATTCCCACTCAGTTGAGCTTTCTTTCGGCACGCACTCGCACAATCTCACACTCGCACATTCTTTCTTCTGTTTTTCTGTCTCTTTCTCACTCACACACACACACACCAGTGGGAATGGTAGTCAGTGAAATACAGTTGCAAATGGCTTTCCCCTTGGTGAATCCCCAGACATACAATCACAGACTGTCTGTCACGCACAAGCACGTTCACAATAACTGACACACAGCTGGATGCCGTGATCACTCCGAGTGAGTATTGATTTGCTGTCGCTCAGAGTGGAGATGCAATGTGTAAATTGGCTGCTTGTCACTGTTATGAGGCATTAGCCTGCTGGTCAGGAGGGGTGCTGCCCGCTGCCAGATTATAACACACACAGCTGCATGCTGTCAGGTTTTGAAGAAGCTATTGTGACTTTTTATTCAGATAGGGTGATTGAACTGATCTGTGATTATATGGACGGTAAATAAACAGAATACAAAGTTAGTGGGAAGAGAAGGTTTTGAAGGCACTGTGGGGAAGAGAGGATGAATTACATTGAACACATTTACTAAAGAGGTGCACCTGTGATTTAGTATTGCACTCAGAAAGTTTAGGTTAGATGCTACATATTCCACATTCCAGCTGATTGCATCTTTTCATTAGACCTTCCCTGCCTGGAATTAGTAGATGCTTTCATTTTTTAACCCCATGTCCACAATTTCTAAATCCAGGCTTCTGGTTTTGGTTAAGTTGAAATGTCAAACCCAAGCCAAGATCATCACTATGACAATATGATGGGGTTTTTCAGACTTTAGAAAGCTCCTGCAGAGACAGGGAAGACCTTAGCTGGTCTTTATGTGTAAAATAAATGGAGTGGCCTTTTAAGGTTAATTAGACTGGGTAATAACCTATAAAAAATACAAATAAAAAAGTTTCATAAAGTGACCTATGTGGCTTGTTACAATTATAAAACATTTTTAGGAAAGAACAAATATTTTAAAATTGAGCTAAAATATTACTAAGACAGGCTAAAGTTCATTATTTAGCATTTAATGAAGCTGATTCATCATCATTTGGCCAGAAACTTTTATTCAGGTATAAAGTAATATCAGTGTGACAGTACTGTATTTGAAGTAAGTATTTTTACTATGAAAGATGATCAAATTCGCACAGTGACATTCGTAGGCCATGCTCTCTCTTGCAATTCTTTATTTGACCACTTGGGGGCAGTGAGAACAAGTAGTGAGCACAAATTTGATATATAACTTTTAAGTTGATATGTTGAACTTGTACGCAAACATGAGCTTATATCCAGATCCAGCAGTTACAAAGCAAACTTTATCATTCAGTTGGAGTTGCACTTCTGTCTATCTGGCGAACATAAGCCTAATATTCACTCTCTTTTAGTTCTATTTTTGTTCTCTTACCACTCCTGAGGGAAATATCTGACTCTTTAGGTGCTAAATGCTACAGGTACAGGTTGTGGGTAATGGGTTTTTACACCTTTTTTAGAACTTGCCAGTTTTGGCCACTAAGATTCTATCCACACACCTGCAATGAATTTGTGTCATGTCTTGTGCTAGGCTAGACTTCAACACCCTGACAAAGGAAATGCACTGGTTTCAGCCATGCAATATGAGAGATAAGAAGAAGTTATTATTATTATTATTATACTCCGGACACAGGATGTCTTGGATTTTCCCTTTACTGTTTTATGTTTTCAAACCAAGAGCTCTCCAACCCAGCCACATCTGTTTTTCAATGCAAGCCTCTAAAGAAAAGAAAAATCAATCTTCAATCTATAAGACGAAAGCAGCATTCAGCTGTAACCATATTTATTCTCTCTCTCTCCCACTTTTCAGTGTCTACGTAGTCGATTTGACAGCTCCAATTTTTTTCTAACAGTTGAGTCATCTCCTAATTGGCCTTTATTGTTGCCTGCTCTGGCCTCTTTTTCTCTCTCTGCTCCTCATTTCGGAGGCTGATCAGTGGGAGATAATGAGGTCTAATGGTCTGTCTGAGTGACTGAGTGAATGTGGGCACATACAGCACAGAGCTGTCTAGATGTTACAACCTTTCTGCAGAGGCACAAATGTCTGTCTTGTGAAAGAATATTGTAATTTATCATTAGAGATTACAGAAAACCATCAGTTTTATCCGTTTAGTTGGGACTGTTAATCGATCAATGTGCTACTAGAAATGTCTGTGTGGTTACAGTGTGTCAAGTTTTAAGACAAATCAATTAGATTAAAATAGAATTGCCAAGCACTCTGTCTTCTCAGCTGTGAGTTAGAGGACAAGATTCACTTTTGGTTTTTCTGTTCTCACAAAGGAAAACTTTGGTATGGAGGGTGATGGGTGGAGAAAGGGATCAAAGAAGTGAGAGTAAAAGAGTGAAATGAAAAATAAAAAAATAGTGAGAGTCCAAATGCAGTGACAAGCGATCGCCACGGTGTCCATTAGAGAAGACTGTATTTTCCTCTTTCAGAACAAAAGCAATCTACAGCGTCCATCGCACCGGGAGACAGAACTGGCATCTGGCAGTGCCGACAATTTATGAGTGAGGATAGTGTAGCTCTCCATCAGCCTCCTGTAAATAGCTGGCATGTGGAGAGCTCCTCAGCAGATGTGATACAAGAATTCATTAGCGTCCCCTGTTCCTCATACTTGTCCCCAGAAAGCTATTATCCGCCAAACTGAACTTGAGGAGGTTCCATGAACACACAAAAAAATGAAGGAATTTAAAAAAGAAAAAACCTCACCATCTCTCAATGTGTGTGTACTAGCTTCTTTTTTTGAAGAACAATGCTGTGTCATCATTATGTTTCACAATATCACTAATAAGCTGTGACTCATTTGCTGCAGGTCATGACATTCAGGAACAAAAAATAGCCACATTTTTTCAGAGGTGTGACATTTCATTTTGGTTTTTGTACATCACAGCACTCTCTTTTAATCCAGAACTGCAGTCTAAGGGCGCTTTCACACCACTAGTTTGATTATTAGGTCCGCACCAGGCAGTAAAACTGTTACTATGTAGCATACAGGCTGCGGTGTGGTCCGCATTCACACCTGAAAATGAATCAAGATTGGTCCGATTGACGTTCCCTAATCTTCCGGTAGGTCGGCATTTGGTGCAGAGTCAAGCGGACCGAGACCACCTCTTTTTGGAGGTCTCGGACCACTTGATTTAGTGTGCACATGAGTGCGATTGATGCTTTCACACCAACGAAAACAAACCGAACTAAGAGCTTTTGGTCCGGATGGACTGTTTAGTGAGCACCAACTGCTGTTGGTGTGAAAGTGCCCTAAACCAGCTCAGTGTGTGTTCATACCTGATCTGATAGTTTTCTAAATTCAAATCGGCAGCATTTGACAGTTGATGGCTGAAATTTTAGTCCACTCACAAATCTATAGTAGTGTGATTTATTTGCCATTACACCGATTATTCAGGCCTCATTCTAAGTTAGCACAAAGGAGTGGTTGAACTTTCTTGGAAATGCACTTAATCGTTTTCAATAAGTGAATCTTATAGCCAATTATGTTTACACACAGAGGGAATTTGACTGTGGTTTAGAGGCTCTCATATAGAGAATAGGGTAACAAAGTACAAAATACCTACCAACATCTCTAAAGCCCACTAATTAGCACATCTAATTTGAGTCAGGATTTAAACACAGGATTTAATAAAAGGTCAATATGTAGTCAGAAGTCACAAGTGGAAACTATTTCTATGTGAAAAACAGCTGGGCAGATTGACCTGATTTTAGTTTGGTGACCAGCGCACAGTGCACAGGTGGGAGAAGAGGGGCACAAGGTAAGAGAGGTGGAAAAAGGTGAGAGGCCCATTCCAATGAAGCAATGGGTAAAATTGGTTCTATACCACATCTTTTCCAGTCCGCTGATACTTTGGTAATAAAACAACTGGATCAAATTATAAACATAGGCTATATAATATACATATGTGCTATATGACTGAGCACTAAACAACAGGGAGAACTACACTCTAGCAAACATACACATACAAATAGACAGAAAGAAGACAAAACAGCAGCAACACTAACAAGAACAAACAAACAAACCAAACAAAACAGGTTTTATTTGGCTTAGATTTCCTTATTGTAGCAGAGATGTGTTAAGGTAGGTGTGTGTGTGAGTTTGTGTGGGTGGGTTTTTAGTGTGAAAGAAGGGAGATGGAACATAAGGGGGAGACAAAATTAACCAAAAGAAGGAAGGACAAATAGATTACAAAAATGGAGCGAGCCAGGTTAAGACAGCCCACCAAACTAGCCCCCCCACCCCCCCAGCCACCGTAGTCCAGCCCAAGGTGGTTCCATCATATAGACATGGTTGAATAAAACATTAAAGATACTATTTATTCCTAAACACTGTAAGAAGTGGACTTGCAGTTGAGATAATAGAATCACTTAATACTGAATTTGTTTTTTTCATAAGTTCTACAAGGCAGCAAAAAACAGTAAAAGGCATGCTGTACCCTTATTTAACAAGTCTGTTTGGAGAATTGACAACATCTGAGTCCAAAACTACCAAGTATATTTTTGATGTGCCAGGGAACAGCCATATTGCCAACACAATTTCAAAATATGACATTATGACACTGTAAAAAAATCAAGATTTCAAAACAACTTTAGACATATATTTAGGTTTAAGATCCTGTATAAATGGTTCAGGTAGCAGTTGGAGAGGTGTGTCAGCTTGACTTTTGGTGCTATATTGATGCAGTTTTTTGCTGATGTAAAGAAGAAATTAATCAGAGAAAGTAAATAAGCTTAAGATAAATATGCTCTGCCTAAAGTTAAGTCTGTAGTAAACATACTGCCTGAATGGCACGTACAAACACAAGACAAACACATTCCGAGGAAACTGAAATTGCTTGCCAGAGCAGCAGGGAGCCACCTGCTCAATTGCAAAGACTGTCCATCACCTAGAAACAGCCAATCAAACAGCTTGACTGTGATGAGGTGACACCCTGGAGGCTGCAGCAGCAGATGGGAGGAAAACAGCCCTAAATAAACCGCACTGAAAGCCACTCAGACACTCATCTACTACAACATACTGTACATTTAGCAGCTTGACGACACACCGCAGCTCCACTCTGTCCCATCTGGACTCTGTGCTGTGAGATAAATATCGCACATGTGTCAATCACACATGATCCAGATTGAGTGATTACATGTTGTAGAAATAATACTTCAAAGTGTCAGTGATGGAAGGGTTAAACTGAAGCCATGCTAATTAGATGGTTTGACAAGATTCAAATGATTCAATGTTATGACCTAACATCTTTTTTTTCTTTAGCACCACCCTCAGGAGAAACTTTACATGGTGTCTCGTTGCTGGTTAGTATGTAAGAATAGCAAACACATCAGTGTGTTGTTAATCTGTCCAACATTATTGATTTGTGGCCATTCAACAAGGCTGATAAAATTTGCATGGATACATTTTAAGCTAAAATACCCATTTTGGATTAGGTAAAAATGTCATACTGCATTTTGAGTATGCCACCAATCTATTACTACACTAAAATGGTTGAACTTGAGATTGACACATTATGTTATTCCACACAGTCTTGCTCCTTTTCAAAACTGAGCTCTCATGTTACCCACAATTCATTTGGGCTGCAGGCAAATCTGATTCAAATCTGATTTTTAGGCCTGACTGTCCACACTGTTGTTAGCAAGTGTCCAAATGGGATTTGGCTCTGTTCAGACTGGGCCACATTAATGACCAATCCGACAGGTTGCTGTGGCAACGTCGTCGGAGTGGAGGCGTCATCTAGCATGTATTGTGTGATGTCATATAAATGCGACAGCGACAGCAACAACAAACCCTCGAGCTTTGCTTGAACGGAGCCATCTCCCCAAAGATTAAGAATTTGGTGTTGTCTTCTGTCCATGGACTGATGTTTTCGACGTCCTACGTTGCCTCCATTGATATCACCTAGCAACAACAACTGGAATAGGCGGGTCTGGTGTCGCATAGAGTGACGTAGCGTAGAGACATAGAGAGACGTCACGGACAGTCAAATCTGATTTGAGTGTTTGGAGTTGTTCAGACTCACACACATCTGTCCAAATGAGATTTGAAACTACCTCCCAAAGGTATCGGATCTCATGTGATTTTGGCTTGCAGTGTGAACGCAGCCTTTGAGTTTCCAGTGTGTTATCCTAGAAGTGGCTAAGGTAACCTGCAGCTGCTAGCCTCCAGCAGAGATGAAGAGCTACAGATGTTTTCTAACTCCACACCCCCAGATGGTTTTGGGTTTGTGTGTTTTTTTCATTTTCAGACTTGTTGTCTTCAGTCCCAACTGACTCAAGTGACATCACTTGAGGTAATTCAGTAGATTTGGAGACAAATGGCTTTATACTACTTTTTGCACGTGTGAAATCAGTAGAGTTAATACACATCTGGTGTTGGTGAGAATTTACTGCGGCAAAATGGTGTAAGTATGAATAAACTAAATAAAACTAAACTAATAAAATATATTATTAATGAAACTTTCCAGTGGACAGATGCATAAATGACACACACAAAAACCATCCAAACATGATCTCTTCAAATGCCAATCAAAGGCACATTTACACACAGAATGATTCATCATTTTTCTATCTTTAATTTTATCATTCTTCAGTCAACTGCTGATCATGGTTTACATCATCATGAATTAATGATATGGACGCTAAAGAGCCACACAGCCGTGCATAATGACTGTTCTGCTGTTGGACAACGTCGCCAATGCAACACAATCTGTCCAACTGCTTTTCTTCTGTCCTGTTTGTTTTATTGGCAGGTGTACAGACTGGTGGAGCAGGCAGTGAATTAATGTGAAAACGGCCTCATCAGGGCATATCTTCAAGGATTTAATTATGAACCATGCATACACTCGGCTTTACAAATCTGACAAAGTTTTAGTCATGAACCTACACAGAGTTTTATGCATCTGGACCCCTAGTCTTATCTTCCTCCACCTGTCCACCTGCCCCACTTTTTTCTGTTTTTATAGTGCAGCCAGTGGGTGTACACACCTGACATGCCAGCTACTGGGTATCCTGTGTATATCTACTAAATCATAGTTTAATCAGGAGAGACTTATTTGAAAGAGAGGCTCAGAGGGTGATTAAATTTATGACATAGTGTGCACAGTGGGGAAGGTTGACGAAATATGTGAGAAGTTTTTGGCGGTTAGACCCCACTGTGATTTCACTCTATTTCAGGAAGAGATCATGGAAACCTTTTTTTATTTTTTTCCCGGAATGGCAAAGTCATGACCCACCCATCTCAATACTTCTGTTAGTACACTTCTGTTAGTACACTGTGTACACTTATTTGTGCAGTGTGCAGATTTCGACAGGTTAGTGTTAGTACAATTGTATAATGCGGTGATGTTCAACATAGTTACAACATCCTTTACCACCATTTCCTGTCCCTCCTCTTCTGCTACGTAGCCAAGATGGTTTTTCCATACTTCTCAGTATGAACGCAATCATGTACTCAAAAGATTAAGTGTAAGTAGAGAAGTACACGAGTTGAGACACAGCATCTCATTTGCTAGTGCTATTTGCCTTCATTGGTAGAGTTGGTTAGGTTAAGGCATGAGGAGTAAGATCGATTAGGGTTGGCGTAAGAATATTAGGGCAAGACAATAGTAGAGTAGTGCAGGTCATGAGCTCGCCAGTCTGGGGGTAAAAATATTGCGTACAGGAATATCCCTCCAATGGAGTCTGGACACTGGTGGTGTTGTGGCTGAAGATCTGGATGGATGAGATGTGCAACAGGAGCCACAGACGCTGAATCTGATGAACACTGGAGGTGAAGAGGGGTGGAGGAGGGCTGCAATCAATCTGACACTAAAATGACAACCGACAGCAGCAGAGGGAGGAACAGTTTTAGAAAGTTTGACAGCAACACAATGATTGACTGAAAGCAATAAGTCCCTCAGTCAGTTGATTAAGTCGAAGTAGCAACAGAGAGAGGACAGAGAGGAAGAAAAATGGAGTAGCAAGAGGATAGTTTTCCTGATTGGACATTTGCTAAACTTCATCTAAAAATGATCTGAATCAACAGTCAAAAATAATCATGACTGAGAATAACCTGCTTGACTTATGAAATGCAGTTATCTTTTGGTTTCTTGAATGAACTGAACTATGTGTCAGAACTCATCTAAGCCTGGCAAACAAGATCTATATATTTCAGTATCTGTCTACGAAACTATCCTCGAATTAGGATATTTATTCAAAGTCAACTTATACATCAACACTGGCAAGTCACAAAGTCAGTTTCACTCTTTAAATGTGATCAATTCCATGTCAGATTCCCCAAAACTTGGTGAGCATCTGTTAGAAACACAGATGTAATTATGCGAGGAAGCACAGTGAGATTTGAAACAGGTTTAATCTGTGTTTCAGCTCGCTTTCAGCCGCGTGTAAATCTAGTTGTTCTTGTCACCTCTCCAGCTGACTCACCGCTGTCTCCCTTATCAAATCCCATAAACAAGGGAAGCCAGGGATTAGTCCCAGCTAAATACACTAAGCTCATTTGATAATCACGGCTTCTCCCCAATCTCTGCTAATTAACAATGGATGTGACGAAATTAATCTACATGAATGGCTGCGAGTATCCATTGGTGTTATCGGCATCGCATGAATGGATTTTGTTCCTGCATTTCATGGCTTTAATGGCATGAAACTCTTTTGATCTAATTCCAGAACACTGATATGCAGGTGGGTGAATATCACCACAGGGTGCTTCTAACACCATTCAATGATCTTACTATAGATATTATACTCAGAGTAAAATTACCTGTTGTCCACTCTGCTCTACCAAAGCCAAGCAGATGGTATATGTAGTTTAGTCAGATATGGTATCACATTAGTTGACTATAATTTTCATCCCCGCAACATTTTGGCTCATCCAATCACTCACATTATCAGACAGCTGAGTAAAATAAGAAATAATGAGACATCCCAGACGAGGTCAGGAGAATGGAACAGCAATTACATGTGAATAAATGCTCCTCAACGTCCTCACAGCAGCGGAGTGATTAGATCCCAAAATGACCCTACTGAAGATTATAGGCCTGATTAAAACATTACTCGACTGTATTGACTCACTGTAGATGCATTATAGTTTAGTTTTACACATATTACTGTAGTTTCAATGCAGTCGCCATAAATATGTGTGTTTAGGTGCTACTAATTTGTAACGGCAAAGATGTTTGTAATAAATGACATCATTTAGTAACATTTTTAATGAATGTATCTGTCACACAGTGTGCATAATGAATATATCTGCAACAAGTTCACATCCAATTTATTTCATACTTTTTTGTACAATATCTGCTTATGTATAATTATTTTGGTCATTAAACTCAAATACACATGTATAAATAAAGTAAATAATCATATGTCCTTGTTTTCTTCATCTCCCTTAGAAATAGTGACAAACCAAAAGGGAATCAGTCAATAGATCCCAATGTACATAACAAACACAAAAACAAAACATTTAAAATAATTGGTTGAATGTATATAATGCACATATAATAATTTCGGAAACACTAGGGTAGTACAGGTAGGGAAAGAGTCCAAGATAATACAAATTTAAAGAAAAAAAAATAGGATAATATTAAAGATGGCCCTGCGATGGATGTCTGAATAAGTGAATGAAAAAACATAAGAACAATAAGTAGTGTAGATCATTGTTATTGTTATGTGAAGTTCTTGGTTAAAATAAGTGAAGGATTGGTGTCTTGGTTAAATAAGTGAAATCAGTTCTCACACTGGCATGAGACAGGATATACTGACTTTTTCAATATTTAATCTAAAACACAATCTTTCCCCAACTTTAACAAAATGTTTTAATAACGTAAATGTAACCACCTTACAGACATAAAACCTCTGGGCTTTATCTGCAAAACCCTCAGTATAATTTCTATGTGGAGTTCAGTAATGTTCCTAGCAGCAATATCTCCCATTAGCAGAAGCAGTCATACTGAATGTAATTTTTACCAGACAGTGTTCAGTTTAGTCTTTATTAGAATCCAAATGAGCAATTTGATTGCAGCATGAAGATAAACCACAGAACAAATAGTCACAGTATAAACACTACAACATGGGATTTAGCTGTACAAACAATGTCTTTAGTTTAATATGGAAAAAGGCATCTTTACACTGTTTGAGAAATTGACAGCGCCCCCAATGTCCCAAAAGATAATATGTTGTACGCTCAAGATAAGAAAATGTTATCTTGTGCACACAAGATACTAGATCCATCTTGTTTGCACACATTATTAACATTTCTTTGGGACAAGATAATTTAACAATCATAAAAAATACATCAAAAGATTAAAAAAAATAACCTTTGAGGATTTCTGACATATTTAGAAAATTGTATGTGTCTATTTGAACATTAAGAATAACACATACAGCATATTTATGAGAAGACAATGTCATCATGAGATCAGAGAGGCTGCTGTTTACTTTAATACACCGTGATCTGAATAGTGAATGGCAGCCAATCACACCCTTTCACAGCTACAGTGGAACCCAATCGTAATTGAATGATTTTTCTTGGCTTTTTCAGGGCGCTCTTTCAGAAAAGGATGATGAGTGGTGTGATTATAGCGGTCACTGAAGCTGATGAGCAATTTGAGCTATTGTCTGTGTCTAGCTAAAGAAAATAGTCTCAAATTACCGAATTTATCTTTAAGTTTACTCCATTATAATATGTGCATTACAGTATGAGTCATTCATTTATTTAGAAATAATGATTTGATATAGTTTGCATGAAATTACAATCTGTATTAGAGGCAGAAACAAATTATCCTCAGATATACATGAATGAATCACGGAATAAACACGGGGAAATGGGAGATAAGGTGAGGTAAAAGGAGAGGCAAAGAGAGAGAGAGAAAAGTATGATCAAGATCTGTGCAGGAGCCCTCAATGTAACAGAATCCACTTCATTTCAATTGGAGCTGAGAGTGATAAACAATCTGAATAATGTTCCTGAAGTGGTCTAATCTCTTTAGGACAGAGGGAGCTGGAGGATGGAGGGCAAGACGGGTGAAGTGGATTGTTAATTTCATCAAAATGGTGGCTGGAAGAGTAGAGGAGTCTGGAGATTCAGCCCATTCAGCCCACAGGGAAAGAAAAACCTCTCCCTCCTCCTTTACCCTGTTACATATTACACTGTCTCCCACTGCTCAGCCTAATGCTTAAACTCAATTATTCCTCCCACAGTTAGACAAACAACCACGTTGGCCAAGGAGAGAGTGTTCACACTGTCCCTTGGTGTGTATGTACCAGCGTTGCGTTGATATTCGCAGCCAATATTAACCTTTTATTAAATCTGCTACAGTCACTGTCATCCACCTTAGAAATGATGGATATGAGTGCAGTTTGTTTGGTTTCCGTATTTATTGGAAAATTAACAACGAGGTACTGATGAATCCGGAAAGTTCTGAAGTGAATTTGATGACACAGTAAGTCACTGAAACAAATTTAGTTAAGAAGATCAAGTGTCTCAATAAGGAGTAAGACGGAGTGGGACGTTGACAGGTGGATTGCTGCACTGATGTAAATCATGCAAGCATCTTAAGGTCCATTTATGCTCAACGTACGTACGAAAATGTATCCATCCGTTTCAAACGATGTTACCGTCACTGCTCACATACTTTCATGCATCATTTACGTTGGCATGGATGTTAACCAATACATCCACCAGGGGGCAGCACAGAGTCAAACGTTTATGACAACAACAAACTCAAAAACAAACATGCCGACTGTGGAGGAGATATTGATAATGTTCCTCTTTCATAAAAGACAAAAACAATATGTTTAAAGTTTCTAACCAACTCACAACCTGTTGTTGTGAGTTGGTTATTTCTTCTTTGTGTCTCACTAGAGCTACGTATCGAGCAGTGACAGCAACACTGCACCCCCCTATGGTTTCCGGCAGTACTGCTCCGTTTGGTCCATAGCTGTAAACTTTATGGAAATGTACAGAAATACGGACGAAATGAACGGAGAGCACGGATAGAAGGCTCCGTCCGTATCCGGATCTGTATTTAACGTTGAGGCCTTTAGTGGACTGTCGTGGTGAAGATTTACTAGTTGATCTACACTCCAACCCTGTAACCAAAGTCACATAAAGAAGGAAACTGTAGATACAAGCAACCAAAATGAGTTTATCCTAAGGTGGCTTGTTTCATCCTGAGGGACAGAATGAGGGGCACTGCCATCCAGAGGGGAGCTGGTGTAGAACTGCTGCTCTTTCACATTGAAAGGTCAGTTGAGGTGGTTTAGGTATCTGATACAGATGTCTCCCTTCAGAGGTTTTACAGGCATGTACAATTGGGACTCCTGGGTAGAACCATAATGTGCTTGAGGGACTGCATATCACATCTGGCTGGAAACACCAGTAAGAGAAAGAAGGGAAAAAATAACAACATGATTGTTCCCCAGAGGATGAGCCTTTTTAAATGTTGTACCACCCATGGACCAAATGTTAATTTTACACTTAATAACCATTCAAATAGAATTGATCAAGCAGAGTGCAGATACATTCTTTTGATCTTAATGTTGCCCTCATGCCTTTTCTTTCCTCTAATGTCCCTTTGGCAAACATAACTTTTTTATACTAGTTTAATTTAACTGCAATTAACTGACTTGAAATGAACTGGACTGAATCACATTATATTGAGTTGAAATGAACATACTGATTAAAGTAATGCTGAAAGTCCAATCATCTCGTACAATATAAATTGCATATATGAAGTTCATACTGTAATATCATTGTAAAAAAAATTGTTGTGGTCTTTAGAATATAGAGATTGTAACCACTTCTTATTTTTTGGTTCATCACATCCTTCGTAGATACAATGGCCTTCTTAGATAATGACCACTAAGTTGTTCTATGTGAAATTCGAGATATTTATTCCCATGGGGAAATTTGTTTCCACAGTGCTTTGTGAGCGCCTCCAGTACATACAAATAAGAAGGACTGTGCAAATGTTTTTGGAACTTTGGATGTCTAGATTCTTATCCATTATCCAACACCATCAGGGAGATGCCTGATGTCCGTCTGGTGTTCTGCAGCATGACAATAAGCAAAAAGAATTATCTTCAACAACAAGAAGAGCAAGGAGTCCTACAACAGATGGTTTGGAGTGACTCCACAGAGACCTGATCTAAATATCTTGGAGTCAGTCTGGGATTACATGAAGAGAAAGAAGCGGCTGAGATGCTGAAATCCACAGAAGAAGAAGAACTGTGGTGACTTCTCTGAGATGCAGGAACAACCAACCTGCCGAGTACCTGAAACACCATGTGCAGGTGTACCGAGGAGAACTGCTGCTGTTTTAAAGACAAATCTGCTCACAACAAATATCGATCTCATTTAGGGTTCTGCAGTTTACTCAACTTTGAACAAAGTTAATTGATAAAACAAGCAAACTCACTTCATTTTAGTGCCTAAAACTTTAGCAAAAAGACTAATTGTTCTCATGATTGGTGGACAGTAGAGTTTAAAACCCACTATAGCTGAAGGGGATCACATTAAAATGTGCCTTTTCCATTTAAGTGTCCTGTATCTGCCACCGCATGAGAATAGAGTGAAAAAGGATCATGTGCTATGGTAAGCGCCATGAGAGTGATGGCTCTGTTATTGAGATCTAAGAGGTTGGGGGTTGGAAGCACCCGTTTTAGATGTTATCAGCCCATTAAACGGCTGTTATCAGTGGTCATCAGGACCCATAGATCTGGCTCAAGTCAGTAGGTCGTTATCATCTCTTGCTGAGCTAGAGGTCACCTTTGAGTTACAGACGCTATAGCGGCTGTAGTAATTATGACCTGGGGAAGTGACGTAGATCAGATGAAATCAATATGTGCTTGGTTGGGAGGAGGATGTGGCTAGGGTAGATTGAGAGATTGATAGTAAGTTGTCAAAAAGTTGCAAAAGCAACAGAAGACTATAAACTATTTGAGACCCACTGTTCACTTCCCATTTAAACTGGACATTTTTACCATAATGGTGGGACATATTTATCACATTTTACAGCATTTATAATCAACATTCGCCATGTTTAACCATGTTCAAACCATAATATTGGGACATTTTTATTGCATTTTACTGCATAACAGATGGTTGCCACCTTCTAACCATGTTTCAATTGATCATTGTAACCTAAAAAAAATCTTTTTGAGCCCTAATCATGTGGTTTTTGTTCCTAAAGCTAACCAGACCTTAACCACAGCATTGTCATATCATAAAACATCATTATTTTATAATAGCATAGGAGGTACCATAACGTAACATAGTAGTATATTACGGTTCTATTCCAGTGAGTTGCAGATGAATTACAGATGGTTGTTTCAATTGGTCATTGTAAACCCAACCATGATCTTTTCCTTACCCTAATCAGCTGATTTTGTGCCCAAAGCTAACCTTAACCACAGTGTTGGCACATAACACATTGTTTTTTTGTGATGACATAGGGGGTAACATAAAATAATGTAGCATATTACAGATCTAGTCTGTTGATATGCACCTACTCGTAGGTGCAGTCTGCCCTGTCTAAAGCATTATAATATTGGTGATAACCACTGATAACAGCCATTTAATTGGGCCATCTGAAATGTTTTTTTGGATGGCCAATGATTTTGGAAGCATTGTGTAATACATTAGAACAGACAGCATGGTGAGAAAACCAGGGGAGTGTGGACTGAATTACGCTTTTGTAAAGCAGTAACAGAAGGTGGGGGGAAACAGAAAGGGCTTTGTGTTTGCAAATGGAAGAGAGTCTTTGCTGGCAGCATTCGTGGATGTCTGTCATATAGGTTGAACTGGAGTACTTAAAGTAGATGGACCGGTGCAGTCATTAATGTACAGGTTCCCTCCTATGGACACAAGGCTGCCAGGTCCTCTCCAGTGTTGCTGGTTGTGACTGGATGTTGCTGTTTCTGTTCCTTACAGTCTGTGGTTTATCAGTGAGAAGGCTATGTATCCAGTGAATGACTATTGCTGGAGCTTCCTTATCATCTGATCGTGATGGATTGTGTTGAATGTGGAACTAAAGCAGAGGAAGAGGATTCTGACAAAGTTGCTCAGTGATTCTAGGTATTGTGGCAGTATATAGAGGATACGTGCCACTGCATCCACTCTTGGCGATGTAGCACCTGGCCGGTAATGACTGAATTCTGATGATAGTAGATGTTTTCCAGATGTTGACCACTGAGGTTATGTAAGATTCACATAGACAGCTCCATGGCACAGGCCTTCAGCTCGTTTTCACTGATAGTGTAAAGTATAAAGGAGCCTTGCCTGGTGTGCACAGCTCAGCTGTCGCCACACATCCTCCTGCATGAAAGGTGCTGAGTGTGTGATTCTGGCACAAGTAGAGCTCCCAGCAGCTCCTCAAGTGTGTCAAAGCAAGCACAGAAAGTGTTGGGTTGTCTTGTAAAAGGTGACATGATCTGTTATTTCGGAGAGGGTGGATTGTGTGTCACTTTAGTTTTTGAAATGCTTGTCTAGTGTTGAAGTTGCTAAATTCCTGTGCTATGCAGCTAATTGATTTGAGGGGAAGTATTTTCTATACATTGACATGGGACTCACTTGCTTCAGATATTGTTCATCCTTCTCTTAACAGGTTAATCTGATTTTATGTGATTTTATTGAAGGATTATGCAGGATTTGTCGGCTGCTGTTTAACATACAAAGTTGGCTTCTCAACTGTTCCTCAGTGTCTCTCTCCTCTGCTCTCTGTGCCTGTATGCACGAGGGCAAGGCTGAGCTAAACACACACACACACAAGTAGTCTACAGCAGAGCACAGGGTCCACAGCGAAAAGAATGAAGGGGTCTTTACTGGAGTCGAATACACCTGCTTGCTGATATTACTGTTGATCAAGGAGAACTTCAGCACAGTGTACGCTATATTTGTAGCTTCCTCTTGTCTAGGTTAAATTTTTTTAGGGTACCGCACTCACACCTTGCATGCTGGTATTGGCAGGGGCCTTCACACCCACTGCCCAACGACCCAGAAATGGCGTAAATAGAGCAAAATGAGGAGAAAATAAGAAAATACAGGCAGAGAGTAAAGTCTCTGCAGATAAATACATCATAGCATCCTGCAATGTAGAATGATAATTTAGTGAATCTTCACATAAAGATATATGTTCTTTACTGACCTTGGGAACAGACTGGTTGAAAGTTCCAAAAAAGACAAATCAGCCAAATTAAATTAAAAAAAGATGTGTTTGTAACTGCCTTGCAGAACAACATATGTTCAGAGTCACATGGTCACATGGTCTGATATCAGTGTCAGTAGCATAAAATAACTTATGTATGTGCCATCTGAAATTGTTACTAGTCTCTTTCTGTAAGAATAAAACCATTTTATGATGAGACAGCACTATAGTTAAGGTTGAGTTAGGTTTAGCCACAAACACGAATGTATTAGGGAAAGATCATGGTTTGGCTTAATTAAGTATTTAGTTCTGGTTGGAAACAACTGAAATGATTCATGCTGTTGTTTTTCAGTTAAGACCATTTCAAAAAACAGCATGCTACACAGCATGACCTCAACATGCAGGACAGAAAAGAACCGTATAAAGAGCAGCTTTATGAAACAAATAAAACAGGAAGATGTTCCTGTTGTTAATGCCACAGCAGGCATGCGATTGGACGCAGCATGTGTCAATCATAAACATTCAACTACACAGAATAATTAATGAATCATTTCCACACCTGTGCTCTGCAGGTCAGGTTTTTTTGTAATATCTGAAACTGTGATGGCAAGCTGCCCAGCCCAACGTCAAGTAAAGAAAACCATCCCAATTAAAGACTGTTCAACTCTGTTCTTGTTCTTGTGGTACGAACTAAACTTTTTGACAGACACACGCACACGCACACACACACACACACACACACACACACACACACACACACACACACACACACACACACACACACACACACACACACACACACACACACACTAATCTCCAAATTCCCCAAGCACACACCAAACACTTTCACTGGACTGTTTCCTGTACATCACACAGAAAAGGCAAAAAAAGGACTTGAACAGTATTAGTGTGTGAATATTGTTGTGATAAAAGTGTTTGTATTGAAACTGAACTAAAATGCAATTGAAACTGAACTGAAATCAAACTGGTGCATCAGAAATGAATGAATGTTTGAGTTGAAACATAATTTTGCTTTTTCATTTTGGTATTGTTCAAAGAGATATTTTTGTTTGATTATATACCTTACACACCGCTCCATTGCCAAATCTGGTACTTCTGGTTAGGTTAGTAATTGTTTTGTGTTTAATCTACAAACTGCCATATGCAATTAACAAATATATATCACCTCACAGCTGCAATTAGTGTTCACCTTTGCTTTTGTTTTTTAACACAACAGCCAAGTGCTGGATAAAGTTGCCAACACAACCTCACTGAGACCCGGTAACTCTAGTCAGGACCAAAAGTATTTTAGCATTATTATAAAGCTTCAAGAGGAAGAGTTCGAGATGGTTTGATGGGTCACCAAAGTGTCTGAATTTGACATCGAAAACTGTTGTTATTTTACCTTTTTCACACCTTTTAACCTTATTCCCTTACCTTAACCAAGTAGTTTTCATCTCTACACCTAACTGAGCCTTAATCATAGTAGTGGTTGTTACGTGTGGGCCTGTCGGGGCGCTGTGGCACCGGACTGGTTGCTTGCTCTCTCTCTCTCTCTCTCTCATCTCTCTCTCTCTCTCTCTCTCTCATCTCTCTCTCTCTCTCTCTCTCTCTCTCTCCTCTCTCCTCTCCTCTCTCTCTCTCTCTCTCTCTCTCTCTCTCTCTCTCTCTCTCTCTCTCTCTCTCTCTCTCTCTCTCTCTCTCTCCTCTCTCTCTCTCTCTCTCTCTCTCTCCTCTCTCTCTCTCTCTCTCTCTCTCTCTCTCTCTTTCTCCTGTGTCCCTCTCCCTCTGTTGCCCTCTGGCGCCCTCTCTCTCTCTCTGTCCAGGAGTGGTGCCAATCACCAGCTGACAGTATTTGAGGAGGACTGAGTAGAGGACTCAGTCTCTCTCGAGCCACTGCCCAGATCACACCTGCAAGAGGGAGTTTTTCCCTTTGTCTCTTTTCCCCAGCATGTTTTTCAGTGCTGGAGTTTTGTTTTGTTAGTTTGTTGTTTTAGTTTGGGTTGGAGATTACCAGTAGTCTAGTTTTCTGTTTTATTTGGTTAATTTAGGATTAGATTGCTTTACTTTTCCTTTTGATAGTTTAGAGGGGATAGCTGGGTGCGACGGCCCACTGTGTGGCTGAAATAAACGTTGGTTTCATTTAGAACTCTGGTGTCTGAGTGTCCTTTTTAAATATGTTATGCCCTCTCAGCGAGCCTTTATGGTAGGGGGTCCATAACAGTGGAAGATTAGAAAATGATCAGGTTAAGGTTTAGGAAGGTATTGACGATGTCATCCTGCTGTTAGATGTTTGAGGACTCATTAAGGAAATTTTGGAAGAAAATGACAAACTTTCTTGTCTCATTTAAAGCTGCAGTTGGTAACTTTGAGGAGAGAGAGGACTTAGCATCAAATTTGAAGAAGTACAACTTTCAGATCCCTCCCCCTCCCTCTCCGCTGCACTCCTGCCCTGCCTCCAAAGTCCCTCCCCCAGAGGAGGCTGACGTGTGCGCGACGACACGCAACCACGTGCACACAGTGGTTGTTGCTGCGCCATTACTTTCTCTACGCTCCTGAAGCCGCTCTCGGAGATATGAGCTTGACCGAGTTGAGGAGGGAGGGGGAGGGGCCTGTGTGCGTGAGCAGTGGTCGACAGCTGTCAGACACTCACATCAAACACAATCCTGGCTCTGATTGGGTCTTTTTTCTTTCCGCGGTGGATTCTGGCAATTTGCAGTAGGAGCAGTAGGCGGGGCTAAACAAGCCGCCTTTTTTTTGTTTTTTACAGATTACTAGTTTCATGTAATGCTGTCTTTACATAGTGACAGTCTTAGCAAATATGACAAAAAAGTTACTTTTATAAGACTTACCAACTGCAGCTTTAAAGTCTTGTTGAAGGAAAATATATACTGTAATTTAGTGTTTCATATGTGGTGATCTTCCTTTTCAACTTGTAGAACTACTATTTCCCACCGAACCATCTGAGAAGTCATCATTGGAAACTGTTTGGAAAAGGGCAGACACTTTCTACAAATACTTGGCAGGTGATTGGATGAACCATTAGACTATTTCCATCTATCACTGTCTTACCTTGCCTGGCAGCTGGATTCACAAGAGATATGAGATTGTGTGAGAATCCTCATAGGACACTGATTGATCTGATGGTTCAGACACAAGAGCAGAACTTGAAGCCTGAGAAGATAGATTCTCACTTTATCTCGTGATGTTGTGAATCCATTTGCAAACTACTTTCTCCAGAGAAGTGGAAAACAGACCTATTGTGACCACAGAGGATGCAGTCACTGTATTTTAACCATCTATCCTCCAAAGTTTTAGTATGAAAGCCAATTACCAAGTTTTCCTCCAACACCAGGTCCATAGAGCAAATTATGATAATTCTGACATTTAGCTTTGTCTGCCACCAATAATTCACTTATCATCCTCTTCTAATAGATTATATTTTTCAGGATGTTGCTGTTTTTTTGTCATCTAACAGCGTCGTGAATTATTTAGCAGTCATGAAATTTTCAGCCTCTTCCTCCTCCGTGGTAACAAGAAAAGCCACTCTGTGCACAGGATGCAAAGTCACAATTTATTCATAAGGAGATGCCACACGGCCGTGGAACACAGAGATATTTGGAGCCGGACACAAGAACACAGCCTGACATTACCCATTCATCAGTGCTGAGCAGTAGAGTATATGTTATTATTAAGAAGGTCAAAGCTGTGTAGCATACTGACTCCCAGTAGCAGGTCGCTGAGTGACTGGGAGTCTAGCAGGGATTATTGAGGTTTCCCGCAGGAATACAAAGACCTGTTTCAAGCGAATAAAAAAACTAGAGACTGAAATCAGTTTACTCTTTCCAGCAATGTACCTTCCATCATACTTGTTGTGAAGGCTTCATGTATTCTCAGGGGTTCGCAGACAGACAGTAGCATAGCATGATTCTTCCATTTCTGTCCACTGTGAAGACTCGGATAAAAAAAACAAGCATAGAAAAGAAAAGTTGATGCACCTCAGCTTTGATTATTCTTGTCTTCCCTGCCTCATAGCACAAAAATGGCCACATTATATCCTGCAGGGTTGATAGGGAGTTGATCAATACCAGTGGCTCAGCAATTACCAGGCCAGCTGCTGTGATTTCTGGCTGTTCAAGGCTCACTCTGCAGCCCATAATGTGTTTTGGAACAAAAACTCAACATCCATTCTAGGCATTACCAGTGACACCCAAAAGCAGACACACATTTGAAACTGCCCTGAATAAGAGGATGGTGCTATAAGATAATAATAATAATACTTAATAACCCTGTCCGAACATGTATTAAAACATACTCTGCTTGGGACAATAATGTATGATGAATTACAGTAATGTGGGACAATTTTGAAATCGGCACTTTAGCACAATATTTTTATTCTATTACAAAACTTAAACCACTAAATAACTTCTGTTTTTTTTATACATTTTAAATAATTTTTTTTTTTTTTTTTTTGCATTTTGAAACTACATTTTCTAAAGTGGGACAAGGAAAACATTGTTAAAATAAACATGTTTTAACCATATTATAATATATTTTGATGCACTGATAAACACAATGTGATAGCAATTGGCAACATTGCTTAATTTACGATAGATTTATATTATTAATATTAAATTACTCTAAATCCTTTGTCACTGACCTCTGACTGGGCTTCACCATAGGGATATATGTCTAATGACTTCACAGCAAGTATTTCGTGTTGAAAGATTGCTCCACACCAGTCTATGGCACCACGTGTGGAATTGTGATTGTAATTAAATGACTCCCCAGTTTTACTTTCACACCCTAGGTTTAATTTTATAGCAGTTCCTTTAGTTACCATTTGTTAGAAAAAGAGATAGTTGCATTGGAGCTTTGGTGTCCCACATTAGGCAGTGTCCCAACAAGGTGAATTTAATAATTAACCCTATGTCTTATATAGTTTGTCCCCCCCAAAAAAAGCATAGGGCCTACCTACCACCTTTTTAAAAAATGGCATCTACTCCTTCTCCCACATTAAAATTCCAGAATCTATCAATATGCCAATATATTTTATTTCAGAAGTTGAACTCATTCTCAGTGTTGGTGTACTGGAAGCTTCAAGTTTACACATCACTTTGTGTAAAATGAGTAATGGACCAGAATTGGCTTTCAACTAGTAGAGTTGTCATAAATCCTGCTCATAGGTGGACCACCTAAAATCTGATTTTCAATGAACACAGAGAAACTTTCCACTTTAAGCAGCTGCATGTGAAAACAACCTTTTAGTGTCAAACATCACTCTGCACAGTGAAGCTCAAGTGTCTAACTGTAGGAACAAGAAGAAAAACATATTTTTAAGTGGAGGGGAACTTAAAACCTGTCTGAACATGGTCTTTGACCAAAGCAGCCACAGGGCCTGACAAATATCTTGCAATATACTGTGAACAATTTTTTTCACTGACAGAGTGTGTGCTCCTATTGTCGCAAAAAGAAGAGCATGGTGTCATGTCTTAAATTATTTTTCTTTCTCTCTTATTATTTCTCATATTTACTTTTCAAGATACGTTGTGTTTATGGAGCTACAAAGAAGAAGACTACAAATCTTTGACAGAGTCTTTGACAGAGTGTCGGGGTTGGAATTTAGAGACATGGGTAACCAATGAGCAATGAGGGTCTAAAAGTCAACATATTTCAGCCTCTGTTTCTTCAGCTTTTGTTGAGTAAATTGTTTGAGATTCATGTGCACTCCCTTCCGTAATGAATCAAGCATGAGACAATTACACTTGATCTACTTCAATTTTTAGTCATACTAGTGACATAGCTCTAGGGATGGCTCTGTCGTTCAAAGTCTGAAATATCTCAAAAATGACAAAATGCTATGACATTTTGCAAACACATTCATGTTCCCCAGTGGAGGAACCCAACGGACGCTGAAGAACCTCTAACATTCCCTTAGCACCACTGTGAGATTGACTTTTTACTCTTTATTGAAATGTCAGAACAATTGGATTTATTACTGTAAAATTTAGCTCACATATTCATATTCCTCAGAGGATGAATTGTAATAATAATGTAGATCTCCTGACTTTTCATCTAGTGCCACATCTGATCATTACTCTATTTTGTCCAATACTTTGCATTGTGACCAAATACCTGCACAGCTAATGACATTAGATGTACATTTGCTTTGGTCCTGATTTGCAAATGTTTTCTTGCTAACATGCTACACCATATACATTGAACACAGTAAACATATGTGCTGAACATCAACATACAAGCATTGCCATTGTGAGTATGTTATGCTGATGTAAGCATTTAGCAAGCCACATAGAGCTGCTAGCATGGCTGTAAACTCAGTCTTGTTAAGTTGCTGTTCCATTGCACCCACTGCTATATAAGGCATGAAAATCATTAGCTACTATCAATATAATCACTTCCTTAAATAGCCACCAGTAAAACCATATCAATATCAAATGGCTTTAAAGTTCAGTGCAGGGATTCAGGGGGCCCCAAGCTTAATTTTTCATAGTAACACATTTGTTCTCTGGACATAATAGTTCATGACAAAGCAATAAGACCAGTACTATTTCTTATGACTCACTGACCAAAAGCTGCTGCAAACGTGGTGCAGTTTTTAATATTTTGTATGTGATATTTACTACAATATATGTGATATTTATGAAGGCTGGTCTTGATGCTTGAGTTTTATTTATTTATTTATTTATTTTTTGTCTTTTTTTTTTTTTTTACTGTGTCCCCGTTGTGCGAAATTAAGTAGATTGATTGAAGTCTTCTCATGCATCATTTATAGAGATAATTAATGGGAGTGCATCTTTACTCGGTTGACCTTGTCTGGAAATGAATGTTCAGAATAAATGCCTTAAAAATGTTGTACCACTCAAGGTGAACATGTGAAGGTGATAAAAGCAGGAGGAATTGGCCTAGTCAGCACAAATATATTTCTTATAATGTTTTCCCTGCTTGTGGTGGTGAAAATCTTCATCCATCTGTGTGCTGGCTCTTCATTGTAAAATAATGTCACTGAATATATTCCAGGCAGGAATCACATTTCCCTCACAACATATTTGGTAAAATAAATAAACAGGATATAAACATCATTTGTAGGACAAACGGCTGAAATAATATTGCATTAGTTATTTGTTCAAACACTGATTCATGAATGTTTTTCTGACAAGTCATGTGAATAATGGGAAAATGGTTGACTTCACATTGTGTCCATGTTTTAAATTAAAGGCTGCTGTTCACATCCTGTCCAATGCTCAACATTTCATCTCTTTCCTGAATCTCAAATCTGATTTAACAAATCAGAAAATGCCCATATGAATTTAACATGATCATATCCAATTATTTTGGAGGGCACCGACAAACTAAGGAAAGGTGTTGGATCAGGAAATGGTGTATGGGTTGTTTGGGATGGAGGTAATAATTAATTTGACACAAATTTGTATTTTAGTTGTTCCAGCCTGGTTCTGAAGTCACAACAAAAAAAGAGAGGGATACGGGCTGAGGGCAAATAAGGATTTATTTAAATGGATTTAAAGGTGCAGTGTGTAGGATTTAGTGACATCTAGTGGTGAAGTTATAGATTGTGACCAATTGAATGCCCTCCCCTTTCCCGCTCCTTCTGAGTATGTAGGACAGAGGTCACTAATAGGCAGAGCATGGTCCAGATCGGCACCTAGACACCATCCTAATATTGACGATTTTTAAATTTGTTCAATTTCAATGTGCACAGCTTCTCCGACTATTACGGTAAAAGTGAAGAAAGTCACAGACCACTGTGCATAGCAAATCTTCTCACGTGATGCTAATCAGCCAATCAAATCCATGCAATCGGACATGTGGAGAGACTCGACTGTCAGTCAGAAAAGAGTTAATATGTGTTAAGATGTTTTGTTATAAATGTATTATGTGGAGTTAAGTTTATGGTTTAAGTTTAAGTTAAGTTTAATCAATCAATCAATCTTTATTTGTATAGTGCCAAATCACAACAGAGTTATCTCAAGGCACTTTACACATAGAGCAGGTTCTAAACCCAACTCTTCAGGTTTTAACTTTAAAAAGACCCAACATTCCCACATGAGCAACAGTGGCAAGAAAAAACTCCCTTTTAACAGGAAGAAACCTCAGGCAGAACCAGACTCAGAGTGGGAGAACATCTGCCTCGACCGGTTGGGGAAGAGAGGAGAGAAAGGAAGGATAGAGGAGAGAAGCACAATGAAAATCAACAATGAAGCTAGAAGGTCCGGGACTGGAATCCGTCATCCGGACGTCTACAGGCCCAGATTACCTGTGAGACGAGAAAGCAGACAACTCCGGAGAAGAAGTTTAGGTTATTGAATGCAATTAATAGAAAATGAACGTTAATGGATATAGATGGATGGATAGAGAGAGAGAGGGAGAAGAAGAGAGGAGCTCAGTGCATCATGGGAGTACCCCGGCAGTCTAAGCCTATAGCAGCATAAGTTAAGAGCTCAAAGAGCCCTAACTATAAGCTTTACCAAAAAGGAAAGTTTTAAGCCTACTCTTAAATGTAGAGAGGGTGTCTGCCCCCCAGACCAAATCTGGAAGATGGTTCCACAGGAGAGGAGCCTGATAGCTGAAGGCTCTGCCTCCCATTCTACTTTTAGAGATACTAGGAACCACAAGTAGACCTGCATGCTGGGAGCGCAGTGTTCTAGTAGGTACATAAGGTACTATAAGCTCTTTAAGATATGATGGAGCCTGACCATTGAGAGCTTTGCAGGTGAGGAGAAGGATTTTGAATTCTATTCTGAATTTTACGGGAAGCCAATGCAGTGAAGCCAAGATGGGAGTAATATGATCTCTCTTTCTAGTTTTTTGTCAGAACACGAGCAGCTGCATTCTGGACCGGCTGGAGAGACTTGTTAGGACAGCCTGATAATAATGAATTACAGTAGTCCAGCCTAGAAGTAACAAATGCATGGACTAGTTTTTCAGCATCATTTTGAGACAGGATTTGTCTAATTCTTGCAATATTACACAGATGAAAGACGGCAGTCCTTGAAATTTGTTTTATGTGGGAATTAAAGGACAGATCCTGATCAAATATAACTCCTAGGTTCCTTACAGTGGAGCTGGAGGCCAGAGTAATGCCATCCAGAGTAGTTATGTCATTTGATAATTGGTTTCTAAGGTGTTTAGGGCCAAGCACAATAACTTCAGTTTTTTCTGAGTTTAAGTTAAATTTTTCTAAAACTAAGCACTTTCTTTAAGAGCACAATCAAAGGCTTTGTGTAATTCTTAAATGGCTTAAAAGGCTTTAAAATGCCTTTTTTTAATTTGATATATGAAATGAAAATGTATTTATCTTATTCTTTTTTATTCTCATTTTATTTATTTTATTCTTTATGTGAATCCCACTAGTAGAGTGTAAACACTAATAAATGAATTGTACTGTATTTATGTCACAGTCTACAATCTAGCCACTAGACACAGATGCTGATGGAACTACAATGCTACTTCAAGCTACTGAAAAGTAACACAGACATTATGATGATCTGGACCTTCACTTGAGGAAATTTTCACAAATTGGGCCTCAGTGAATTTTAACTGAATACCCCTGGTGTAGGAGAACGTACAGTGGCTATAAAACCTGCAAAAACTAGAGCCTCGAAACTTGAAAACTACAGTTCTAGAAGATCTATAGAGCCACTGTTTGGTTTGGAACCAAGACTGTAGAAACATGGTGGTGCAACATGGCAGGCTCCATGGAAGAAGACCCACACTTTATGTAGGTATAAATGGCTCATTGCAATTTAAATTATTATTTTCAGGTGAATATACACTAATTAACACATACTCATGAATTTTATATTACATTTCTGCCAAGTCAGTTCTGCTAGACGCCACTTACTTCTACACACTGTGCCTTTAACTAAGAAGTACAAGAGTAAACACAAAATACAAATAAGTTAGAATGTGGTTATCAGTAGTCAGTGGTGTGTGTAGGCGTATGCATGAGTGCAAAGTGTTATGTGAGGATAAGATGTCGGATGGCTGAAGAATAAAACAACAATGGGCAAGGGGGAAGACAGTGTCTCAGCCAGAAAGGTGGGGTCTTTTCGGATGAGAGCACTGTGGCCCAGGTGTTTCCAACTAGACTGATCAATCCCCCACCTGCTGCATTATGGAAACCAAAACTAAACACAAGTCAGGGGACCATCACATGGTTGTATTTTGTTTGCTGCCAAAATTTCAATTTGATACGAGAGATGTGAAGACTCTCATATCAAATGAAGATTGATTGCTTGGAAAAATTAGTGCATACTCCCAAAAGATGAACCCTTTACATTTTTAACTTTAGACTCTTTCAATGCATATTATTTTGTCTTGTGTGTTTTATAATCATGCAACTGTACGGCTCTTTAAAGAATTTAAAAGGCACCTGATGACCTGCTGTATGTATTTCCAGCCACCATCCACACTTCTATCCCCATCAACCATTCCAAACAGTTACAACGTGGCTGAAGATCCCTGACTCAGTCTTTGCAGAACATCCTGCAGTGTTCTCTCATATTAATCTTGTCTTTTTAATGTATTTCACTGTGATAAGACTTGAAAGCCTCAGAGGCACTTGGCACCAGAAAAGATTTCAGAGATAGGGATGAGCCAGCAGAAGCCCAGTGGCCGACACTGATAAAACAACAGGAGATCCAGCAGAGTTTCCTGTGACACCAGCTCTCAACATAAAAACCACCAGAGGATAGCAGTGGAGCATCATTAAGGTCCCGCCTATTTCTGAGAGTAAAATCAGTCTGACGGCAGCAACAGTCTCCACTAATGTGTGGCATGTCAGAAAATCTTACAATGGATCCTCAGTCTCAAAAGCAGCCTGAGGTTAGTCAGACACATATACTGTACACTTGGTTAAATAAATACAAGGGCAGCAAAATGTACAAGATTCCTCATATACAGTACAGCAACCACTTACAAAAAACAATGTTTGGATTTGGACGTGATTCAGTAATGCTTAAATATACCTCATGCTATATACTACTGGATTACTTAGTTTTAAGTAAAGGACTACATTCAACATGAAGTTATCCATGTCAGTCATGCAGATGACAGTAAGATCACTAAATCTGACAGTGACCATGTAAAAAAGCAAACATTTTAAACATTCTGATCGAACATCTAACATTAAACATACAGTGCCTATAAAAAGTATTCACCCACTTGGAAGGTTTCCCATTTTATTGCTTTTATAAATTGAATCATGGTCAATATAATCTGGCAAGAATTTACAAAAAAAACCTCACAACGCGTGAACAGATTTCTACAAAGTAATGTCAATGAATCAAAAATATATCAATCAGCTAAATTGAGCTTACTAATTCTGTTAAACTTGTGTCTCCTAGCAACACGATTGATAAAGGTAGATAGTGAGTGAAGACAGTAATAGTTTAGATAATTAAGTTGGACTAAGACCTGTTTTGGGCCTAACTGATCCAAAACATAGTCATAGTCACATAATCAGTACTGAATTATTGTTGTTAATATTACATTTATGCATAGTTGATATGACAGTTTTTATAATTATTATCATTAGTTTCATACTTGCAGTCTGTGGAATGCCAAAAACAATCATGAAGTAACTAATTGAATGGCTACATCTGACATTAATGAGTTCAAATTAGTAAGTAATGAGCAGCAACGTTTTTTAAATCTCCAACAATGGGTTTCCACTTCAGCTCATTGGAACTACTGTGTTGATGATTTATGCTTATTTGTAGCATTGTGCACATTAATTGTGCTAATAATGGCATAGAGTATAATATATGATGAAGAAAGTAACACAGATTTGTGTTGACCCAGCATGAACTCACCACTTAAATGAAAATCCCCCCTTTTTTTATAGTGCAGTGGCTATTGCATAAGCACGGAGTTTCCAACCATATGACTCTCGCACTGGAACATGTGACACATACATGTAGACACACACACACACACACACGTGCTAACACACACTCCTCATACATTAGCCCTGCTGGTAGGGAGGAAAAGACCACTGGCGCCCTCCTGTGGTTACAAAGAGAGATGGAATCCCCAGGAGGCAGGAGACACGTGGTTTCGTCCACACTGTTCAATGGCATCTTCCTGCTTTAAAGATCAGCTTCTATTTTACATAACTACTATGTCATCCTATATGCATGTCATGTTGTATCCCTGATCATGTGAGAGAGATCAGAGGGAGTTTCCAGTGTGTACCCATAGCTGAAGAGCAGCACTGGGTGTGGAAAGTTTTCAGAGAGGATGCTAAAAGGAAAAGGCAGAAAATGTTTCTTTGGGTGCTAAACATGATATGCCATATAGAATGTCCACAAAGCCTAATGAAACTACAGTCCAGCAATCTGTAAAAAAATGATGGCAATAAAAAAACACACACACAGAAAACCAGAAGATGAATAAAAGTTGAATACACCATCATTAATATGACAAAATCTAAAGGGAATTAATTTGGCACCAGTGTTTATACAGAAAAGTGTCACAGGTTTAGTAATGACAAGAGAAAAACATTTTTATATTGTTATCTTTATTTTTAATACATGGAATTACCATTTATTAAAGGGATACACCAATTTCAAATAACATATCTGTTTGTGCTGCGCAGCTTCTGGGTTCGAACCCACTGGCCGGCTGGGGTCCTTCTGTGTGGAATTTGCATGTTCTCCTTGTGCCTGTGTGGATTCTCTACAGGTACTACAGCTTCGTCCCACACAGCAAAACATGCAACTTAGGTTAATTGGTCACTCTCTGTCTACTCTATGATATGGACTGGGGACCTGTACATGGTGTACCCTGCCTCTCGCCCAATGACAGCTGGAATTGGCCCCAGTCCCCTGCAATCTTCTGTAGGATAAGTGGTATGGAAAATGAATATGTGCTTGGGTTTGGATTCTACATTTTACAGAAAGCCTGTCTGTCTCCTGTGAGTTCACCAACTTTATGATGCAATAAAAATGTGTTATGAAGATAGCACAGTATGTTCGTTTCATGTAAATGTTTCTAGTATCCTGTCACTCTACTGTTCACCAGTTGCTACTTTTAAGATTTAATGCAAGTGCATGTGTGATTAACAGATGCTAATGACAAACTAAATATGAGCAGATGCATAAATTTCTGTCATCCTTTCTTTTTAAATGTCCTGAATACTAAAGTAATCACTGTTCACTAGCACAAACACTGATGAGTGACAGATGTGGATGCTGCTGTTCCTAATCTGACAGAAAACAGTTACATTTATGCATGATGTTCCCTTCAGAAATAATGATAAAACAAATGTTGCTTTCAAATAGTTTCTATTGTTTGACTGAAGCTGCCAGCCTGACGATGCAGCGAATCACATCTTGTATTCTTCTCTATTTTGTTTACCTGAGATGGCAGCACAGGAAGGTAAAAGGCAGGGTCAAAATAGGGATGAACAAGAAAGGAAGAAAAAAAATAGAATAAATATGTATACATGCTGTTTATGTAAATATCACTGACAAGCAAAGCAGAATTGTAAATCTAAATACATGAATAAATAGAATTCTACATTCACAGAAGAAAGTCCACTTCAGTGTTTCCTTTGTGGGATGGGGCAGGACAGAGAGGTAGCATGAAAGGGAAAAGGAACAAAAGCAAAACAACAGCATATGAATAATCAGAAAGCCTGTGATGTTCTACTTTTCTTAAATATGAATTAAAAGGTGGAGCTGTAAACCAGATGAGAAGGTGGGCCGGTTAAAATCCTGTGACTGACTGAGACATGTGTGGGTAAAGTGAATGAATGAGAAAAGATGAGGTACCAGCTTGTGAACTGACCATTTGCTAAATCCTTTCTCTGAACAGCTGTCCAATCATAGCCCAGCAGCTGGAGCTAGAAAATGCATTTCCTGCTGACAGCTGATATAAATTGAAAGGCATTGCTGTAAATTCAGAAATCTGCAGCAATTAATAAGAAAAAAAATGTTGATGTGCCACCTACAGGTGAAATTGTATCAAATACTACTGACTTGTATTCCCATGAACAACTTTGCTGCATTAGGTTACCGTGGAATATTACCTTTAAAAGACTTGGCAGTTAATACATAGTATGGTGGTGTTTCACTAATGACCAGAAGCTAGGGCTATTGGTGTCATGCTGCAATATGTCATGCATGGATCATGTATCAAGTTTCATTTTAATAAAAGGCAACAGAATTGTAAAAAATAATATTACAGTAGTGGCCCCTGTGGGTACAGTTGTTTTAAATGTCATACACTTGTGCAATGTGACTATATATACAATATTCCTAAATTTGGTTACAATCAAATTTAGTATTGGAGCGTTATGGCCTGTTAAGCACATCAGGCCACACCTTCAAATGTTAGGTAACCAATTACCGGTAACCAATTACCAGTAAATTTGTAAGTTTTAGCCGAGGTCATCTAAATATGGGCTGTACCATGTTTGGTGAAGAGTAGATGAAATATGTGGCAACAGAAGCAAAAAGTTTGTTAACTGTAAATTAAGTGTAAAAGCTGTCGCCAAGATGTGTTGATCAAACACAGAAGAGGCTGAACTTTCCTTTACCGGTTTATTGGCAGGTAGGTAAGTGTGTGGTCTACAGGAACCAAACATGTACATTCTTGGAGAACAATAAGGTCACATATTCTACGCAATCTTAACACCACATATCATATCTGACCATGAAAAAAAAGAAGAAAATTCAAGGTACTGATACAAACTGACTGAAATATATTAGATTTATATAATATATGAATAAACTATGAATTAACTACCCTTCAATGTCCAAGGTAGTTATTGAAGACCACTTCATTAAAATATATTACATATTAGATACCACTAATATGAAGGCATGAAATGTCACCCAAATAACATTACTGAATATGCATAACCTGCACTCAACACACTTAGTTACACTAAAGTACTATTACTTCGTGAAGTGGCACAACACAGCACATGGATGTGCATCTGGCCACCGCCGGTGTGGGGTCGCACGCTGTTTTGACATGCATCCTTTACATTTAACTTTCCTTAGCTATGTGGATTCATTTGAACCATAGCCACTGAAATTAGTCCACATCCTAAAAGTTTCTCTTGTAAGTGTACTGGTTGATGCAGATTTAGCCTTTTTAGTCTTTTAGCATGACATTATTTATGCACCCATTAAGTACATATTAAAAGACCCTTTTACAGGAATCTTGTATTAAAATAAGTCAGCTGAAGGCATTAAAAAGTCAGCCAGAAAGAAGAACTCATCGAGCTAACATTAGCTTAATTAGCTAAGTAGCTACAGCTGAAAAGAATCTGCTAGTAACCGCTTGGCAGGTAGAAATGAAAAGCCTGCTTTTGTCTACCTCTGTCTGAAATCTCTTTCAAAAATGACTAAGACTTCAGAGTGCTAAATCTGCTTCTCTTATCATCACACTGCATGCATGCTAAAATGGAAAGCTTGACAGACGTAGCAAATAGGGAGGAGGCAGCGAGTGTGTGTAGGAGTTAGCGAGAGAGGGAGAGAAAGAGAGAGAGAGAGCTTTGTTTTGGAAGTTAGATTGTGCACTTGTTTAACATACGTTTCCAGCCATGTGGTTCCCAAGGTGATGAAATTATATAATTTGATTCAAAGTCAAAACCTGCTTGGCTGAGGAAGTTTAATATAAGACTGGACACAGGTGTAAGCTCACAGGTAAAACCCTTGTGTGGACATGGTGTTCATCCTTGCATTCATCTTCACTGGACAACATTACTGATGGTTGCCCCACAGTATGATTTCCCCACAGTATGCAATTTGCCTCTGCTGGTCAGGACAGCATCCTGTTGGTTCAAATTGGTCCTGCTGCTTTGTTTCAGACAATAATATGTGTGTGTGTGTGTGTGTGTGTGTGTGTGTGTGTGTGTGTGTGTGTGTGTGTGTGTGTGTGTGTGTGTGTGTGTGTGTGTGTGTGTGTGTGTGTGTGTGTGTCTGAACGCCCGCTTTAATGTGTACAAAGATGAAGGGTATAACAAATTAGAGAATGCATCTGCCTGGCGTCTGAATAACAAATAACACCATTAGTGAGACAGGGGTGTTCTCTGCCAGGTCCTCTAAGATGAATGGCTGTGTCACAACCTCACACACACACACACACACACACACACACACACACACACACACACACACACACACACACACTCACACTCACACTCACACACACACACACACACACACACGTATGTGTAAGTAAGGCTCTGGTATTGTGTTGTCATACCTGTGGATGATTAAAGTGTAAAAGGTACCAATCAAACTGATCTGTTTACCATCTCTGTTCTGTCTGTGTGACTGTGTGTGTGACTCAGTCTCTCTCTGAACTTTCTCCACATTATTATTCAGGTCTGTGAAGTACTGTATTAGTCGTTATGTGTTACCAGTTTGACTTTGATAAATGTGATTTTTACCTGGTGGATTTGTGGAAACAGGTAGTGACAGTGGTTGCACTATTTGTTTGCAGAGATGGATCTACATCCTCGCTGCTGTTTACGTGTGTGCTGTTAGAGTTTGATGGAGGTGTTTCAAGCACATTTTTGCTGAATAGTATAACCACAGAAGAAGAATTCTATACTTCCATACCAAGGATAATTCAGGTTTGGGTCTGATATTTTAAGTTCTGGTCATCATTTCTATTGTTTATGATATCATGGCCTCATGTTTGTTCTCTGGGTTTCCAAAGTGTGTTTCCTGGGTTTTGATTTTCAGTTTGCTCTTCTTCACATCTGCCCTTCATTTCCCTCATTAGCCCTGCCCTGCTCCTTTTGTCTTCCCTAGCCAATCAGTTACCAGCATGGCCTTGTTTTGCATCACATGTTCCCTGTTTGATTAGTTTGGTTTGGATATAAGTCATGGTGTTTTCTGTTCAGTCTTTGTTGGATCCTTTGTCTTGTTTAATCAGTTTTGGTCTATTTCTTGTCATTTCTAGGAATAAAACCCTTTTCTTTGGTCTCTTGCATGTGGGTCCACCTGCTCAGTTTTCCATGACAGATAATAGTACTCATCAAGTTATTAGCTGATGTTTGGGAACATGATGACATTAATAAAATGAAATGGAAGTCTTGACAAACAGCAAATTGGGTTGCTTGTCACTGCCTTCAAATGACACAAATGAGTCATGTATCAGCTGGACATATTTTCTTTGTGTCTTCCAAAACTGTTCTCATACTGCTTGTGGTTAAGGTTTGGTTAGGTTTAGGCACAAAAAGAAGTCTAAGAAAGATTGTGGTTTTAGTAAAAAACATCTTCTGGAAACAGGGGGACACTGCTAGACTGGCTCAGTCTAATGGTTACACAACTTATCCACCAGCAACTCTTAAGCTCACTAATTAAAAAATCATATCTGCTTTGTTTTATCCATTTCCTGGAGACTCATCCCTGTGAGGTTGACAGACAACCAGTGGGTAATTTTGTTGTTGTTGTTGTTGTTGTTGTGTGGATTAAACAAATGAGATAAAATATGTTCATTAGTGTTCCTAAGAGGTGCTGGAAAATGGATTTTGTGTGGACAGAGCAAGGTTAGCTCTTTACCTCTGTTTTCCAATCTTTATGCTATGCTTAGTTAACCTTCTCCTGGTAATACAGTAGCTTCATACTCAACACATGGACATGAGAGTGGTATGATTGATTGATGTCTAGTAAGATTGTGGGTCAACTAAACATAGTAAGACCCAAGAGGCAGTCGTCAGTGATGTATCACATCCTCTCTATGGTGAATATTATCATACCATCAGGACATACAGGGTTCCACCTTTGTAGACTCACCATGCTCAGATTTCCTTCCTTCTTGACTTGAGATATACACTACTAAGTGCACTCTTTTTGCACCTCTCCCGCTCCAGTGTGTCGGCAAGAGACAGAAGGACTTTATCATGGCGCCACCTATACTGTCCTTGGGATAGCGCTATTTTGCATCCTGATAATATGTGCGCCAGTGTCCCTCTCTGTCCACAAAGCGTGCAGAGTGGATCCTCGCTCAACCCCCAAACATGCAGGTGAGATGGCGAAGGAAGGGTGTCATAAACAGACAGCAAGAGGAAGGATATGCGATACCATAAGATTTTGCGCCTGGGCAGATCCCATTTTGTCCAGGTGCCCTGCTGCAGATATAAGTAGGTTCATGCCCATCAGGAACAGGACAGGAGAGATAGTACAGCCTGTGGGGATTCCCTTCTGGAGGTCCAGCCAGTTGGTTGTAAAAGAGGCAGATGTGAATCTCAGTTTGAACCCTCCCAGATAGTTGGTGCTCACGTCCTTGATGTCTGCAGGAATGTCGTAATGGTCGAGCCCTTGTTGGATAAGGTCATGTGGGTCTGACCCGTAAGCGTTTGCAAGATCTAGCCAGACTACTGTGAGGTCGCCACATATCTTCCAGTATAGCTGTTAAACAAATCATTGTGATACAGGAGTTGTGTCACTCACATTTTGTTGTAGTACTTGTTTTTAGTTGATGGTGATACTGTATTGCATTAAATATCGTTACTGCCGGGCACAAACCTTTTCATGTCCAAATGGACAGGAAATGAAAAAATCCAATGAATCCAATACAGGAACCAGATTTAAGCCCAATTTCCACCAGGTCCGTCAGCGGCGCATTACAGCTGGGCCACGGTCACCGGAGTTGATAGGTACCACTATAATCAATGAGAGTGTTTCCACCAGGAGCGTGTCAGCAGCGTGTCAGCAACGTCCCAGCAGCGGCTCTCTGCGCTGCAGTGCTATCAATCCGCAGCATTTCTATTTTTGACTGATCTGTTTCTAACTCGCGACAAGCTCAACAGAGCAGATTGTATCAGACAGGAAGTCAGACACAGAATCGGCATAATTAAACTTCCGTCTTCCAAAATAAAACAACCCGTGTAGCCTCCCGATTGTATTTCAGCAACAAACAGGAATAAAACAGACAGATAAAGACGTAGCCTACTGACACATGAGATAAGCACAAAAATCAAAGAAAATTACCAAATCAACCAAAATTGAGCAAGTTAACAAAATCGGGCCATTTAGTTGTCTACTATAGTAATTACGGTAGACTAAAGGCACTTGTTCGGATTTGATTGGGCTGCCGTAATTGCTGTATTAACAGTGCAACTTCATTTTAAAAGGCAGATTTCTCTCCCAGAGCATGCTCCGCTCCGCTGCTGTAACGCTCCCGGTGTGAGTTGACGCCGTAGCGCAGCCATTCCGCGCCGCTGATGGACCCAGTGGAAATCTCCAGTTAGTCGCAAGCTCTTTTTAATTACTTTTCATTGGTTAAATATTTGTAACACCTACAGACACAAATGTTGACCAGTAGCATTGATTTATGGAAAATAAAATGTCTAAAATATGGAGATACAAGGTTTCTGCCCAACAGCGACAATATTGTAGCACTATGTTGTGTAATTTCTGTGACTGTAACTGTAATATCCATTTGTCTGCAAGTCGCCATGGACACAAGGAGTTTCCAAAAGGATACTAACTAACTAACTAACTAACTAACTAACTTACTTATCTACTAACTAACCTTAGGAGGGGCCTAGATGATAGGAGGGGATTTTCCAACTGGATAGTTGTTATGAATACAATAAAGCTGTATTTTAGGTAATACTATTTTAGTTTCTTTGTTCTTTTTTGGTGGATTTGTAATATGATAATATGATGTAAGGTGATTTAGCCTTGGGGGTGTTTTTCCCAAATTTACAAAGCCCTTCAAACCAAACTTCGATTCAATTAGACATTTTGATCTGATTCCATCTCTGATGTGTAAGAAAATCTACTTATTAGTCTTGAAATAATTGTGTTATTGTGCACGTCTGAGATTTCTTTCTTCCCAGAGGCTTTTCTACCTTGTTAACTTTGAAATTGTTGAGTATTGGTCATTTTTAAGTACATTTTAGTCAATCATGATAGATTTGTGACAGAATTCCTGAGTTGAAAGCCAAGTCTAGTCTACTAATGTCAAGGAAACACATATACAGACAATACAGTAAGATGTGATAAAGGTAGACTTCTGCTGCTTCATAATACACTAAAGGCTGTGACGTTTCTCTAATACAGCTGATATTTTATGTGAATGATTAATGCTGCAGAGAAACAGTTAGGATGCTGTGAACATCTATATGAGGAGTGCAACGTTTTTGACTTATTAGACTATTTTATTTCTTCACTACTTTGTGACTTACCGCATTTGTAAATGTATTGTTTTTTTTCTCCCCTTAAAGCAAGATCTTACAGGACAGAGGCAGCATGTTTTTTGGCCCTGTGAGTCGTCTGGATTTCCATCTCATTTGAGATTAGCTGAGAAGAGCTGTTTTGGATTAGCTGAGCTCCTCTCTCTCCCTCTGACACTCTCAGATAAGAGAGCCTGCAGTCGCTGAAACACACTAGTCGGGGAAAATGCCCTTTTTCTACATGGTTAAGACTGCTCTGCTCCGCTCTTGTTGCCCAATGCTAACTCTTTGTGAAAAGGATTATTGCGACAGAGTGCAGAGCCGTTATCATGCTGTCAAGTGAATGCTGACATTTTTTTGAGTATCACACAAGGGTTAGACCAATGTACAAGGCTGATATAGGTCTATTAGTAATAATTGGATATATTCCACTTTGTACTGTCCACCATGGTATAATGGAGGGTATGACTAAAGCTAATCAGTGTACTTAATTATAATTTTTGGATGAGTTGTCTTGACCAGCGACATTATACTCGTATGGTGTCAAAGGAATTTACTCAGCAGCTTGTAAATTCGTGTTGTGAAAATAGTGTCTTACTGCTATCATGAGATTTCAAGGCAGATATTGAGGTGATTTCATCAACTTGTGTTCAATACAGAGATACAGTGTGTTTGGCCTATCGTGCCACATGGTTTTGTGAGGTGCAGGAAAAGATTTATGGGACAACTTTTTATTTTTTTCCTTAAACATTCCATTCCTTTCAATGGCAAATGGTTGCATTTCTGTAGTGACCCCACTTTGGGTATTGTCCATGTAATGATTTCTACGTTACTCTGGGCAGAGATAATCTCTCAGATAAAGATGGATGCAACACAATTAAGCTTGATGAAATCGCTAGCTGGGTCAAAAGTGAAATAAAAAACTGGAAACTATTCCATTTAAACATTACGCCAGGAAGAAAAACAAACAGTTAGGTAGTCTAAGCTATTTATTTGTGGATATCAAAGGTGGGTGTGTGGTTTGGAGCACCAAAATAGTCTTGAAACTGAAGCTAATGTGTAAGTACCTTCTAAAATGCAATACCCTAGATGGCCACCAGATGGTCCAGCTGAGTCTTTTGTTCTTTTAATCTTAAAATTCAAAAAGACTCAACTTCTTCCTTGAACTACTAATGTTGAATTCCCACCAAATCTGCTGTACCTCCACGCAGAATGCTGACGTATACAGAGGTGTGGGCATGTTTATTTGTGCTTGAGAACATGATAGCAAACTTACGTGATTGGCCAACGTAGTATGACTTCACATTGTGTTCCTGCAAAAGTTGATCCTGGTTCAACTTCCTCCCACAAGGCTGCTAAATTAACTACCCTCATTCCCACATTCAAATGAATGGGAGAACTGGTGTTTTTCCTGTAATGTGTGATTTGGTGTGAATGAAGCCTATACGTCTGTAATTTTTTTTCAACTAGTGATTATTAATATAATTTCCAGGCTCTTTCCTACATTCCACAGTTTTTATGTGCAGGTCTATTTTTGCCACAGCAGCTTACATCTGTGTAGTATGACATTTACTTGTGGATTTGTATAAATTGCTATATTAACAGGAAAGTGACAAAATTGATATTTAATATTTAATTTAACATTTCATTTGTATTGACTGTGTGTTTACATACGTACATATACTGTAGCAGAACTATTTTTTCTGAACTTTCTTCTTCAAAGTCTGTGAAGAGGGAGGAATGTTTTTTTCTTTCTGCGAATACACCATTCAGAAAATGCAGATTGAAACTAAAGAAGTATAGCCACACTATGCATTGATATTACAACATCAATCATAAGCGAGTTGCAAACATGTATCCAATATTCTTGTAAAAAAGGTGTCAGGAACTGTGTGTGAATATAGCCCCACAATTCACACTGCATGTCAGGACATAAACTCTAACCCTTTTGCTCTTTTTGCACCTGTCCATCAAATGACCCTGGACTTTCTTTCCTAGTTGCTACACCTATTTTACCTGTTGCCACTCTAATTATCTTCACCTGCTGCCCATTATCTCATCAGCCTCAGTAGCATATATACCATTCATCTGCAGTTCATCAATGTTGTGTTCAGGGTTCTCTTTTACCAAGTGGAGAGCAGCACTAGGTAACAAGGATACAAAAACCTACAATGAGTTTGCAATTGGTAAATAAAACCCATGTTTAAAAAATAATAATAAAATCAAGACATCTAAAAACTTAATTGTCAAAAAAGGGTTTAAGTACTGTTGTCCCATATACTCACACAGCTGGGTAAAGTAAGTCAAAATTGTATTTCTACACTTTTATAAAACTTAGACTACTTAGTTCTTTACAAAATGATAACATTAAAAGAACAAAAGAGGAGAAAGAATATAGCAGAATCACACAATAAAAAACATTTAAATGCCTCACAAATCAATATAGTGTACGTGACATCTCAAGCACAAAAACACACTTAAAAAAGATAAATCTTGATCTGGGACTTAAAAACCCCAAAATAGTTTGCTGACCTGACTCCAAGGGGTAGACAGGTTCCACAGTCTGGGACTCAGCAAATGTACAGTTGCCTCCTGTTTTCAGTCTTGAGCAGGCCTCACTTAGAGGACCTGGGGGGGCTAGCAGAGTTGCAAGGCATTAGTAGTTCACTAATATACTCTGAAGCAAGATCAAAGCCTTTATAGATGAGGAGGATATTGAATTGAATCCTAAACTTAAAGGGAAGCCAGCATAGTGACATAAGAATCAGCATGATGTTAAAGTGATATGAGGTCTTAGTGAGTAATCCTGCTGCAGAGTTTTGAACTAACTTGTAACTGGGTAACAGCATCTTGGCTTAGGCAGGAATGGAGAGCAGTAGTCGAAGCAGGAGAAAGCATACATAATCATTTCTAACTGCTGGAAACATAACAGTGTGCATATTTTTGCAATACTCCTCAGGTGAAAGTAGCAGGACTGACTAACTTGTCTTGTCCTTTTTAATGATTTTAAAGCAAATCATTATTTTCTGTTTTATGTAAAGCACATTGAGTTGCCATTGTGTATGAAATGTGCTATATAAATAAAACTGCCTTGCCTTGCCTTGATGTTTTAATCAAATATTTTATTTTCTTCAACCAGTTCCAGAAGTTTCTTGCTGTCCAATTTCTCTAAAATGGTTGATGTAAAGTTTTTAGTTTGTAGGTATACCACGATCTAAGCACAGTTTCTATAGAAAGGAGTTGAATTGAGGCCACTTGAAAGGATTCAGGGGCACAGCCTGACGAGAGGGACTGGTTCATAATGGAGAGCAGAGATGGTCCAATAATGCTAATAGCCTCTATACGTGATCTGGGAGGCAAAATGTCAAGGGGACAAGTGAAAGAACAAATGTAGGAAACAATATCAATCAAATTACTGAGCGACATGGGAGCACTATACATGTTATTTTTTTATTTACAAAAAAGATAAGAATCTTTTTCACAAAGTTGAAAAATGTCCAAATTCTAAACATGCAAAAAAGACAAATTACAGAAATACAGCATGTAACAGGATAACAAAATTATAATGGATTTAATAAATAATATGTGATCAAGAGGAGGCCAAGCAGCTTCCAGGTGCTGCCTGAACAGATCAGCACCTAAGCCACGACACAGAGAGGATCTTGTTGGCAGGACAGCACTAAGTAAATTCATTGGAATAGCATTCCAAGTTCACAAAGTAATCAATTAAAGGCAAAAAATTTAGATTTCAAGGATTTGGATCATCTGTCGTCCTTGGAGAGATTATTCCATGAGAACAGGGCCCAATAGGAATAGACACTGCTGCCTGCTGACTTCATTTTTAACTTTGGGTACACAATGGAGCCATGCATTCTGAGAGAGGAGAGCTTGAAATGGAATATATATGGTTTAACAAGATCAGAGAAGTTTGATTGGGACCCATTTAGAATTTTATAAGCGATCAGAAGCACCTTAAAATCTGATCCAACATGGATAGGAAGCCAATGAAGAGAGGCTAGAATTGGTGTAGTATGGTTAAATTTAGTTGAGATTCTTGGTTGAGACTTTTAGTACTAGCACGTGGCAGACCTAAAAACAGAACATTACACTATCAAGCCTGGATGAAACAACGCATGTATTAGTCTTTACATCAGCCATGGACAGGGAACAGCAAATTTTGTTATGTTGTGCAAATGGAAAAAAGGCAGTCCTGGTGTGTCAGATTGACCATACGCGGCTGGACGATGCAGTAAAGAGCAGTCACAGGCGATGGTAGGTTGCACCAAATTGTGGGTGTTTATTCACCAAAACCAACATAAATACATACAGCGGTACAGCATGGCAGCATGAATGGATGAGAGACCTAACCAGCAACAAGGGCAGATCGAAACTGGCGCCTTTTATACCCTATCACTAGTCAACCTAATTGGAGGCATCCAATGTATACCATGACTACTTATAATTTGGTCAAGAGGAGAATTATACGAAGGGAGAAAACCAGGGGGCTGAAAACAAAGCCCTGAGGTACACCATATTTAACATCAGAAAATGTAGATGTAGTATCACAGACACACTGTGTTCTCTAAGATAAGCAGGACTTAAATCAAGAGAGGGTAGGCTAGAGCAGTGTTTTTCAACCACTGTGCCGTGGCACAGTAGTGTGCCGTGAGAGATCGTCAGGTGTGCCATGAGAAATTATCCAATTTCACCTAATCGGTCTACAAAATATTTTTTGAAAACAAATTAATTATTATCTGCAAATAATATGCCATTGTCGAATGTGGGTGCTGTATAGTGACTGGCAGAGTAATCATGTAATACTAGGGCTGGACGATTAAATGAATTTTAATCTATCAATTTTATCTTTCCACGATTGCAAAAACGTTATAATCAAGTTGAAACGATTATTGTCCCACCCGGCACGGTGCACCTATGAATAAATCCAACGCTCCTCTCTTTTCCAGCAAGATACACACAGAGAGAGAGAGAGACACAACTTGAACCTAGCATACCTGACGGAGAAGTTAAAGGTGAGCGCTGCCAAAGATTTGTAGGTCTGTACTGTGAAGTTTTGACCCTTAATTAAACCGAGGCTGCGCCTGCATGGACACATTTTAGTGGTGTTACATATTTCATTAGTGTTATTGAGATGCGAGGCTGCCCGGTAACGTTAGCGCATGTGGTTAAGCTTTTGACATGCTAGTTTAACATGACATCTCTTACTCTGCCCGGCCCATCCTTTTTAAATATTTCAGTTTGGGTCCCGCCTGACATTGTAGTAATTTCCCAGTGTGTTTAATTGGCGCGTTTATGCTCAATGTGTATGTTTTAAAATCTATGAATGTAAGTGTAGCTACATTGACACTTACTGCTGGTGTGTGTGCCGGTGCAATTAATTGACGCGCGTCAGGCTGGCTCTCATAAAAACAAGGTCCAAACACTTCTCATTGCTTTTCTTCATTTATTGCTTAACATAAGCAGCAAATGTACAGCACCTCGGGTTTGTGATCATGTAGCCTATTATCTTAATATTGCTCCTTGCTCCTAAACCTCAGCCACGGTCAAAACCTTTTTGCCTCAGTACACACACATTAGCAGGCTGTATAAATGCACTCCTGCAGGAAGTTACCACAGTGCCACCCCCAGTACCAACAGTGTGAAACAACAAAAAATGACAAATAAATAAATGGCTTTAACAATGAATAATCATGTTTTCATAATCGCGATTTCAATATCAATCAAAATAATCGTGATTATTATTTTTGCCATAATCGTCCAGCCCTACTATATTGTTAATTGCACTTTTTATTTGAAAGAAGAAATATATAAGATCATAAATACCTTTTTTCTTTGTGTTTATTTTATTCCTATTCAAGACACTTTGACTGACTTTATATTGTTAATATAGGCGACAGAGTTTCATTTTTTAACATTTTCGGTTAGTGGTGTGCCTTGGGATTTTTTCAATGAAAAAAATACCTTGGCTGAAAAAAGGTTGAAAAACACTGGGCTAGAGACAGCAAAACACTCTTTCTCTCGAAACACAAAGTTTCGAGAGAGTCTCAAACTGTAAGAACAGGGACTATCTGTGACCCTTTTTATATATATATATGACAATCTCCCGTCTCCAGCATTCATTGAATGGTGGGAAGGATGCCTTGGCCAAGTCACACAGAAAGGTTTTCTTATGGAGGAGATAACCTTCCATTTTATTAAATGTCAATCCACATAAAATCGGAGACAGTCTCGCCGCCATACGTGTTTTTAACTTATTAACAATATCAATTAACTAATAAGTACACTCCTGATTTCTTCCCATGGACATGTAAACTAATTTTCATTGGCTTGGTGAAGGTAGTTTGGCCAGTCGCTGTCCTCTGAGTTCCCTTGTGCGTCACTTCATTTTCCCTGTCTGAAGATTAATGAAGACTATCTACTGATCATGGATGACTGCTACATTTTGACAGAGATTTTTTGCAGTGATTCTGGATGACATATTTTGATTGGGTGACTGATTTTGCAGTCATTCTTTCTCCCCTTTACTTGAACTGCTACCATGGCCATGGAAAATATAGGTAATCATTCAGGGGTCTTATGGGGTGGGGGGTTGAGCTCCTCAACATGTAGCCCATTTTCTGGACTAAAAATCATTGACTCTGCAGTGTGAATGGGATGTGGAAGACTTGAAAGTTTTGAGCTTTTTTGACCAAGGAACAGTTAATATTGATACAATCCAATGAAATATTGTTTTATATGGAATCAGTGAGTAGAGAGACCTATCATGTAAGGACTGACATAGATGTCAAAGACTCTTTCAGACAGTGTCTGGACAATACTGGCATTCAAAACGCACAAAAGTGAAGATAAATTCTACCTTGTCACACCTAAAGAATGGCAAACATGGTTTACCATTGCATTAGTCCAGTGGAGTGACTGGCAGAGAATCATAGATGCTTTCTTACGCACTGATACCCTCTTCAGATGGTATAAGACCTACACATCTCAAAATAAGCTTTTAAGACACTTCTGCAAATGACTGGAATTCAGAGGATGATGGCAAAAAACAGTTTCCTGTGGTAGAATCTGTTTACAGGCAGCACAACGAAAACATAAATGTTTGACCATTCTAAATTTGATCATGTATTTCTACCTTGTGCATGGTGTGACATATTGTCAAGTATGTACATGCCTAATTGTTGGGGTGGATAAGTGGAGTGAAAAGAAATGATTTCCCCTGAAGACTAACCAGCACATAATATCTATGAATTCATCTTACTGCTGACACATTCTGAATGATGTGTTGGAAAGTGACAGCTCTGTGTTACCCCCACCTGATCCCAGTTTTCACAAAAGTGTAGAGGTAATGATTATTATTATCTACCCAAAATGATTCTGCAAAGAGCTTAAAAATCAACAAAAAACCCCAAAACATAGTGTTAATTTGCATGAAGTGTTTAAAAAAACCTGTCATGCATTAACATAACCTTACATTATCTATAAGGACATCTTGAAGAATTTAAGCAACATGTTTTTAATGAAAATTTTAGAAATGCAACATATGTGTGTGTATACTGAATTAGGTAACACTTTCTATGAAGGTCTCGTGTATAGTGCATTATGAGCACATACATAAGACATTATAATGCATTTATAAGGCTTTATAGAAGCTGTTATGAAGGTTTATAATCATGTATGGCAACTTATAACAAGGTTTATAAAGTATTATAAGTAGGGCTGTCAAACTATTCATTGTTTTAATCGAGATTAATCGCAGAATTTCCATAGTTAATCACGATTAATCGCATTTTGAATTGCATGTTTAAAATCCTGTTATTTTACATTTCAAGGCAGTCTTAAGCCCATAATGTAAAGCATTTCTTACCAGAGTGCTCTGCTTTCGACTCCCACACTCCAAAATGGTACTTTGGTGGAGCTGAGGCTCACTTGGCTACCTGGGTGTTTAGCGTGGAGGTGCTAACTCAAACTCAACGCACTCCGTTTGACACAGGTTGCATTTTACTTTTGACTTGTGAACTGAACCGTCTCAAAGTTTTTTAAAGTTAAACAAGCCGTTCAAAAGTCCAGTAGCTCTTACTTTCCATCAGCGCGGTAGGTTTACTGCAGGAGGCCACTTCAAAGCATAGCGCTACAGCTAGAGGAGCCGTCTACGGGTGAGTAGAAGGAACAAAAAGGCTTGCAACATTAAAATGCGATTAAAAAAAATTAACGCGTTATGGACTGCATTAATCTAATCACGATTAACGCTGACAGCCCTAATTATAAGTGGTGGACTTAATGCATTATAGTGGGGTTTTGTGCATGGGTAATTTGTCTCAGTCATTTCAAATTGATGTTAAAGTTTGGTTTTCACTTCTAAGTTGAAGTTAAGGGTCTATAGAACAATTTTGGTCTGAGTGTCAAACACACAGATAAAAAAAAGACCTCCAGGGGGCGCCGCAAATTATGTAAACTGCTATAACTTTTGATTGGATTATCCAATCTTAACATATGAGGTATATATGGATTCAGAATTAAAAGGAGAAACTGGTATGTCAAGCATTCGGTGACCAGATTAAAAATAAATACACTTTTAGCCATATATATTAAATGGACCCAAGCGAAATGATGCTTTTTTAAACATAAAGTCTGAAAAATGTCCTCACAGTTGCTGTGGAATTTTACTTTTTAATGCTATTTTATTAAGTCAAGACTGTGTGGTGAATAAACTGGAAATGAAATGCTCATCACTCAGATTAAAAAATGGCTTCTATGCCCTAGGGCAGGGGTGTCCAAACTTTTTGCAAAGAGGGCCAGATTTGATAAAGTGAAGATGCCCGGGGGCCAATAGTTTGTTCGGACATTTTTTAACTACAAAAGTTTCATGCAAATACACACTGTTATAAAACAATTTTCATTGTCACAAATCTTTATTTTTCAAATGACAAAATAACCAAATATAAGCCACTCAGGCAGATGTGAACAACTCTAAAAACACAAATTCTGCCTTTCATTCATATCTGGAGAGTCAGATAACATTGAACAAACTATGAAATACCTTAAATTTACATGAGTTTAAAAATATCTTTGCCTCATGAACATTTTAAACAGGAGTTATAAGTAATGCAAAGTTGTCTGGTATTATTAAATCTTAAAACAAGTGAATTTTGCTCTTGTCATTTACAATATCTTTCAGAAAGTAATAGTTTGTGTCACATCTACAGGTTCATAACATCAACAGTAATAACCAAATCTTACTCAAGAGTTTAATAAAAATAAGTGCCATAAATCCAAGTGCATAAATGTTCTTTTGGCTTTTCACTGTTGATAGTGACAGATGTTACCGTTCAAAATACTCAATTTCAGATTGATCAAGAAACAGATAACTTGCTGACACTAATGAGAAGGGTGATACTGAGATCTGGATTTCAGTAAAGAGGCCAGGTCTGGTTTGAGGGCAGTGGTTGAAATGCATAAAATGTCACGTAAGTGGGAGTCACTTAGTCTTGACCTCAATCGGTTCTTGTTTAAGTTCATGACAGAGAATGTCTGCTCACACAAATATGTGGAGCCGAATAAGCTCAGCATTTTATTAGCAAATGTTCGCATTTCTGGAAACCTGTCTTTATCCAGCTTGCAGTAAAAGTCAACAAGAGAAAGCTGCTGGTGTTTGCCGCGCCATTCATCGTCACACTGCAGCTCAATGAGCTCCAGCTGCAGCTGTGGAGGAGCATCATCAGGGTCCACGGAGAAGGGAGAAGAAAAAAGCAGCATGTCCTCTTCAATAACTGCAAAATCCCGAAAGCGTTTGTTAAATTCCACAGAAAGAGATGCGATAGCTGTTGCATAACTCTTCATTTGCGCACCGATGTTGTCCTGTGGGAAACTGTCAATGACCTCTTTCAAAGCCGGGAAGTGCGCGGTGCAGGGCTCTGTTTGGGACAAGTGTCTTTGGAAAAGTTGCAGCTTGGTTCCAAAGGCCTTGATGTGAGCGTATAGCTGGCTCACCACTGCATCTCGTCCTTGAAGATTAACATTCAGCGCATTCAGATGCTTCGTTATGTCAACCAAAAAAGCCAAATCTGCCAGCCATACAGGATCGGACAGTTCTTCCATCGGCTGCCCCTTTTCACTCAAAAACTGTTCAATTTCCTCTCTGAGAGCGAAAAATCGCTGCAGTGCGGACCCCCGACTTAGCCACCTCACATCGTTGTGATATATTACGTGTCCGTATTCAGCCTGGATGTCAAGCAAGAACTGCTGAAACTGTCAGTGGTATAGTGCTTTAGAGCAAATAGAATTGATTGCCTTTACCACTGGTTTCATAACATGATCAAATTTGAGATGTTTGGCGCAGAGAGCCTGCTGGTGAATTATACAGCGTTACCTCCTTCTTCGCTGACTTTATTGCAAATCAGTGTGGACAATCCACTTCGCTCACCAGCCATGTCAGGCGCACCATCGGTAATGATCCCAGAAACTTTACTACATAGTAGTTTCATATCATCAACAGCTTCACAAACAGAAACGAATAAATCCGATCCTCTGGTTTGGCCTGTCATGCTTTGGAGGTCCAGCAGCTCCTCTGTTATGTTCATGTTGTTGTCAACTCCTCTTAAAAAATCAGTAGCTGTGCAGTGTCAGATGCATCTGTGCTTTCATCACAGGCTAATGAGAACTCCTCCAGTTGTCTCTGAATATCCGACAATATGTCCTCAACTCTCCATGCCACAGTGTTACGTGCCAGGCAAACATTCGCAAATTCTTGCTTCTTCTCAGGGCAAATGTTTTCCACCATTTTCATAACACAGTCTTTGATAAATGTACCTTCAGTAAAAGGTTTGCCATGTTTAGCTATTAACATGGCCACTTCGTAGCTTGCTTTGGTGATATTTTCTTTTGACTCACAGGCCCACGTGAAGAATCGCTGTTGTGATGCCAGTGCAGCTGGAGCAGCAGGAGCTGCTTCACTTTTTCAGCACGGTCACTCCCTGTTAGCTTGTCGTATGTGTTAGCATGTTTAGTCTGGTAGTGTCTCTTTACGTTGAAATCCTTAAACAAGGCAACCGTCTCTTTACAAATTAGACAAACATAATTGCCTTGTTTTTCAGTGAAGAAGTATTGTAATTCCCATCTCTCTTGAAAGCGGCGGCCCTCACTGTCAACTTTCCTCGTTTTCTTTGCAGTGGCCATGGCAGAAATGAGCGGAGAGGGGTTCGCGGCACGGATGCAGAGACTGATAGTATTAAAGTGGTGCTGCCACCATTTGGTGAAAGGAGGAATTACAGTTTCAAGTTTTATGATTTATTTATTCTCTTTGACAGTGCAGGCGGGCCATAAATAATACATTATAAGACCGAAGCTGCGGGCCGTATGAAATCTGACCGCGGGCCGTGATTGGCCCCCGGGCCGGACTTTGGACATGCCTGCCCTAGGGGGTCCCGCAAAATATGGTAACGGCCATAATTTTTAGGATCAGGAGTACCAACATATTTCAAGCCAATCAATCAATCAATCCATCCATCATTTTATTCACAAGAAATTTTCAAAAAAGAACTTTATATCGGGAAGAAAGTAAATCAATAATAATAATAACATAGAAACAATAGTTTCACTAGCATTCAAAATAACAAGCATAGGACCATAGGGCATTTGTTTTGAGAACTTCACTCAGATACGACAATAATAACTGGTTTATTCCATGTCACTCTTAGAAGTTGCTTTTTGGATTGACGCTGCCATTAGTAATGTGTGTGCCTCTTCATCTGGTGTTTGTGATGTGTCTGATATGATCTTCCTAGCAGTTTTTGAACACATAATGAAAACTCTGTCCCTGATACCTTTCTCCTCTGTCAAATCAGGGAAGTTCTTGAGGACTGTTTCCTTTAGGCGTGTCCGGTTCATGATCTTCTGGATACCATATTGTTCCAATCTCTCAGTCATCATCTCTGTTATATCTTGCAAAGCAAATATTCTACGACCCTCAGTGATTTGTTCTTTTATGAATTGTAGCAATTCATTTTCTGCTGTGACTTCAAGGTTTTCACTCACTGTGGTTTGTTTACAAATCACATTGTACCGGCGGTTAAACACTGTGTAGCATTTCAGATGATACTTGGCTTCAATAGCGACCAGATCTCCTTCTGCAAGGAGTGCCACAATACGATCTTCTCCTAGTGTTACCCAAGAGATACATGACAAGGCAGTAAGTGATCATTTCTGGAAAGAATGGTCTACTGCATCTGTTTCTTTAGCACAGAAGAGACATAGATTGCTGTTAACAAGTTCTCCAGTCCGACAGGATCTTCTATTTGCAGTAGACAATCCCTCACGGGAAGTGCGTTTTTTTGCGTATTCAAATGCTGATGACCTGTAACGCTGACGACATGATTTGTGCCAGGATGCACGATTCTGCTGCATCGATTCTTCATCTGGAAGTTCTACATCTGGGTGGTGAGCAGCACCAATAGCTCTGAAGTGACTCACAAGGTTGATGATTTCTTTGTAGGCTCCCACTCTACAACTGGCAACTGGATTCCCAAGAGGGCAAACAAGTTGTTCCTCAGTTTCTTTTTGGCACAGAATGCACAACTCCCATTTTCTTGCCTCAGCCATCTCATAAAAACAGAATTCAAGCAGCCCATCCCCTGCTTGTTGAACTCCTGTTTTTTGTCAACAGGAAAGATTATTTTTTGTAATCAAATCATACTTAAATATGTTAAGTAGAATAAACAACTAAAAAGCTTAAATTTACACCAGTGCAAGACCCAGTAGACCTATTCATTCCATCCTGTTGCTAGCCATTAATGTTCGCTTTAACCGGTGCTTGCAAACTGACTAATGTTAATGCTAGCTACTGTTGGGATTTATTAGCTACTAGCTGCTGTTGATATTTGACAATTTATCCCACATTATTTGTCTGTCCAAGTTCATTAAACACATAACTTAGCATCCAAACATGTTCATCATTGTCTGCTTACCTTCAAAATACAAATATTGCCAGAGAGAAATCAGCACGTCATGTGTTTCTGCTCGTCAACTGAAGGGAAATGTGTCTGCAAGTCTGCCCTCTTGTGGCAGTAGATGGCATAACTCTACCATAACCCTATTTTTCACAAATTACAGTATTCTGTATATGGATGAAAGCAGTGAAATAATTAAGAAGTGCATACAATTACAAAAGGCATGCAAGTTAAGTGTTTCATATCTCACTGCTTCAACGTAGGCTATATGCAGCCATATTGGGTAGCCTAGCTATCTTTGATTTGTGCTATACGGATATTGTGAACACCAATCTCAAATCCAGTTGATTCATTACACAGCGTTTATTTACAATAACTCTAAAAATCATGTTTCATAGCCAATGTGAAGACATTTTCAGACTTTATGTTTAAAAAAACATCATTTCGCTTGTGTCCATTTAATAAATTGGGCTAAAAGTGTAATTGTGAAGTCAAAACAATGTGATATGCAAATGTTATTTAAATGTTAATGGTCACATTTAGTTAAACAACTCAATTTTAAATAAAATACAGTAAACAACAATGACATGCGCACATGTCACATGAATCAAATGCAAACTACAAATTCTACATACCAATACAAACTGCACATCAAATGGTGCATTAACAAGAATAAAGACAAGATGCTGACATCTTGATGTCTGCAATGGCATGTTATTACAACACACTGCCAATAATATAAAGCCTGTTCTTCAGTAAGGCAAGAACAACAGAACAGACACTATGAACAAATAACAGATGATACATTAAAAGAGAGAGAGAGAGGCAGAATGAGAGCATCACTTAACTAAACAGGCATATTTTCAGAGTGGAGGGAGTGAGAGAAAACAGTTCACATTTTAAAATAGTGGCTGATTGCACTTCAGGAAAATTAAAGATTGCAACAGCTTACAGCCTAGCCGTGCACGGTGTGGTCTCATTAGAATGCCACCTCTACTAAAAACTCTCTCAACTGGGGCAGAAGAGGCAGGGACAGAGAGGACTTTCATGGCTACACTGTGCAGACTGGGGAAACGCTCTTTGTTTTTCGACCAAAAGGTGAGTGCATCACAGTCACAGTCATTTATGCTGTCTAGGTACTTGCGTATTTGTGCATCAGTGCTCGAATCCTGGGTTGTGCTGCGTTGCAACCTAAAGGTCTTGTAGCGTGAAAGAAGACGCTGTTTCGGCGGTGGGGCGGAGTCACTATCCGATGCTTCTGCATCTTCTTCTATTGGTGCTGCAGCTGCATCTCTGTCTACCTCTCTGATCAAAAGGCCTTGAAAAAGTGCACACACACACACACACAAAAGAGACAGGATTAGACAGGATGCCTCTAATGAGGGTAAAAAACAATGACGGTAATAGTAATTGCAACAATAACAACAGTAATAAATAATAACTGTATAGCCACCTGTTAATGATGTTTTAAGGTCATTTCTGAACCTCTTCAGTGATGGTCCGGTTTCACCATTTTGGACATCTAAGTCAGAACTGGGGGTCGAACATGGCGGCAAGGAAGTAGATCCGATGGCTAAACGGCTCCTCTGGATCCTCTTCATCCATGCGAATCCGCCTAAAGATTCCAGAGAACCGTTTCTCTAAGGATCTTTTCAGTGCCCTGACTATAGTTACGAGCTGAGGCATTTGCACTTCCATCTTTGTAAGATGACTCTTCAAGTCCAGTACGGTGGGGACTACCATGCTAATAGTCACCTGATGATCACCTTCTGTAAGGTCTGTTGCCTCAGAAAAAGGCTCAAGCAAAGCACAAAGGTCTTTTAGCTGAGCCCATTCTCGGGCTGAAAAGACTAAATTCTCTGTATCGCTGCACATTTCAGTGATGGCTCGGTGGTCAAATGTGATGAGAGCCTTTAACTGTCTGTAAGTGCTATTCCAGCGTGTATTGTTTGCTGCTGGGATACACTTATTGCAGCCAAAGTGGGCCTCAAACAAGTCTCTGTGCTTACTACTGCTGTGCAGCAGGGTTGTAAACTTGCTGGCCTTGGCAATGGCTCTAGCTATTGCCTTTACCTCTTTCATCCCGTCATTAATCACGAGTTGCAGCGAGTGGGCAAAGCAAGAGAGACGTTCACCCGTTGACCATGGATCAGAATCCTCTGCATCCTCCCACATTGTTTCATCATCGAGCTCATCGCTGCTGTCACCTTCAGGCTGCTCTACTTCTAGCATCCTGACTTTAAAGGCCCGCTTCATATTGGACGCGTTATCCGTCAGCATGTAGCTTATCTTATGGCCAATGCCATACTCCTCAACAATGCTGTCAAATGCTAAGGCAATTCGTTCACCACAGTGATTCCCTGTGAAACGGCTACAGTCTAGCAAAAAAGACTGTAAAATGTAGGAGTCCTTGTTCTTGCAGATAACATGAGCAGTAACTCCCAGGAAGGACCGAAGCCTCCGGTCAGACCAGAGGTCTGTTGTTATTGCTACATTTGGCTGGACTTCAAGGGCTTTGATTATGTCATCCTTAACTTTAGTGACAAGGTGAGGAATCAACTTCTCTGTCAAAGTGGCCCTTGACACAGGAGTGTATTTGCAATCCAGGACATTCAGGAAGTGTCTAAAGTATGGAACATCCAACTATGAGGTCCTAGAGGATGGACTGGGTGATAGCCTGTTGCCTGGCTGAATTTGGAGAATATAGCTGGATATTTGGAGCAAACACCGCTATTTGTGGCTGTGTTGGATCAGACAATGATGCTGTAGATCTAGCTTTGTACTCCAAGTACCTACAACATAGGGGGAAAGGAATCTGTAAGTCTGTTTCTATTCAACCACAACAAACTACTGTATCTTACAAATGCAGTAATTTTAAATCTATCAATGAGTGCAGGTCTTTACATACAAAATAACCTCATCCAATCCAGTGTGACACATTAACAGAAAAAAGATTTTTCACATTGCATTAAGCCTCCTTATGTGTCAGTCAGCAATCAGACACAGCTGATGACAAGAAATGAAAGAAAAATATATATATATTCAAAAAAGTCTTAAGTTACACTCTGGCCTAGGCTATACAATAGAATTGTGTCCCATAATAGATAGAAAGAGAAAGATAGATAAATACATTATCTATCTATCTATCTATCCATCCATCCATCCATCCATCTACCTATCTAATAATAACATGCTGTGGTAGCCCTACATGCTGGACTGGTTACAGTTAACACAGGACAAGACGCCTAACCACCATAACCACGTCAAACATGATTGTACATTTTGTAGAATGGGTGTCAGTATTATGTTCACGCCAATTCAAACTCAAGATTCTTGACGAGGAGTTGCGGCGTGTGAATCAAACTCGTTGCAAGGAGTTTCGAGCTGTCGCTAAACAATCAACATGTCAAATTGTACTTTCTCCTTCATAAGTGTCTCCGGTTTTAGGACGTTTTTACCTCACAGCTTTTATGACACAATGTCAGTCGAAAACAGATGTCAAAGCAGCGTTTTGGAAATGGAGAGAAATTGAGTTTTATTGACTATAAAATTAAGGCTCAATTCCATCATCATCCTTGCTATCTAGGCCAGAGCTGCTCTGATATGATCTGGCTTCATCGTAGAGAATGCCGCTAGTGCTAACCTAGCAATGTCGAGGCACCCAAATTGCTCATCCTTCCTTGCGTGTCAGCAACCATATTATGCCAAAATCAACAACAAACCACATGATACCAGCCCTTAAAGTGCTTGACACGGTTTTGATATACAGTATTTCTACTCAATGAATTCGCCAAAATATCTAACGTTGGTGAAAACTGTTCATGTTTAAGTAGCCGAGAGACACTGATAAGTTAACTACCTGTACTTAGCATGTAGTTACACTCTTAGCCAAAAATGTTTCAGTAAGTCTGCAAAGAACTGAAGCTTGCAAAAAAAATATATATCCGTCCCTAAATAATTTATACCGCGCATGTAAGAAGAGCATGTCATGATACATAATACTAACACATGCATGATCTGGTCATGTGAGATTGGTATGGATAAAGAGTTTGGAGCCAGTACCAACTGGCTAGCTTACCTCTCCGGGTGTCTCCGCTCCAGGTGTCTGGCGAACGTTGATGTGGTCCCGGCTGTTTCGGTGAGAGAGACTTTGCAAAACTTGCATTTTGCAGAATGCTTCTTCCTTGTCCCTGGACTGCAAATTTCTTTATGTTCCGTGAATGCAAATTTAATGATAGCGGAATTCGCTGACATTATTATTACTAGGTCTGACTGAGACTGACAGCTACGACGTAAACCGAACGTTTCGTGCTGGCTACACTTGCGTCTTTTGATTGGATGAGCGCCAGTTTCTTAATCACAACAAAATACATGTATGTCATTGATTGGTTGCATTTGAAAGGTTGCATTTGAAGGGCGTGAAAGGCGAAATAATTTAATGTTGCATTATCGAATGTTATGTTTTGTATCATGGACATTATTTGTTGTAAATCTCCCGACCACTATGTCGACCTGAGACCGCAAGACCAAGACAATGAGACCAAGACAAGACCGAGGGATCCGAGACTAAGACAAGACCAAGACCAAAGACGGTCGAGACTGTGACAAGACCGAGACCATATAAAAGTGGTCCTGCACACTAATCAATAGCCAATCAACAAAACAAAGGAAAGAAGGATACAAAAGACAGAGTAGTGCTATACAGCGGCTCAGCATTGTGAACCCAGAAATTAAACGTTTAAGCACCGAATACTGAAAAGATAAACATGAATCAGAGGCGCTCTGCTGTTTTACAGGTCACCTACACACAACTGAACCCAGCTGCATCTCTCAAGGTCTGCATTACAGCCATCAATAAACTCAAACACCAGGGAAACATGAGGATCGGTGGACGACATTGCTTTGTGATATTAGACGAAAGTAAATTCTCCCACAAGAGGAAAGTAAGTAGTGTGTGCTAGTTTTTCTTTTGTAAATTCTTAATTTGTTGTGTGTTCATTTAGCATAATTGAAGTACAGTATTGGGCAATCATTACTGCACTACTGGCTAACAGTTTGTAAAATTGCTTATTTTTATCATCATGAAACTGCTGTTTTTGTGCACAGTCCTCTTTGGTATCTTGTCTCTACTTAGGTTAAATAGCAATATTTTGCAGTGTCATTTAAAAAAAGTAACCAACTGGGTTGAAAAGTGGCTTCCAAGAAAGCTTTCTCAATCCGTCGTATACGTTTACAGTATAACAGAGGACGCTTTGGACCTGCCTGGTGCCGCACAAAAAAGTGGATCTTTGGCTTACTTGAAGTGGGGCAAACATCAAGAAGACCCATACTGAAGGTGGTGAGAGGCCGATCAAGAGAAGATCTCCTGCCAACCATAATACATCATGTGAGAGGAGGATCACAAATTGTCTCTGATGAATGACGAGGTTACCAGCGGGCACTTACAAACCTACAGTTTGACCATCACACAGGGTGTCATAAAAGGTATTCTTGAATTTATTTTTTTTCTGAATTTATAATGCATTAAGTCCACCACTTATAATACTTTAAACCTTGTTATAAGTTGCCATACATGATTATAAACCTTCATAACAGCTTCTATAAAGCCTTATAAATGCATTATAATGTCTTATGAATGTGCTCATAATGCACTATACACGAGACCTTCATAGAAAGTGTTACCCTGAATTGTTTTGGGATCATATCATCTTCTCCACAACATACAAGACTTCATCGGCTATTTTGCAGAAGTGGGTGATGATGGCATTTGACATTGAAAAACTAAACCAAAGGCAAAAAGGGGGCAATAGGCTGAACACCCATTTTAGGTGCACTTAAGGAGTGTCCAAATCCACTTTTGTTAGTTTAACAGCAGAAAAAATGGCTGCTGCACCAGACACATGGTTCAAAAGGGTTGTACTTAGTACTTAATCATTGGTGTGTGTTGGGCGTAATGGTGCGTTCCATGTACATCAGAAGTCGGAACTGGGAGTGACGTCACCTCTGAGTTGACCGCGTTCCAGTTGAAGAAGTCGGAAGTCAGAAAAACATGCATGCTTGCAGGAAAGACTTTGTTTTAGGGTTTTAATTGCTGAAAGTATGGAAACCTGATCAATGTAATCTCAAGAATATGCAGTTTTAATCATGTTATAACCCCTCATATAGTTGTTACGACTTCCTGGAGTGGCACCCCCCCAAGGTTCCAAGGTTCTACAAGTACTAAGTTGATCAATGTCAATGTTTAATTTTTTCAGCAAGGGTTAAACAAAAGCCAGTTTAACATTTTGAGGAATAACCCCTAAAGGTAGACTACTGAAATTGCTTAATCTCTGAGGATAAAAAGGCAGAAACTAACTAACTAACTTAAAAATCTTGTGTGTAAAACATCTAAAGGAGAGGAGGTGGTTTTCATGCCATTAATCATCCTTGATAAATCTGTGTGGGATACCAGATAAAAATCAGATTCACCTCGCTGTGTGGTAGAATAGAGTCTAATGCTGGAAACTTTATCATCAAAAAAGGACTGAAATGTCTCACATCTCTCAATTGAAAAAAGTTCATTGGAATCTGGAGGACGGTGGATAAGAGAGTAAATGATCCTAAATAGCTGCTTGGGGTTGCAGCTAAGATGTGAGAAGTAGTTGGATCTTCCATCACACTGTTGTTAAACTCTTTTTAAAACTTGAGAAGAATTGGGAACTTAACCTTCTAGTCACTGTCTTAGGTGCCTATCGCAAAAAAGTTCCAAACCATTTCATTTGGTTGTAGAAAGAAAACCTATTCTTACTACTCACCAACATATGATATATGAATAAGAGAGACGATGAATGTATTGCACTTGGAAAGGTTAAGATTGTCTAGCAAGAATAAGATTTGAGATTTTTTCTGAATTTGGAGCCCTGTACTAGAATACCTCAAGGGTAGAGGACTGACAGTGTTTCTGAATATCGCTGCATTTGAATGTAATAGTAATGTTGAATAACTATGATTTGTGGGGCGTTTTTTTCTGTACCTGTGAAGATAATCATGGCTGAGGTGTTTTCAGCGATGTACTGACTGTTTGTTCTATATTGAAAATCCTAAAATAAAGGTTTAAAACAACTCTTTTAAAAGCTTTTTCATGGCATTAAAATTGCTCCTTAATTCGGAAGCTTTCCATTTCTGTTCAGCACGTCTACATACCACTCTAAAACTCTGGAGACAATTTTGTTAAAGCAGGGAAGGCTTTAGACAATTTAAAAGGTGCTACAGTGTCCAGAGTGGCAGCACATTGCTTCATCATCTAGTAGCCATTGATCGAAAGTGTCAAGGACCTCTCAGGCTAGAGACCACAGGCACTTGAAGGACATTGAAAAGGACAGCAGCATGGTCAGAAACATGCATGTTAATAGTCTGGAGATTCACTGGACTAAAGCCATACTGTATGTAATAATTAGATCAAGAGTATGACCCTGTTGATGGGTAGGGCCAGAAGAACTCAAATGCAAGTTTGTCATTCTGATTGTCAATTGTCAGCATTAATAGATTTTGACTGACCTTATAAGTGATGGCAAGTGACAAAATGTTCTGTGTAAATCAAAAGCCAGGGCTGTGGCCTGCTCTTATATAATGTATTTACAGTAATCATGACTGCTTTAAAATGTTATAAGGTTTTCAATTCAAATTTCAAAAAGCTCATTGTACAAGGTGCCTGTATATCATTTAGCATACCTGTAATTAGCATGTTTTTGTTGACTGATTCTTTATGTCAGAATGTGATAGTGTTTTTTGTGCACTGCTAAATGTAAATAGTGTTGATACTGTAATACAGTAACTGTATCTACAGTACATCAGTAATCACAGTGCATTTCAGTTAGTTTTTGAATCATTATGTTCTGAGATTCTTCCGGTCTTTGACACAGGAAACACTGTGTGCATTTATTCTTAACTGCAATGTTCATTTAATTAGAATGACTTGTTTGAAATATGGAACGTGTTACTGAATAACCTCAATCAAAGTTAAAAGTTATTTGAAACTTCACGAAACTGAAAGCAAAAGAATACATTAAAAATTAAACCATTAAACTGAGGTCAGAATCAATGAACAAACTCGTAGATAAAGTTTTGAAGGAAATCAACATTTGAGCAACCTGAACATCATACTTGAAAATCCAAAACAGTCATAGTATTATTTTTCTTTTTTTCTGAAATATAGTGAGGAATTGCTGAAAAAAGTTCCCCATCATCACATCTGTCCAATAGCAAGAGCCTATTGGACAGATAAGTGTGAACATGCCAACATAATACATGTATTGGTTCATCCTGTCACTTCAGTGTGCTGGTTTTAATACAATGTTGAGTTTTTGTTTAGTTTTTTTGGCATTTGTCACTATCACTAAATTATCATCCTTATCATGAGGCTAAACTGCCAACACCGCCTTGCAGTTGGTACATAATTGCATCCCTGCTCCACCACTTTTCTTCTACCTGTGTCATTAGATGTGGAGAGCTCAGGGCACAATGGCCTTGCTTTGGAAAAGCACAGACGAGTGTGTAATTACACTCGGCTTTGATTACCTCTCGTTTGGAGCCGCCTGTTCAATAGCCATTACATGGAGACACTCCTCTGGTTGTTGTTTAATGACCCACTGACCTAGTTTTTCTTTGCATCCCAACCTGCTGCTGCTGTTAAGCTCACAAAAGACTGAGCCTCAACACACCGCTGCTCAGGTCCTTTCTCCTGACTACTCCGGGTCGATTGACGGGGTAAAGCACACATCCAACATACAGCTTTTTTAAACAGAACAACACCAGACTGCAGCGCTGTTATTGAGCAGCTTTTAAAGGGCTGTTTATCTGAGCTGAGAAGTGGGGAAAAAATAGCAAGCAAACAAGTTGATTTGTTAAATGATGTGTTATATAGTCACTGACACAACAATCTCTATTTGTATTGGTCTCAGAGATGCCAACAGCTGATATTTTGTCAAAACTATGAGATACTGAGATGATTTAGATTTTGTAATGAATAATTGTGACATACTGTCTCACAATGTTATAATGTAGTAGTAGTAGTAATTTGTTTGTTAGGACCATGTACAGTGTTACACACGTGTTACCATTTGATGTACTGTACCAGAGTTAGCTTATAGTTAATTTTCATCTGCAGTACATTCAGTAGGTTAATATTAAAACATATCACAGCACAATAGCAAACAGTACGAAGCACAATAACACATCACATACAATGTAAAGTAGACAGAGACCTGAAAAGCTTTTAGCAGACTTTATATTGTTTTAAATGTTCTGATGGAACCGCAGCTCTTCATGTCATCAGGTAGGCCATTCCACTAAGTTGTGGCTTGCACAGAGAATGATGATTACTCAAATGTAGGGTAACGAAATAGTACAATGTGTTATAGAGGCTCTGGAGGATCTAATAGAACTTACTGAGTGTGTATTCACAAAGTCACATAGTAGAGGAGGGGCCAAACCATTAAAAATGTATAAACCAGGAACAAATTTGACAATAATCTAGAATTCTCAAAGCTCAGTAAATTGTATGTCTCTAGTATCCTACACCGACCCCTTGTGCACTTCATGTTGCTGGACTGTGCATCACATACTTAAACACACTGTATCCTATTACATAAATATGAATACATCAATGCCAGGGCTCCAGATAAGAAGTTAAATTTAGTCAGTTTTGACATTGAAACATCATGATTTACTGTGCTGAATGATTAACACAGATTTAAAAATACAGCACCAACTAGTCCTCCTTTATCAAACCTTGATTTAATTTGCTTTATTAAGTGCAACGTAGTGGTTTTGGTGCAACAATTTGCTCTAAAGGCAAATTGCCAACAATGTAGACCAAAATGTGCTTATTTATGATGATCACATGTAAAGATGTTGCTTGGAAATACTTTTTTTCACAAGTTGCTGTGTCATGTGACAAAAGCATTCGATAACCACTGAGCTAGACTACCTGGCTAGCTAAGGAACCCTTATCTTCATCAACCTTAACTGGACCAACCTGACTCATCTGCTGCCATAGCAACCAGGAAATGACTCTCTTTTCATCCACTTCTTCTAGTCTCGGCTGCACCTCATTGCCTTCGTCCTTTTAACTTTTTGAAAAAGCATAGCTCCTTGCTTGTTCACATGCATACTGTATACAATGAGGAACAGCAAGAAAACATTATAAACTACTTTCTTTAATGGTATAGTAGGACATTTTAATCCAAAAATGGATCATTTAATACCGGCCTTTTCCCATAGAAGAGTGAAGCTCTCACCCCATTACTCTCACATGGCCAGCCTTTAACAAGACTAGCTCATTAATCTTCATTGAATGTTAATGTGCCACTGCTGTCACGCTGTTTGTTCCGGCAGTTTGAGCGGCGTGGACACCACAACCTAACGTGCGTTTGGCTGTTTGAAATACACCACGCATTTTGAGCAGCTAATGGAGCTAACAGCTAACAGAGCAAACTGCTAACCCTGCTTACATATTAAATGCGCATTCATGTAAGTGCTGTGTATGTAAACATTCATAATTTTTAATAATGCACCAGGTTAGAGGGTTTCTTGTACAACTTACAGCATTAGTTCTCTTGCAATGTCTTTCATGTCCATGCAAATGTTTAATGACTCAATACAGAGTGCAATAATGAAGAGGACTTTATTATGAACACCTGTGCAATATAATGCAACTCTATATAACAGCTCTGCCATAAATAAATTATACTTTTGAGATCCTATACATATTTTTTCCTGCCCCTCTTGGTGAACAGAATATTAAGAACTCTTAATGCACTCCAGCCCACCACCACCACCCATTACAACTTCATTAATAAATAAGAAGAATTATCACCTTTATGACAATGTCAAGAAAACTGAAAATGAATTGAATGGTATTTAAGCACTGTCTTATAATTTACTGGCAGAGATGATTAATCTTTGTACAGTTGAGGTACAAATGTATTAATTCTTCATCTTGGTTTTGTCATAGAAGATAATCCAATATTTAAATGTAAAGATAATTAAAGAATTAAAGATAGAGAACTTTACAATACATCATAATTATTTGAGATGAGTAATAGTGTGATAAAAGATGGTGGACAGATACCAGAGAATGAGGAGTAGATTCCAGCTGCCATGTGGATGTTATTATTCTTCTGTGCTTCTGTGAAGAGTTGCAAAGCATTTATCCCGAGCATGTGCCTCTCAAAGCTCCAACATGTCAATACTGGTATAGCATGTACATAAGTGTGTCTTTGTTAGATAAATGCTTATGGCAAATGAACACAGCAGCATTGTGTTAAATGCCAGAAGTGGATTTCTTCTCAAATATTTATCAAAATAAAATATATGAGAACCTGGTTTATTCTTTGCTTTACAATTTAGTTAATTCCAGGTAGAACTGAAGTTTGAGGGTGGTGCTGTTGGCACAAATATCTTTCTGTTGCTGCAACAGAAATATCAACCCAATAACCAACTAAAATACAATGTAGGTATATTTTCAAGTTCTCCTGACCTCAGTCCCTTTCAAGTATTTTCAAGAATAAGAGAAACTTTGTCTGAAGTTTCTGAGGGCTGACGAATCATCTTCATCTTAGTATGAGTAAATTACAACAGCCAGTTGAACATGTGGAACTGACACCCACACGGACCTCCTTGAACTTCACACAGTCAGTTTTATTCGTAGGCCTATAGCACATTTCATTCCCAGTAGCAGTTTAACGTTCTTAACATCAGCTTAAAATCAACCGGTTAGAAGATACATCCTAAGATGCACTGGTACACATCCTCATTGGTGTTCCTGAGGTCATCAGATGTTACAGGCTTGTGTCCCAGCAGCATTGGTCCACATGTGGGACCTCTTGAACCACAGCCATCTGGAGGCTCTTTCGGCAGCTTCTGTGGCAGACTAGATGGCTTTTCTTTTGGCCAACCCAGTGATGTCAAGCAGGGTGTAGCTCAGTGAGAAACCAACAAAACCTCTACACCCCACCTTGAGGGGTTTGCAGCAAACCCTCCAGCTCCTGGTATTTGGCCCTTCATTAGCCTCCTCCATGCGGTCCTTCCAAGGAACAATTAGTCAAATGAGGAGCACTTGCTTTTAAGAGGCTGTAGCTGCTACGATGTCGGGCCTCAGGGTGGTGGTCACAGTGTAGTCAGGGAACTTAAGCTTCCTCCTGAAGTCAACTCTCAGCTCCCAGTCTGCACCAGAGCTGAGAAGTCCGGCTATGGGAGCTCACCAACCCTGATGAAGGTGGTGTCTGATCAACATGAAATCATTTAAAGCAAATTTTAAAAAATACATAAATATAACAATTTAAAGAAAAGGCACATTCGCAGATTAAGAAGAAGAAGAAATTGATTTTAAACTGCTGTACAGCCACTCACACTACGGTAAGAAACTAGCTAGTTATGAAACTGAGAAAACAGAAGTGTTGGAAGGTTTCTTTTAAACATGAAAGCAGTAGTGACTGATCTGAGGTCAAATGTTTCAGAGACAGGGCCAAAGAAACTAAAGGCCCCATCTGAAGACTTGGATCTTTTTATTCTAGGTACACTTAGACAACAACTACCAAATGACCCAGGTCAGTAATATATCAGGAAGCCAAACCATTAAGTGCTTGACAGACTATTAGCAGGATTTTGAAATTGATTCTGTATTGTACTTGGAGAAGCGAAGAACTTTGTGGTTTGTGGCCAAACCATAAACTCTTCATAATTCTCTATTATATGGAGGCTTTAGTTACACTGTGGAGGGTCAAATTTGATATGTGATATCAGGCTATACAGTACAAATAAAACAGACTTGACTTGATTTTGGTATATCATAGCAGTGGTGGATTTATAAAGATACTACTGAAGAACTAACTATTGACTTATACTGATTTCACATTCTCAAGTCCAGCAAAATCCTTACCAGCATTATTAGTATTATTATAATTTGGTTTGTGCCTGTGTTGGCTCTCTGGGAGAAGACATATATGTTATGTTGTTGAGCTGTGTGTCTGTGGTGACACCAGAGCAAAGTCTGCTGCTCTGCTGCTGCAGCACGCCTAAGCTGACAGCTGTAGACGCAGCTCTCCTGGAGGATTTCACTGATGTCAACCACTTATACAAAGCACCCATGAGACAGAATACAGAATATATAAATATTTACCACCTGTGCCTTAACTACAGTTGAGACTACTGTACATAAAATGATGCAATGTAAAGTAAAGGTTCCTTAAAGGCAGCTATGAGAGGAATTTTTATGTCATAATATATTGGTTGCAGTCTGTTACAGTTTGTTGCTCGTTCACCTTGGTGAGTAATTCAAACTGCTGAACATACTACTTCAAGTTTCAATCACATAAATACATCACTGGCATGGGAACAACACAAGGGAGCTTTATGTCACATTAAATTAATATTGATTTTCATAATAAATGTCATTTCAGAGCTATGTTTACAAACCAGTTCTGTCTATGTGAGCTCAACCATGGCTGTTTTTTACTGAGTGAAACCCTGAGCAGACTTTTAACCAAGCCTTAATGAAAAAAAGGGAGAGATGTGTGTGGTTACTAGAAGTGTTCAGATTAACAAGAACAGAGTAAGAAAAATGTAAAAGTATCATAAGTAATAATAATAATTATAAAAATTACAATACAATAAAACAACAGCAAATAAATGACAAATATTTTAAAAATTAGACATTTAGTAAAAATAAGTTAAAGTGACACTAATTAAAAGCCAGATTAAATAAATATTCCAATAAGTATTCCATCATTTTGGAGCATATTATTAAAGAAAGGTTTTCTTGTGTGTATAATTGTGTGTATTTAAAAACTCAACAGGAGATGATCCGAGAACTGGAGAAAAGAACAAAAAAACATTTAGACCTTAAAAAACAAGTAAAAGAAGCTTAAAATCTATTCTAAAAGAAGTGCAGCTAAAACCAGAGTAATATTGCTCACTCTAATTTGTTTTGGTTAAAAGTCTAGCAGCAATTTTGAGTAAATATTTAATCAGCATCTTTCAAATAAATGTAGTGCAGTCAAAAGTACAATATGAGCCTCTGAAATATAATAAGAAGATGGATGTTGGTCAGTAAACTTTGATAGCTGATTTAACCATGGATTCATTTTCTCTTATAATAAGCTTTGTGTAACCTGCTGGGTTTGTTTAACAGCTGTGTGATCATGTTTCTTGGACTTTCTAGTAGGGGTTTGACGAGATCTCGTGCCACGAAGCTATAATTAAGGGGCACACCAAAAATCAAAACAAAAAAAATAAAAAGACGATCGGTTTTCTATCGCTCATTTGCACATCATGTCTTCTTTTTATAAAGTCATGTGTGGATCATTAACCTTGTTACAGCTTCTACCTGCTGAGAAGATCTCAGTCAGAAGTCTGAGATGAGGAGAGGAACAGCGGCAGGTTGACCTCAGGTCTCTATACTGAGAGACTGAGGTAGGAGGAGCAGCTATGGAAGCCTAATGATGCCAAAAGTAAAATGAGTCACACTACCAAATTACAACACCATTTATATTTTGTTCTACTTGTGTATTTATGTGATTTTACTTTTATTTCTGTTTTTTTTATTAGCAATATGTTATAATTTGTGATAATTGGATTCTTTATTTAATTTATATTTATATATTAGAATTGTTTCTACTTTGTGATTGTATCTAACCTTCGTATTTATGGTTGTTATTTCCATAGATTATCCATCTATAAAATATCTATATGGGGAAACCTCTTACAGTGCTGCATACTGCATATGATAATTATATAATTAGAAAGTAGAACTAAAGTGATTCATTATAAGATGATTAGTTAAAACATTTCAATTCAATTTCCATTTTGTGAATTTCAAATAAAAGAACAGTCATGTATTTCCTCATTGAAGTTTTCTTCAAAGTAAAGTTAAAATCTCGTCTGGATCTCGTGAACCCAATATTGTTTCTCGTCTCGTGAGCTGAGTGTATCGTCACACCCCTACTTTCTAGTGATGACATCATGTTTCCACATCTCTGCAATTAATCTGAGTATTATAATATTAATATTATTATTTATATTACTTATCAAAATAAGACCTTAGTTGCAATAAAGTCAAATTCAGGAACTTCAGTCAAGACAAAAAATACATTCTCTGAAGTTTTTCACTCTTTTATCTTTTACTCTCACTCTTTGTCATTCTCTCTCCCTCTCTCTCTCTCTCACACACACACATAAACACAGATGCAAAGTAACCCCCCCCCCCCCCCCCCCCCCCTGTCAGACATCGGCTTTGCTTCCACTTCACTCGCCATGGCTTTGATAAAGACCTGTCACCACAGCAACACACCTGTCACCACAGCAACACGGAGCTAATTCACATGAGGAGAAATGTCTACCTGTGACCCCCCACCAGTTCAGTGTGTGTGTGTGTGTGTGTGTGTGTGTGTGTGTGTGTGTACATGTGTGTATGTGGGGGGAGTAGAGACATAGTTAATTACTGAATGCAAATGATGCTGTCAGAACAGCCATTCAAAAAGTGTCTTCTGCCTTCCTGCTTGCCTGTTGAGGCAGATTTAATAAGCCCCCCTCTCACACACTCCTGCTAGAAACCCATCTGCATGAAACACAAAGTAATCTCCCAGCAATGAGTCCCGCTGTTTGGAACCATGACAACGCAGTTCATACTAAGCAGAGTCATAGCAGATAAAAGATGAAGGCATAGATTCTCAGTGTGTTGAACAGCACTCTGACTCCTGCTGCTTTAGAGTGCATTTTAGTAAAGTGATTGGTGCTACACTGGCTTGGCAGCACTTATCTAGAACTTAACTGAATGTTGAACAGATGTCATACAAGAATATGTTAGAAGTGTTGGGGCAAGTGATGCAGCTCAGTTTTCAGTTTTCATGAACCTTCTACTCTCTGATGCTGAGAAAATAGAAACATGAGGGATGAAAACAGTTATTGATGTTGTTAGAAATATTTCAGGTGGGCTTCAGATGCTTCAGAAGCAAGTTGACAAGGTTTGGACTTCTTAATCAAAAACACATCACGGTATAGCTTACACAGTGTATGAGCTACAAATTTTGTATGGTCCATAATAGACTGTCCATAAAGTTCCATAGCACAAACCTATTGATAATAATACTACTATTGGAAGCAGAGGTGTAAGAGTTTAGATTCTTTATTTAAGTAAAAGTACCAATATAGCAATGTAAAAATACTCTATTACAAGTAAGTCTATGGCATCAGATGCATTCCATATGTTGCAACTGTGAAACATGCTAACAAGCAAATTGTATCATTGCACACATGCAGAGAATAACTGCCATTCACATGATATACCGTTAAAACCAGTGTATAAGTCGCACCTTAAAGGCATTTTTTTTTCATTTAAAAGTGAGATGCATCTAATAGACTGGTGTGTCCCATTCACCAGTAAAATACACAGAGAGGTTGGATCTGGATGTAAAAGGCCGTCCACACTAAGAACAATAACTATAACTATAAAGACAACGATATGAGCGTCCACACTTGTGAACTATAACGTCCTATAAACAGCTGTGTAAAGCACGAGCACGCGCTGCAGCTGTGTCTGCAGCTGATTATAATAGTCTATTGATGACCCGTTAATGCTGTATGCTGTAGGGAAAAATCAAAAATAAAACCAGGAAGGTTCTCTTGTGGGTGCTGATTTAATGTGTTTCAGTATTTAGAGATCTGCTGACCTGACTGTAAGCAGCAGAAGCAAAAGCACACAGATGAGCAGCTTTTATTGAGATGTGGCAGAGACACACAGTATGAACACAGATCTGAAGAATTAAAGATTCACTAACTTTGTTGTTTTTCCATTGGATGGAACAGAGGATGGTTTTGTTATGACTGACACAGAGTCTGGGGACAATGAGCTTGGTGAGACTTACTGTGACTTGGGTGCAAACTCAGCCTAATCCAACCCGGTCTGACCAGTCCAGTTCAGTTAGGCAAATCATTACTGGACCATTAACCATTAACCTGACACACTGTTTCAGGTGTAATATGTGTGTATTTTGATTGTGTTTCTAAAAAAAAGTAAATTGAAAAGGTTTTGGAGTATAAACACATGTGTTTTTCCCAGCATGACATTCTCCAAAATAGACTGAGACTTATACAATGGTTTTTACAGTTAGTCCTTATATACCAATTCAACAATTAGTATTATGAGCTTGATGCAGTTAAAGTATTACAGTAAAAGTACTGCAGTATTATGAGTGATGTAGTATGCAGTATTACAGTAAAAGTACTGCAGTATTATGAGTGATGTAGTATGCAGTATTACAGTAAAAGTACTGCAGTATTATGAGTGATGTAGTATGCAGTATTACAGTAAAAGTACTGCAGTATTATAGTGATGTAGTATGCAGTATTACAGTAAAAGTATTGCAGTATTATGAGTGATGTAGTATGCAGTATTACAGTAAATGTACTGCAGTATTATGAGTGATGTAGTATGCAGTATTACAGTAAAAGTAGTGATATATTATTATATATGACATCATTAGATTATTAATAGTGAAGCATCAGTGTTAGAGCAGCATGTTACTGTTGTAGCTGTTGGAGGTGGAGCTAGTTTACACTACTTTATATACAGTTAGCTAGTTTACACTACTTTATATACAGTTAGCTAGGTTACACTACTTTATATACAGTTAGCTAGTTTACATTACTTCATATACAGTTAGCTAGTTTACACTACTTTATATACAGTTAGCTAGTTTACACTACTTTATATACAGTTAGCTAGGTTACACTACTTTATATACAGTTAGCTAGTTTACACTACATTATATACAGTTAGCTAGTTTACACTACTTTATATACAGTTAGCTAGTTTACATTACTTTATATACAGTTAGCTAGTTTACATTACTTTATATACAGTTAGCTAGTTTACATTACTTTATATACAGTTAGCTAGTTTATACTACTTTATATACAGTTAGCTAGTTTATACTACTGTATATACAGTTAGCTAGTTTATACTACTTTATATACAGTTAGCTAGTTTACATTACTTTATATACAGTTAGCTAGTTTATACTACTTTATATACAGTTAGCTAGTTTACACTACTTTATATACAGTTAGCTAGTTTACACTACTTTATACACAGTTAATTAGTTTAGTCCAGTGGTTCCCAGCCTAGGGGTGGGGCCCATCCAAAGGGTCAGCAGATAAATGTGAGGGCTGGTGAGATGATTCATGGGAGAGGAAAGAAGAAAAAACAAAGTTCTGATACACAAATGTGTTTTCAGTGTTTGGACCATCACCTTGTGGCTATTAATGAAATAAAGTTGTAACTTTAACTGAAGCCATAATGCTTTCCAAACTTTAACCAAGGTGTTTTTGTGTCTAAACCTAACTAAACTTTTTACCAGAGCTGTGTATGATTAGAAAACAGTTTTATTTTTGCAGGGTGAGCTGTAATAGGTTTGCAAGGCACAGACAAATTAAATAATCCCTCTGATATGGGCGTCAAATCAGAAAATCCTTAAAGTTCAGTTTTTAACATTTAACTTCTGAAAAAACATGTTGACTTCTACATCTAATATGCCAACTTTAAAAACCAATAAGGAACTTGAACATATGCAGAGGGAAGTCATATTTCCAGCATGCTACACTGGAAAGCAACAGCTTCCAAAATCAACATGTAGAACTGCATATTGAATTTGGAAGTAGAGATATTGGTTTTGCTGTCCATCATATTGGATATAGAGGGTAAAATACCTGGAAGTGCCAGTTTCAAAATGAATATGCATTATGAAACCATCAACTTCCAAACCAACAAGAATCTTGAACATCTGCATACAGAGGTTCCATTTAAAGCATATTATACTGAAAAGCAACAACTATACATACATACACATATGTGTCAGTATGTTGACTAATATTACAACTTCCAAATTCAATAAGGAACCTGTGCACACAAATTCCAGTATAATTCAAATCAAATGAGAGTTTTTGATATGAGTGTGAGTGTTATTACTAAAGCAAAATGATATATTATGAAAAGATTAGATTTTACAATACAACAGATAATCACAACATAAGAAAGAGTCTTTTAAACAGAACAATCCATTAGAACAGGGGTGTCAAACTCATTTTAGTTACAGCCCAGTTGGATCTCAGGTGGGCCAGACCAGTAAAAGCATTGCATAATAACCTACAAATAATACATTTTAATGTAATAAACCATCTATTGTGAAAAATGAGTGTAATTTCAACTTGTGTCAGTTTTTTAAAATTATTTTGCACAGAAGCTGTTGAATTCTGAATGTTTTAAATGTGTTTTAAATACAACATGTATTCATTGTTTGTTTTTTTCAGAGAGTAGTATTCTGGTCAGGATGGGGGAAAAAACATCTGAAACAGCAGAAAAATTTGAATTACTTTTCATACTTTGCAAAGTTATCAAGTGGGCCAGACTGGATCCTTTGGTGAGCCGATTCTGGCCCACGGGCTGCATGTTTGACACCCCTGCATTAGAACATAGACAACAGAACAAAGTAGAATTATATTGCATATTGCATGTTATTGCTCTTTGTAGATTATCAATGTTTTATTTATGTCTTAAATGTCCTTATGGCTCAGGGAGTGATGTCTAAATTTCGTTTTAATTGTTGTATAATGACAATAAAGCTACAAAACTAAACTAAACTAAACTAAACAACACAGCCTTGTCATCTCGTGTAAGCTATAGATTTGTCTGAATGTACCTGTGTCTATGGTTAGGCTTTTACTGGCTATATTGCTGAGCTTTTATTGTGAAAAGAAATCATTTCCACAACCAGGGCTGAAATATATATTAATGAATGAATCCCATAGCATACTGTATATGGTCTCTGAGATGCTGTGGAAGTTAAATGAAAGAAACCCAGATAAACTGTTAAACACATTGTAGCACAAAATGAGGAAGGATATAAGGCCTGAATGGATTTTGTACCCAATCACTTACATTTAGAAGCAGCCTTTTTAACGGTCAGCAAAAAAACAAAAAAACCTCAATGCTCATTTGTACACTATTCTTTTAAAACAGACCTATCCTCTAAGTTGCTGCTTCTTTTTTCTCCCTCTTTTTTTTTTGTTAATTTCATCTGAAGTGAAATCAAGACTGCAGTCTCCACAACATTCATCTGGCAGTGTGCTGCAGCTGGCCCCTCCAGCTCCAGCGTGTGCATAAGCTCCACTCCTTACCTCTTAAGTCTCCACAGAGCTCTGAAGAGTTTACAACAAAACAGAGATAACAGTTTAAGAGCGGGATTGCGGGCTTCCATCCCCCCTCCACCCAAACCCCCCTCCCACCCGTCAGCCACCTCCCCTGCACGTTATCTTAATTGTACGAGTCAGGCAGCCTCCAACTACAGAAGAATCAAAAGAGATCAACACGTTCAATTTAAATTGCGAGACCATGCAGGCAAATAGGAATCTCTAATTACTTATGCTAATACGGCGGAGACAGAGGCAGGGAAGCAGTGGAAGGGAAAGGAGCGAAAAGGAGGAGGAGGAGGAGGAGGAGGAGGAGAATGGAGAGAGAAGGCTACATTTGGTGTATCACTCAGGGTGTGCTCTAATTAAAAACAGAATTAATCTTTTGGACGTACAGGCTGGAGAAGAGGCAGACCTCTCTCTCACAGTGTGTCCCCAGCGAAGAGCAGAAGCCACTGAGAGGTAATTACTGTTATCTGCTGGCTGTTTTATTAACATGTGTCCTCAAAGAATGGAGGAGTTTAACTTGGCCCCTGCTCTGACTGATGCCACGCTTGATAGACCAGCACAGAAAATGATTACAAAATGAAGAAAAAAAAGGGGGCCCCCCATTCCTTTTCTCTTGATCCTGAAAAGAAAATAGAGTGCAGTTCTTTTTTCTTTTTTTTTACTCTCACATACACAACTCCCACTCTTTAAATTCCCTCTGGGGAGTGATATTTCCTCAGATATATGGATAGAGCAAGGAGGAAGAACAGAGAGAGCTGGGGCGCGAGGAACTGGGAGGAGATAGGAGGGAGAAGATAGGCAAGAGAAACAGACAGGAGGAGGAGGAGGAGGTGCAGAGCGGAGAGGAGAGAGATAGATCAACAAAAAGATTTTGCTGCCTTGGCGGCGAGCAGAGTGAGAGTAGAAGCCCAGAGAAAGCACACATGCCAACAGCCGGTAATTACACGCCAATCATCTGCCCACAGGCCAGTGCAGGGATTAACTAAGCGGAGAAATGGTGGGAGAAATTCAATTAAAAAACGAATTAATAAGCAAGCAGTTTTTCCTCTGGCCACGGGGGCCAACAGAGGGGCGGGATCAGGCCGGAGTGGGCTGGTCAGTCATTGGGAAGAAGGGAGCGGCAGGGACGTGATTGGTGGTTTTAAAAGAGAGGAAACACGGGAGGGAATGCAATGATAGAATATTATGGTAGCATAATGCATGCAAATTTTTAAATTTGTGTAATTAAACGCAGGTTGGGAATTTTCTTCCCACTCTGTGTTTGGAGTGCAGAGGCAGAGAGTGTTTAAAGGAACAGAAATTGTGAATGGTAACACTAAAATGTGCTCCCACTAGACTCCATTCAAGACTCCATCCTCTCTAGTCTTCCCACAGACATGCATTCAACTCCACAATAGATGAAATGAAATGATATATGTTAATAATGTGGTTTTAAACCATAAAAACTTGCAGGGCTGGCCCCACTGGATAGAGTATTAGTGTGTTGGTAAATGTAGCAGATGGATAGAGTAGGTGTAAGATCACCACTTAGAGACTCAGTGTTCAAATTGCACAATAAAAGACATTAAAATCAAAATAAAAACAAAATACTTTAATAAGATGAGATGGGGTGTTGAGTTATGTTTTCCCTTGAGTCCAGACTGTAACCCCCCCCCCCCCCCCCTCACCATCACTGCACCACACTGCACTATGAAGCAGTAAGCCCTGCCCCCTTGTGGTTGTCCAATCCCTGCCTACTGCTACAGAAAGACAGCCATTGATGTATGAAGAGAGTTGGATATGGCGCCACCACTCAGCCTTACTGCCAGTTCGTCTCAGTGGCAACAACAAAAAACTAAAAACTGTGCTGCCAAGAGAAGCATTTTCACCATAGACCACCATAATGAAAGAGACGTCTGTGACATCTAAAAACGAGGTCATTATTCTTCTTTATTCTTTCATTCTAGTGAATAGGCACCATTATTGAGTCTTCTATCCAGTTCCTGTCATACATCTATGGGTCAGTCACACACTGTGTGAAATACACCCTGCCAAAACTCCACCTCTTCTGGCGTTCCTGGCACCAGACAACAGACTACAGTCTGGCAACAGGCTCCATCCCAAGCGTGTGTTAGTTAGAAGCAGTACTTCAATTTAAAAGTCCAGAAAAGTTGTGTAGCATAACCAGAAAGATTTTATTGCATCAAAAGAAAAAGTGTTCATGAAGCACTAAAGTTGCACAGGGGGGGTTATCTTACTGTATTTCCTTAAATAAAAGACAGTAGCTAATTAAAGGTGCAGTGTGTGCAATTTAGTGGCATCTAGTGTGATGGACTTGGCAGAAATCAAATATAATATCCATAAGTATGTTTTAATTAGTGCACAAATAAGGATTTTTTTGTTTACCTTAGAATGAGTTCATATATTCAGAAGGAGTAGGTTATCTTCCACAGAGTCTGCCATGTTGCACCATCATGTTTTTTACAGCCCAGAATGGACCAACCAAACACTGGTTCTAGAGAGGCCACCATAGGTTCTCCTTCATGCTTGGAAGGGGAGGTGGAGGGGTATTCAATCTGCAACCTCACTGCTAGATGCCACTATATTCTACACACTGCCCCTTTAAAAGTAGAGCGTCCATTTGTGGTTGAGTGGTTGACATGAACAAATAAAGGAATAAAGACCAGCCCTAAAAACATGCCCAGTAAAAGCCTGTTACATAATGTGCATGCCGATTAACCATAGTAGTAGTTACCTGGATGCAATTCGGTTTTAAGGTCAATCAACCACCTCCTTATTGCACACCTGACCTTCTGGTTTTACTCCACTACCACCAGCATCTGGACTCCAGAGGTTCCTGTCCATGTCCACGTCTTCATACTTAATTAAAATGATTCACATTGAATCACCTTCAGTCTAAGTTCAAGTATAACTATAATGGTCTTACTTGGAAAAATGAATGGTTATTTAACAAAGCCCAATGTTTGTCAGCAGGTCTACTCTCAACATAGTAGATATTAAAATATTATCATGGAGTCTATAAAATAATGATGCTGAAGTTTAGCCCAAGCTTACCATCATTGAACTCAACAGATACATTTCATTGTAATGTAGGATCTTTAGCGGCATGTGCGCCTGGCCATTAATATTCATGATACCAAGAAGAATATTATAGTTCTGCTCTTTGATTAAAAGTAATGCAATGATGTTAAACTGATTACATTCATCAATACAATCTTACCCTGTGGATGCTGGTCCATGTCCTCCATGTTGACACTCCACAGATCCATGACGGCGAGCGTCATCTCAGCAACAGGTCAACAGACTGGCCTTGGAAAAGCATTATTAACCAGGTAATTGGTGGGTAATTAGACCATTGTTCATTGGCACTTCACTAGTGTGCGTTATTGCCTGCCCACCAACATGATTTATGAGTCCATAATTCATATTTTACCACTCTAATTACATCCTTTCAGCCCCCAGTAGTGGTGTTATGTTAATGGTGGTTCCACGTTGATGCACATGGGGAAGGTCTCACAAAGCAATTCTTTGAAAACAAAGGGAAAATCTAGTGCTCCTCTTTAATTTATGCTTATAAAAGGCACTGACATCATAGTGTGTCAACCAAGGTGAATGGAAATTGAAGTCAAATTCTCAAAAACACAGATGCCTAAACACTGAGAGCACAGTGATAATATGTTAAAGTAAAAACATGTAAAAGATCATGAAATAAACTGTATATCAAATAGCAAAACTACTATTTCATTATTCTTAATTGGTTGTTCTGTAACGGCATCAGAACAAATCTCTCTCTAGTACAAAAGGGCAGCAGTTGGAGTCCTGCTCTTAATATTCTGTACACTTGCTTATGTATGCACATGGAATTAGTTGAATCTCAAAATATATAATTATATGCAGCCCACAGCTTTTCTCTGAGAAAACTGTAATGTGCTCAGCCCTGCCATTTGTAGAGAGTGGAAAATTACAGGCCTTAAGCATTTACACCTGCAGTTTAGCAGCTAAACAACAGCTTGATTTGTGTTTTCAAGCCAGTCTTTGCTGCATTTTCCACAGCTATTCTTCTGTTGGTAATACAATGTTGTTGTGACGGTGGTGATGTCTTTTTGAGGGTCTACAGAGAAGTTCCACCTTCCTCAAGTTACTGCCACAGATTTCCAGTGCCATCTATGTTGTGTATCAACAATGCAAATGAGCTCTAAAGCAAAGGGAAAAAAACTACTAATATTACACATATTAATCAAGATAACTTTTACAACTCAGCACACTTGCCAGTTTAAGAAACCACATATATAAATAAGTATACAAAGCTGAAATTCACCTTTAGAATTGGTTTAAAAGTTCTAATTTACAATGCACAAAACACATGACTCACTCACCCAAACAGCTTAACCCTGCATTAGTTGATATTTTTTGCCATTTAGGGGGGGAAACTATAATTAATATAATAATAATATGATAATAATAATAATAATAATAATAATATAATCAAATGCTCCTCTATGTTCACCAGCCAGTCACTAACTGTGTTAGCTGTTTGGACTCTGTGGACTTGTTAAAAACATTTTTTTCAATTGTTAGTGTATTGATTATTGGAGATTTAACTGCAAGCCTTATATCAGAACTCCTCTGGTGAAATAGCACTGAGAATTTTTGCAAACAGAAACTGACTTCAAGATTGAAACTTACAAAGACTAGATAACTCACACAAAATGACCGTTACCTTTTGTTGTTGTTGGGTTTTTTTTAACCACCATGACGACTGAGTGCTTTATATATTGGCTATATTGGAACTACCTCACTGTGGGACTTGGTACATCTTCATTTTGCTCTCCATACACACACGTACACACACAGTTACAAACCAAAGCAAATTTAAACAGTTGGATCTGACAGTGATTATGTATACTTTTACCAAGATCAACTCAACCTAGGAAAACTCTGAAAATGACGCCCAATTTGAAACAAACTATAATAATCTTTTAAGGTGTGAAATATTTTGACTTAGAGTTCATGTCATTTATTGCTTGATTTTCCTCTAAATGAGACACGATTACCAAATGAGAGGCTAATATTAGATCTTCTCAGGACAGGTGGCAGCGTAACAGTTGGTGCAGAGCTGGTGAAAAGTATTACTTGACACTAACCACATAGGTTTTAATATAAGTATATTAATATAACTCACTGTGGGTGTATGATTGCACTGATATTCACTATATTCCTCTTCCTAAGCTTAGAGAGTGGCATTAGTGTGGCACTTCATTGCAGCTCCTTAATATAACCCAAGATTGGATTGCTATATTCTGCTTCAGCCCTGAGCGAGAGAAGTTTATGCTTGTCAGGAAAGTGTCAGACTCCCAGTAAAAATCCAGTGTCCCCCCACCAACAACGACATCACCTGCTTCTACAAGGGAGGGCAACTTGAGTGTGAAGCTTGCACTCAGATCACACTTAAGTTGCTCACAAATTGTCCTCAGACTTGATTACCGCTTTAAGAGATAGGGTTTGTCAAGACTAGCCTCTGTGTAACCGAGGCCCAGGGTTCAGACTCTGGGCAGGGCTGCATTATCTAGAGGCATTAACATATGCTGTGCTGGGGCTGGGTGTTTTTACAATTGCAGGGTTAAATTTAGATTTTCTCATACCATAGTTTTCCTTATCTAAATATTCTATATTGATGATCACCATAGTGTATGCCTCCTATCCTATAGATTATTCTATTGTGCCACTGAGAAAATGGAAGCAAAGCAATTTCACATATAATATGGTTTTGTGCAATAGAGAGAATATCATAGTAGCCAGAGGGGGAGGGGGGCATGTCAGTCTATTTACAGTGGTGACAAGATCATGCACAGTGCACAATACTTGGACTGACTAGATTGCATTGTCTCTTACTCTTTTGCCATCGCATCACTTGGTAAAACAAATCAGCAGAGGAAAAGCAACAAAAGTTTCCCCTCATTCTTGTTCCTCTTTATCAGCAACACTAGCGGGATTACTTTATGGACGGCCATGACGGTCCATCATTTGCTCCACCAACTTGGTCCAGACTGAAATATCTCAACAGCTATTGGATGGATTGAAGTTATGTACACACATTCATGGTCCCCAGAGGATGAAGCCTACCAACTTTGGCCCCCTGACCTCTCATCTGGCGCCATCATCAGCTCAATATCACTATGAATATGGTCACAAGACCTAACGATATTCCCTTCAGCCTCAACTGTATTTTGTGTTTAGTGCTAATTAACAAATGTTGGCATCCAAATTAAAGATAGTAACCTGGTAAATGAGACCCTCTAGACATCGACATGTTATCATTGTCAGTGTGAGCATGTATGCATGCTGATGTGAGCATTTAGCTCAAAGCGCCAAAGTGAAACCTCACAGTCTCAACTACTTCTCCCATTCTCTGTGTGTCGTTTGTCAGTGCTGGACTACAACTGGACTCACTTTTGGCTGTATATGAAGTGCCGCCAAAGTGAGTCAAGAATTAAGAGTTAATATGGGATAATTTAATTGAAAATGTATTTACTTAAGAATGTGTGACCTTTTAGCATAATAACTAAAATGTTAAAGGTCTTGAAATAAGTTGCTGACCCGTGTATCTGGGTCAAACTCCCTAAAAGGGGTCACAAGATAAATCTGGAGGGGTTGCAAGATTATTAACATATAATTATTTTTTCTCGTGAATTACTGGGTTATTTTTTATTCAAAAGTCAGGAAATTGTCCTAATAAAGAAAGGAAAATGACTTTCTGATTGAAATGGTCCCAACCAATTAATTGGTGATAAGGAGTCACAAGTTAAGCTTTGTTTTAAGGGGTCACAAGCCAAATTTGTTGGGAGGCATTGCTTTATAAAACAAGGCCCTGGGATTAAGTAAAAATGCAGATGAGGTTGTTACCATTTCTGTTGTCTTTGCTGGTGCATAGTGACAAACAACTTTGTAATGAATCAAATTAACCCAAACTTATTACACCGCCCCTGGGGGACTGATGCTCCAGAGCAGTTGCTCACTTTTATAGTTCAACCTTCAATACAAAACAGTTTATTTTCTGCTGTCAAGTCACATACTAATTAATAGTTAGTTAGTAAATAGTGTTTAAAGGATAAACATTTTAAAATTCCATCCACAGGGAATGCAAAAAATACTGCATTATATGCAACACTAGCTTGACCCACACAAGTTAAAAATAAAGTAAATGAGGCAACCAGATGCTAGCACATAAGACAGGCATTTTCCAAACACCTCTGCCAGCTCTGACAGTGAGGGTCGATGCAGCCCAATACAGGCGAGCCAAGAATGAGACAGCTAACTGTAGCACAGGCCAAGCAGACCACTCAGATCTGTCTGAGAGCTCCTCGGCAGCGACGCCTCCTCTTTGCTCCCCAGGGACTCGACTGTCTGTGCAAATGAACAGTGCTGTGAGCGCCTGTCCTCCCGCCAAACTATTCTCAGAGAAGCCTGAGTAGCAGAGACAAAAAGGGGGCTCCTCTGAGGACGTCGCACACTCTTCATTAGCTTGTATTTGCATAGATAACTCTCTTCGTGTGTCGTCTTTCGGCGTCCTCTCGCCGTTCCCTGATGAAAGCGGTTAACTGCGAGGTAAGTCATTTTTCACTATTACTCTGAATCACACAGGAACTAATAGAACAGACAAAGGCAAGAGAGGAAGAGATTGCTTAAGGGCTTAGTTGAAACAAATTGCAGTACAGAGATGGTGTTTATTCACTGAATGAACATGGATTAAAGTTTTGGTAGTTCTGCAGAGTAAAGGTCTTAACTTTCAGAACACCTGTATGTACATGTGGTGGTGGAACTTTAAAGGAGTCAATAAAAAATTAAATAAAAAAACCAAGCTCACAGTATATATATCAAACAGCAACTTGACTAGAGACTAGACGGTACCCCAAAGAATAAAAAATAAAGAAAGCGATGACCGATTGCAATACTTTTATATTGTTGTGCTAAGTTGTGTAATGTCACAACCTTAATTCCTCCTGTGTCTACAAGTGTACAAGTATAATAAATGGCTCTCACATTGTATTTTGTCCTTTAACTAATTTTTTACCCTCGCTAAACTTGTTTGGCTCACATATTTGCTCTGCCCCCGTGGAGAATTGCTTTCATTGTTGTTCAAAAGCTGTATTTTCATCCAGGAACCTTTTTGGCTTTCAGGTCAAACAATAGAAAGTAATGAAGCATGGGGATTCTTCGTGAGCACAGCTAGCTTCATACACAAGTTTAATTTAAATGCAGCTGCCTGCTCTTTTGTTTCACCACAGCCAACATAAAGAAAAAGTATACATTAGCTGAGTCTGGACCAATAAATATGTCAAACTTTTCAAGTATTTCTCTTTTCTAGTATTTGTAGTATCTAGTATTAGGAGTATTAGGTGCTGGTCATCTTTTAGGCCACAAGCCTAAATGTGTGCATTGGGTGGTAGTAGATTAATTTATGTTTAGTTATCCTCACAATATGAATATAAAGCTGTAAGCTACATGACACTGATAACATATTTTTAATTAATTGGCATTTAACTACTTATTGAAATAATTGTGTTGATGTGTGTGTATTATTTTCACAGTAAATAAATGAAAATCTACTAACTTGTACAGTATGTTGTTTCATAATAGTGGCACAAGACCTAACCAGGAGATGATAAAAAATATTTAAATCAAAATGCAAAACAACACTATCAAGTGCTAAAACTCAATCTTCTTGGCAACCTTTCAAGGTGGGCAAAAAAAAACCCCCAGGTGGGTGCCACTGCTGACCATAAGGTATAAATTGGATATAAATAAGGCTAACATTTTAACCATGACATTGCTGCCACATAGCTTCTGGACAACAGGGGGCAGGAAAGAAATCTATCCATTTTGGATCTAACAGGATTTGTATTGACTTAAACTGGTGAGATTCAACGGACCACCATGTCCTACAAGACAAGGGTCATGTAGCTGATTGGGGCAGCTGAGCTTGGACTTATGGTCATGATAAATCAATCATTAAAACCAATGTTTATTGATTTTAATTGAAATAATGTTGTATTGGACCTGAACTTTATTCATTATCAGATATTTATGTCTTGACATCCCACATATTTCTACCTGAAACTCTGTTTTGTGATTTAAATTGGACCAGTATACTGCTGATAGATACTAACAGGGCTAATGAATGTGTGGAAGTAGGTGGGCGGGCAAGTCAGGTGATAGGAGTGGCAGGAAAACAGGTAACTGCAGGGCAGGTGGTATTGGCAGAATCCATCACAGAGGTCAGGGACAAAGAAAAAAAGCATGAATGGAGTGGATGAACAGGAATATAAGGGATTTTTAACTGATCTTCAGAACAGTCCAAGGTTTGCAACACGTGTAGCCATATTACACGTGAACACTACTTAAAACTAGGCCATCGCCTGGCAGGTCATACCACTTCCTTGAGTGTCATCATAAATGTTTTTTGTTTTTTTTACTTTACTTGACTCTGATTTTGTTTTTAAATTGGAAAATAAATTGCTTTCCATCAGGCGACATGGTGTTTACTACATTGTTCCCGTGGCAGGTGTCCTGAATTCCAGAGTAACTGAAATGTCCAGGATCCGCTCAATGGCTAAGCCGGATCAATGTGAGAAAGTATATGAAAAACAGCTTATGGGAGCATATTTTTCCTATCTGTGCTATTTTAAATCTTTTTTGTCAACTTAATTTGTGACATATTTGCTGTCTAATTTAAAACACAATAAAACCCTATTGGGCTTGACTTAGTCTGAGCTAAACAACATAATTGATGTGTGAATGCATCGGTCGATTAAAAAAATGTTTTCTATGATTTGGTATAGTTATTAACTTACTGAAGTAAAAATTTGAGAGTTTAACAGTGAAATTAATGTCACTTTCACCCTCTGTCAGACAGCTCTGGAGGATGGGGAAATCAACACCTCAAAAAGACGAAGTAAAGAAGCAGCAAGTGGAGAAAACTTGGGACTCGCTGTCTGTACTTGCTCTCTTCTCTAACCTTCAACGCACACATAAGCGTGCAAACTGAAACGCACACCCACACACACATGCAGACGCAACACAGGTATACACACATACAATGAACACACACGAACACACACACACACACAGCCTTACCCAACTCCACTCTGCTCATGTGTGAAATGAGCAAGGGTCTTATCTCATGGAAACACACCACTGAGCCAGAGGAGAAGGAGAGAGAGGGAGACACACAGCGGGAAAAGAGGGAGAAGAAAAAGAAGGAGGAAGAGGAGGGGGAAAAAGATTGAGAGAGAGAGAGAGAGAGGGAGGTGTCACATGGCGTGCATGCTGATGACTGTGGACTTGGGAATCTGCTGCATACTCTGGAGGTCTGAGGCTGAAGTATTATCAACCTTCCGTCCCTCTATTACACCCCTATGTTGACCTCACCAAGCACCACAGCTTCACACACACACACACACACACACACACACACACACACACACACACACACACACAATCATAATATAAAAGTATGGTTTGATCAAATGAGGAGTTGCAAGACATAGATATATTGGGGGGTCAGAGCATTAAGTGTCTCTTGCTAAAATCCAGCTCAAGTTTGATTAAAGATGAGCCTAAGAGGATCCTATTGTCATTACGATGCTGTCTGTAAAAATCTCTGGAAAAAAAGGACAAATCCAAACTTGAAATGAAATGAAATATTGTTTAAAAAACAGCAAACCCGAGAATCTTCGGTCGAAAAAACACACCATCTGGTGGACACTTGTTAATTGGCCGCAAAGGAGGAAATTGTGTACACATCAATCATAGAGCCACAACATACACAGACAGAGGATGGATGGAGTAGTCAACAATATGTCAGACTTTAACACAGGAGATTGCTGTTTTTTGTGTTTTTGACCTTCAGTCAATGTTGATTTCTTTTGACCATGACTACAATAATTCTCCCTTTTGTAAAATGGTTCTTATTGTAACCATGACGAAGATCTCCTAACCTTAACAAAGTAGTAATTTCAGTTTGGGCCTTAACTCAAAAGTAACTTGAGAGTCACTTCGCTTTTTTCATCCTTCACTCAAGCTATTTCCATCATTTTGGGTGTTCAACCGAGTGCTCCACCGTGAATCCCTTTGAGGAAAGACTGTATGAAAATGTGTGCAATGTGTACAATTCATTGCATCAAGACTACAAAGCAAACTAAGGGACGCAGCAGTCAGGAGGAGGCTATGACAGCAGGCATTTTCCCCCACCTTCAAGTTTGGCCATTCAGAACAGATATAAACACTTTTGGCAGTTTTTTTTACAGGGCATTTTGGTGATTCAAACACAAGTGGACAGTTCAGACACATTGCCATTCACACCTGTGTCTATCATCCATCTCCATGGTGTCCGGCTGACCACTTGTGTTCAGATTTCAATACTCCTTATGTCACTTCTGCTAGAGGGTCCAAGCACCCTTTGCAGAGTTATTATGTCAATCTGTCACCAGACAAGTACCAGAATTAGTTTTGCACAGACTAGCAACCAAAAATGTTTCAAGAACTAATATACATGTATTGGACCAAGTCATTTGGCGAAGGTGCGCTGTCACCAAAACAGAACCACGCCTTGCATTGATTACATATTTTCCTGTTATGTCCTTGTTGAGGGATGCATTAGCAAAAGATGTGGTGAAATGCATCTGCAGACCACCTTGACAAGTGGTTTAAGTGATTGGATCACAATGTGTCTTGGTGATCATTTACAGTGGCATTTAGTGCTCTGTACTCACCCATGACACACTTTAAAAGTGAAAAAATGTCCTTGAAATTGTTGGACAACTCAAAAAGTTCTTCTAAAGGTGTTTCACAATTCAGAGACCAATATCTTCAGAACACATTCTTCATAGAATTGAAGGCTAGCCTGACCAAACTATAGAGGTAAACTCAGTGCGATGGGTTTGTATTCTGAGTAGTGGAAAGGTTATGTCAGTTATGTCTTTTAAAGTCACTGAAGAAAGTTATATTTCTTTGTCACATTTCAAAGAGCCTTGGGAGCTGGACAGCCTTGGTCATCCTTTTGACTTTTCATCCAAAGTTTGAAAGATAATATTTTGTCTTGAACTGTAAACTTTGAAAAGAGTGATCCCAGAAAGATGTGGGAGTCAGCATATATAGTATGAGAGCCCTAGGTCAGAGAGACAGTTTCATTGGGGTCTGGTGTTAGGGATAATTTTGTCCTGGTACAGAAGAACTCTGAGGCTCAAATCAGAAAAAAATCTCTTAAAACCTCCTATAAAATCAGCAGTTTCCATTGTATGGTAACAAGTGTCTGGCTTTTGGATACTCTGTTGGATTGTGAGCTGGATCATTATCCTGTGCCTGACAGACTGGTTGTTGTCAACAGATTGGATCATGGACGTTCAGATTTGTGAGCCAGCCAGTCCCCTCATATCCGTCTGTCTCCTCCTCACTCACTCACTCACTCACTAATGTGTCAGCTGTTCACTGTGTAATTCCACCTGAATGAGAGCTCTGGATTCCAGAGTAATCCCCAGTGTTTATACCAATCCACTTTTTTTTCACCACATAGGTCAAATTTGTCTCATACCTGTAAATGGTGCCTCTGTGTATTCCCCCCTTGCTGTGCTGAGCACCTGCTGTTCCTGAGTGTTACAGACTTTAAACACATTCTGTTAACTTTCTTTTGACAAAAAAAAAATAAAAAAAATCACGATTTAAATTGCTTAATCAGGCTTGTAAAACACAGTAGACACCCTACTGTGGAATCTAATAAGCTGAATTAATTAAAGGAAGACATGGGAATAAGATGGGAACCGGTGTGAGATTGAGTACAGTATGACCTCAAGTCTCAACAGATGTAACAAGTAAAATAACAGCTTTATCACAGAAAACTCTTCGTGATACTTGAGTTCTCGGCTGTTACATTGATAGTCAAGACATTACAAAACAATTAGTGAAGAAGAAACCCCTCGCAAATGTGTTATTTGCAGGTAATTGGTAGATAAATACCTCAATTTAACATCATTAGAGGTATTATCATGGCGATTTTGGGTACTCTCAGTGAATCACATCTTTTTAATGTGTATTTCTTCTGCAGAGCACTGAATGCTGGCTTTGTCCCTAGCTACATTCAACTGACACAGCCTGAGAATACGCTCCACAGGTGGATTAGTGGGATTTCTAAAGACTGCATAATTTTGATCTGTGAACTTCTGAAATTATAGTTAATGCATGGTCTAAGTAAGGAGCATTTGAGGAGAGGAGAATGCACTCATGTTGCTCATAATGGATGATTCTATTGATCCACATAGTTTTCCTTTTCTTCCTACTGGATTATTTCCTGTCTCTATGTGATTATTGCAGAGAATTGGTTGCTTTCTGCATGCCTCTAGCACCACCTTGTGGTCAATGTGAGCTGTTGGCAAGTGAGTAAATGAGAGCAACTGTAGCTCTGTGAAAATATTCACTCTCATAATTATAGGCATGAACAGACGGCTGGCAAATTAAAGGAAGGCTTGAATAGGAGTAGAGAAACACAACATATGCAGATGCTTCTATACAGGGCAGGAGGGTTTACTGAATGGCTTGATTGGAGTATAAAAAATGTGAATCATATGCTGTAGTCAACACACTCATCAGACCTCCATCAGACTGAGCACCTATGGGAGATTTTGGAGTGACATCAAATCACCATCATCAAAACACCAAATGACAGAACAGCTTTAGGAATAATGATCTTTCGGTAAAGTTCCAGCCCCAGTTTGTGTCTCTCATGTACATCTGAATCAGAAAGCGAGGCATAATTGTTCCTCAAACACTAAGATCTGGTGATCTTTGAAAAACCCGGGAGGTTGCTTGGAAGCTTTTAAAGGATAGGTTCACAATTTTTTAAGTCAGTCTTAAGACAATTGTTTACTTCATTTTTGTTGTAATCATTATGTCTGGACTTTGCATGTTCTCCTCATGCCTTCATGAATTCTCTCTGGGTACTCCAGCTTCCTCCCACACACCAAAAACATGAAGGTTAGGTTAAGTGGTCACTTGCTAATGAATGTAATCATTCTTTGTGTTCATACAAGCCATTTAGAGATATCTGCATTGTGCTCTTACTCATATTATGTTTAGTTTATGTGTATTTGAAGCTAATATGAAATCTAAGCTAATATGAAGCTTCAGCCCTTTAAATCAGTCAAATCAAGTCAAAGTTAAGGGTCTCTTTAGTGGCAAGTTCCACCGTTTTGCAGTTTGTTATGTTGTTTGACTAACACAGATGCCTGCAGAGGCTGTATATTATCTTCTGAAAAACCTTTATCCCATGATAACAAATAAGGCACACAAGATGGAGCTATTGGAATCCGTTTTTCTTTCATTTGTCACATATTCATTGAAAATGACATTATTTGAACCCTACCCAACTTTTCCCCACCTGCCAGCTTGCACCTCATGACCCATAAACGGCAGAACCAGACTGCAAACATAAACAGACGATGAGTAATGAAACTCTGATGTTATGTCTGTATAACCACACTGCCCTATCATCTGCAGTCTGTCATGTGTGCTGAGCTGCAGCACCAAAAGATACTATTTTTAAGGCCACCTGGAGGGATAACTGTGGAAAACACTTTGTGAAAGAACATTATAGAGGCCAACACGGTTGTATTATTCATACCCAGAGGCATGTTTTGCTGACTTGATATTAAATATGTTGTTGAAGAATTTCTCTTCTTCCAACTTCCCAACTATGTCCATCCAGACATGGTGTTTGGAGCGAGGTGATAACATCACGTTTAGCCTTATGCTTGGACCACAGGCACTTTTCTTCAAACACACAGGCATAGGGTTGAACTGATATCTGGCTAACAGTGATACGGATTTTTAGGCAACATCTTTTGTAAGAATAAGGTTGAGTATCAAACCTCACTGCTTTGATATAGCAATGCTTGGTCAGTGGCAATGCTTGGTTAGGTTATTAGTCTTGTTTCCTTAATAAGACCTGGAAGACACATTGGACCCAAAATTGCTATGTAAGGTTACCAGTTCTGTTCGATTTATGGGCACAAATATATCAGCCAGGAGTGAAAAGAGGACTTTCACATTACACTTTCAAATCAGCAAAGTAAAATGGAACAAATTCAGCAGTGACAGTCATATTGGTAGAAGTGAAAATTGGGAAAACTACAGTGTCAAGACTGTGTTATTGCAGAGTTATACAAAAAAAAAGGAATGGTTTAAACAAAACAAAGCTTTTCTCAACTTACATAGGAGTAGTCAGGAGGATGTGAGTAGAAGTATTTAGAATGACTTTCAATGTTGATGTTCAACAGAGGATTATCACCTGTTCACAAGTTGTTGAAGCTCTCAGCTAATTGGCAAGTATGATGCATATTACACTGAACAGAGCATTGATTCTACATTCAATTTATAAACTCAAATCATTCAGAAAGCATTATAAGTCTCTCGTGTAACAAGTCTTTTTCCCTTATGGAGAAAACAGAGTATAATAGGCCTGGAGTTGTTGTTTGTATATAAGAGAAAATACAGTTTTTTTGCTTAGATAAGTTCCTCTAAATCACTTGTACATATTCTACAAAATATGTTACTTTTCATATTGTTTATCAAGGAAAGCGATTTGACAATTGAATTGATTTCTATAGAAAAAAAAATCTGTTTGTGGATAAAGAATTTCCCCATCAAAATAAAAAAGTTAACCATATAATAGCCTACAGCGACTTAATTTTGGGGGCTACTGATATCCTATGGAAGAATGATCCTATCTTTATTCAAGAGCGTAGATTTTCAGTTTAAGAGCATGATTTTATTCCTTTTCAGTGACACAGCTCCTTCTCATGCTCACATTTATTCTCCTGCTGCTTTCTTTCAAAATGTGTGCTTGAACTCAAAAATCACATGCTTGTGCTCACATTTCTTCTTCTTGGACACAAACATTTCGCTCACATTTAAATATGTCCTGTGCACTCACAACCAAAGTCTGCGCTCTCAAATCTAATGTGCACGCACTAAGAACACGCAGGTCCTCTCAAGTTGAGATCTCTGCTCAGACTAAAGGAAGTCTCGCCCTGCGCTTAAAATAGTGTCTTTCACCAGCCAATAGGGAGACAGCTAGAGTGTGGACCAATCAAATGACGGATGCCATATTGGGTGCGTTCCTTCGTTCATTTTGAGCGCTCTGTAGGGGCGGGTATATGGTCTGTTTGTAAAACTTCTTCTTTCAAAATACACCAATTGACCATATTAGCCAGCTATTTGAATCTCACAGGTCTATTTAAAACGCCAGCATATTAATGCATAATAAATCTTAAATAATCCTAAAAAGAGTTATCGTAGTTTCGATTTTCTCTAATTTTATATTAGCGGGGTATATTTTATATACTATAAATACTCTGTATAGCAATGTTTCGACAGTCGAAATGCCATCCATTAGTTTTTTAAACTATGGGTCGCTGGTTTGCATCCCGGCCGCCTCACTCTTGTTGAATGTCATATTATGATTCTAAATCTAAATTAATAAATTAATGTTACAGTAATAGAATCAGTGTAACCAGCTGATTCTCTTATTGAAACGTTTAACAACAGATGACAGGTAAATAGGCTAGGCTACGTTATTAAAAAGGTATAATGAAAAATACATAGTGTACTCAGACAGAGCAAGAAACGTCTGGTACAAACATAGTGGAGAAGGAGAGTTGACCAAGGAACATCCAGAGAGGAGAAAGTTAGAAGAACATTTAATATAAAAGAAGGACTTTGACCAGACAAGGACCCGTGGACACATCAGTGTGGTTTTCTAAGGGCGGAGGGACCGACGGAGACCCGGTGGAGGACCTGAGGGTGAAGACGCTGCTGTACTGGACAGGTGAGTAACATCAGCTCTGCTTCACATAAACTGTCAGGTTACCTGCTGACATTCAGCTCACTGTCTAGTTAGTCATGATATGTTGTTGTTGTTGTGATGTTAGCTGTAAAGTAGTAGAGTTGTTACTACAGCTGTTTGACGCTCTGCACGTTAGCTTCACAGCTAATGTTAGCATCGTGCTAACGTCACCACGTAGCTGCTGTGTATCTGGTGTTTGATCACTGCTTTCAAAGTGTTTACAGTCATGAAGACATGTAAACACAGACTGTCTATCACAATAAGATTATTTGGAGTGATACGCAGGCTAACATGCTATGTTATCATTAGCTTCAACTCTTCTCACTGTAGTTGTGTAAAATCAACCTGAACAGCTAACTCCTGCTAGTTTTTACTCTGTTGTGTTTTATTACATAAACAGATTGATACATAGATAAACAGATTGATACACAGATAAACAGATTTACTTTATTGATCTTAATAATAATAATAATAAAAATAAAAACTTATAAAATTAGGGAAATACAGTATGGGTGACAGATCTCCACACACAGCAGCTTGGTATCACTACTCTTCTGTCTCTAAGTGCTTCATGTTGGAGGGAATCTGCATCTCTGGCAGAAACACCAGGCTGGCTGACCCTGGACAGGGTGAGGTGATGCTGTAAGTCTCCAGGTGATGAAGACAGGGTGAGGTGATGCTGTAGGTCTCCAGGTGATGAAGACAGAGTGAGGTGATGCTGTAGGTCTCCAGGTGATGAAGACAGGGTGAGGTGATGCTATAGGTCTCCAGGTGATGAAGACAGAGTGAGGTGATGCTGTAGGTCTCCAGGTGATGAAGACAGGGTGAGGTGATGCTATAGGTCTCCAGGTGATGAAGACAGAGTGAGGTGATGCTGTAGGTCTCCAGGTGATGAAGACAGGGTGAGGTGATGCTGTAGGTCTCCAGGTGATGAAGACAGGGTGAGGTGATGCTGTAGGTCTCCAGGTGATGACAGTAGGTTGAACATCATGCTTGGATCTCTCATCAGACAGTGCAGCAGCTGATGAGACCAGGTCCAGGTCCTGAATTATCTCCTGAAATGAGAACATTATTAACATTTCATTAGTGTTCATAAGTCAGATTTTATTATGACCAGATGCAGTTTTCACATTATATGTAGAGCCAGTGTCAGTTCAGAGGTAATGCTGTTACACTGATGTAATCTGGATTCATTTAACAGGCTAGGGGTATAGCCTTACTACAGCCCCTACATCTAAGCAAGGCTATAGCCTTACTACAGCCCTACATCTAAGTAAGGCTATAGCTTCACCTTGATGAGATCAATGTGTGACAACTGATTAGTCTACATCTAAGTAAGGCTATAGCTGATATTTCATTTGACATTACATTTAGTTACAGAATTAACATTGATGGGAGAAAGAAAAAGAACAAAAAAAAACAATCAAAAAGGAAAACAAAATAAAATATAAAAATCAAAATGCCAAATTTAAACATTAAGATACAATGATAGAGAAAGATCTAAAACTATAATACGCAGCTGTTGTCCAGGACACTTCTTGTCTGTTGTTCAGTATTGGGAATACTCCTTGCTCTCTAGTCCTATGAATATGTATACATATTTTATTTGTTTTATTCATATGGACGTAATGTATAGCACCAGTCAAAGGTTTGGACACACTGCTCAATTCAAGACTAGTGGGCTCATGACAGCTGAGAGGAAAAAGCTTACAGCACCTGGTATTGCAAAGGACAACACTTAATATGAAAACACATTCATAATATAATGTGTGTATATCTAGGGGATTGATTTGGGATATCACAAAACTGCACATCTGGTTCTGTTATCAAATCTTTTATATGTGATTTGCATTAGATCCTATGAATACGTATATGATTTTTTATTTTATTTTTTTGTATTCATGAAAAATTCATTACCTATAGCTAATCTTTAGGAATATTTCAGCTCTCCAAGATAATGTTTCTGTTTTACCTCCAAATGGCTTGGTAGAACTTTTTTGCTTCCTGAGCACCATGTTATCATAACTGATAGAACCAGTGGCCCGAGCACTTGAATGAGACTGACTGGTACTAACTGGTACTGTATATACATAATGGCAAATCTGTATTGTATTAAGACAGACAAATAAAACCTGCACCTATCCTTTAATGTATTTTTGCACTTTCTTATGTTCTCAGATTGAGTGGCTGCAACCTATCAGAGAGAAGCTGTTAGCTCTGGCAACAGTCCTCAGCTCAAAGTCCTCCAGTCTGACAGAGCTGGACCTGAGTAACAATGACCTGCAGGATTCAGGGGTGAAGCTGCTCTCTGCTGGACTAGAGAGTCCAAACTGTAGACTGGAGAGTCTCTGGTCAGGATTCAATGTGTTCATCAGATAACTCTTTAAATCTCTATTTAAATTTAGAACATTATCACTGAACAAAGGACCAACCTTTATAGTATTTTCTGTGACTGCTTCTGTTGCCAATCTTTGGCATAGCTTCTGGCAATCATGTATTATTGTGTCATCATGAGGATATTTAGTTCTATTATCTAATCACTGCATCACTGCTGTTAAAGCCTAACAGAGTAAATACATTTCAGTTTCCCATTCATTTGTTAATTCATTAATCAGTCTCCATTTCTGCTGTCAGGCTGTCAGATCACAGACCTCAGCTCTGAGGTCCAACCCCCCCCATCTGAGAGAACTGGACCTGAGCTACAATCACCTGGGAAACATGGGAGTAACACTGCTCTCTGCTGGACTTGAGAATCCACACTGGAAACTTGACACTCTCAGGTATGGAAAGAACCGCCAGCATTTTTAGTCACTGTTTGATAGAGGTCTACCCTTTGGAAAGCCTTTTACCCATCATACTGTCAACCTGTGTCATCACAAACAAGTGTGTTGTGATGTTAATGAAAGGAATCTCAGTGTGTAGCTGAAATGTGGAGACTGTAGGGACCAGTGTGTGGGTGTCACAATGTATTTCTGTTGTTTACGGATGCTGTGGTCCTGCTGGCTTCTTCAGACCATGTAATACAGTGACAGTCAAAAGCTTAGACACATTTTAGACCATTTCTAAATCAAGGGAATGGGTAGGTCTGTCCAAACTTTTGATTGGAACTGTACAATCCATGTTGCCTCAAGTGGCTAAAAGTTAGAGCCAAGTTTGACAATGTTGGGTTAGGGTTAGGTGTCTTGTTCACAATTCCTTTAGCATCAGTAGTGATGTACCACACTGGACTGCTTGTGGTGAAGGAGCAGGGCCTAAAACCTGTTTTAAGCTTCAATCTGTGGTTAAAAGCTTTGGTTAATGACCAAAATAATGGGATCAAGAATATATGTGGTTAAAGTGGTTTCCTTCATAGGGTGGTTAGATTCACCCTCAATGTTAAAATAAGGAACTGTGTGAAGAGCTCAGAGGAGCACCATTGCACCTGTCTATTGAAATGATGGAGTGTATTTTCTTGTTTCAGGGTTGACCATGGATGGGAGCGATGTTTGACACCAGGCTTAAGAAAGTGTGAGTTAAGTTTTTTGCTGGATTCCAAAATGTTATTTTGACGATGTTGACGTCATATTCCTTAGGTTTTAATTTATAGCCTATAGGCTAGTTCCTTAGACTTTTTATCAAAGAACCAAGATCTCTTCCAGCACAGTTGGTCAGTCACCTGACACTGTCTGTGCAAACACTCAAGACTTTTGCTTTCATAGTGTTGGATGTCCAGAATAACACATCTCACTTTTCAGCTCCTCCTCTCTGAAGACAGTGCGGTGATGTGTGTTAATGGTCTTACTGGTAGATGTTACTGGGAGGTTGAGAGGGAGGGATGGCTCTCTCTCTAGATGTAGCTTACAGAGGAATTGGACAGAAAGGGACGGAAAGGGACTGATAATGACTGCAGGCTGGGAAGGAATGACAAGTCTTGGGCTCTGTTTGCTTCTGATGGTCTTTTCTCTGCTTGGCACAATGACAAAGCAAAGACTGTCAACATCCCACCCTCTGTCCAGACTAACAGAATAGGAGTATATCTTGACTGTCATGTTGGCATCCTTTCTTTCTATAGAGTCTCCTCCAACACATTGATCCAATTTTCCACCAAATTCCACAAAGGAGGTCCAAACCAATAATGAATGAATGCATTTGTATGTAGCCTGCCATATAGCCACTGTTGGTCAAACACTGAATGCTCCCTCAGCTCAGTAGGTCTTGAATGCAAACCCAGGCTTGGCCCCGCCTCTAATCAAGGTAAGGTTATTTAAGACACCTGTGTACCTTTGTTCTTCCTTTTCTGCTGCCGTGTGTTCTGGATGGAGGTCGGTATGCTGAGATTTAACTGCCACAAGTTCTTGTTTCTGAGTGTTAACTTTGGTTTTTCTGCTTAGTTTCTCTGTTGGTGTCTCCAGCTCGTAGACCCTTTTCTCTACTATGGTGGAAAGTGGTGCCTGGACAGTTTGATTCTATTGTGTATGCAGGTGGCTAACTAACTCTGTCTCTTTTTGTAGGATACCTTCTGCTGCTGCTTTTTGCCTGCCCTCTTTAGTACAGCCTTATAAATATTGGAGATTAGGACCAACTATTTTTGTTTAACCTTTGTAGTTGTTTGTAGTTTTATTAGATTTAGTGGAGTTGTGGGCCAGTCTGCTGGGATAGGTTTGTCCCTCTGGTTGAGGTCTCTTCACAAGTGAGTATAGCACACCAAGAGATCTGCTAGCCCCAGTCCACTTGTTTTGTTTAACTATTTGTAGTATATTCACATTTTATTTTTAAACTGAATTTGTAATAAAATGCTTTTACATTTTAACTCAATATTGTCTTTGAATCATTTACTTGTCAGTTTATTCTTGAAAAATGTATCTGAACTCTATTTTAGAGTTACTGACTTCATGTACCATAATTAATTCCCCAAGTGGTGAGGTTGGTGTATCACTTCTAGTCACTTTCAAACCATTAGCACTGTACACAATGTACAGCAGTTCATTTTGGATACAGTCCTGCTGGAAATGGTCCAAATGCACCATTTCCTTATTAGAAACAAGTGTTTACTAACCTCATTAGGTTACATATTCAACCAGTGTGCTTAAAGTGCCACTTATTTGAAACTTTTAGTTTGGATTCTTTCTAATTGTCTTATACCGACAATGTAGACATGTATAAACTTCTTTACACTCTAAAGCATGTAGTTGTGAGCTATTGCACAGTCTGTTGAATACACTCATAATGTAGTCAAATCTGGTAAAAAAGAGCCTAATATAAACCACCAAACAGTTGCTGCAGATTTTTCAAGTTTTATTCAACCATCACAGATCTTACATTCATGTAATCAATGTTAGACAGTTTAAATTTCATCCTCAAACTCAGGCTGAGCAGAAGTGCCTGGTCACATCCCAGCAGGTGGACTCCAGTTCTCCACACCAGTCAAGCAACACTAAAAAAACCAAAAGAAAACACATTACTAGAGAGCACTTGAGTTTTTAAACACATTGCAATTCACATGTTGGCTTAATAGAATATCTCCACAGCAGATAGGGAAGTCTGCCATGGCAGTACAGGATTGGAGACACATACCTGACATCAGTCTTGGTTCCTGCTGTGTACTGCCCCCTACAGGCCAGCTGCTCCACACTGCTGTAAAGAAAATAGTAAAGCAGGAACACTACTGGTCACAGCCAGCTGCTATGCTCAGGGTTTGATCATCACCATGGTATTTTGTGTTATTTTATCACATTAATATAAATTTTACTGGTTTTGCAGCATGACTCACCTTCAGTCAGTCTGCAGCATGACCTTCATCTCCACACTGAGCTGCTCATCAGTAGCTCTGCCTGCAACAGTCAACAAGGAAAATGTACTTCACTCAAGTTCATTCACATCATAAGTCATATGGCTACTTTGATTGAAAACTGTTATTTTCTACCACCACCTATGAAAGTTCAACTTCAAAGCTTCCTTATAGGAGTTAGTCTGAAGTGTGCAGCCTTGTACTGTGGTTGGGCCAAGCTCTGCAGCAGCTCAGCGACAGACTCTAAAACAACCTGCAACCAAATACAGAGATACTCTACCAGCACTGTAACACTGAGCCAGACACACACTACCTGGACAGCTGACTGAGCACTGGAGTGAAAGAAACAGCCACCAGGATGTGTATCTACTGCAATTTAAACATTTTGCTGTCTTTTTAAAATCACTAAAAATGATTTGATGTGAAAAATAAAGAAATGTAAAGTTCTGGGACATGACTTGAATGCTTTGAATGCGATGTGAATCTTAAAGTGAACCATCACAATTCTGTTTACTTTTACTCCAAAGAAAAAGGCTGGAGGTTGGTAGTTTCATCCCATGGCGGGCTCTGTCACGGGGACCCAGCATCTCTGAAACAAAACAAAGCTCATAACGTGCTGCAATGGAGCCACCAAGTGTCACAGAAATCGGAGGGCAGGCAATGAACAAAAAGTTGACTCAATTACTGGTTTATATATCTAAAGTCTGGTAAACCTTGTGACGTAATATGTGCACATAAGTGCTCAAGTTAAGCAGTGTGGTTGAACACTTAACGTTAGCCAGCAGCACAGTAAGGTGAACAGGTCACGCAAAAACCGCCAAAAAACGACTCATAAGCGCCATTTTATAAAAATACTTTAACTTTCTCACGAATTTAGTAAAATAATACATTTCTTACCACATTTAAGGAGACATCAGAGCTACGTCTCTCACACAAGTTTCTTCTGGACTAAGCTCCACAGCGAAAAGCACGCTCATATTTATAACATACGGCTATCGCAGTGCATTATGGGAAGAGAAGCCCTTCCAAAGATCGTCTATTAAACAGAAGGACCACTAGTTTATTTCCCCCTGGACGATATAACTTACTGTATTATAGGTTGACTGCTCACCAGCCACACTCAACACAAAATGTTTTGAAAATATTATAGCCTATTTGTTGAACTTGTTCATGTAAATATATTATTACTGTGATAAATTAATGTAAACATTGTCACTACAGTTCAATAAGCTAGTTAACTTAACTGTAATTCACAGTTCCACCAACAGAATATACAGTGGCTTTATATGAGAAAGTTGCAAACTCATTATATAATTCATTCCATCATTTTAAGTCTTCCACTGGGAGATGTTTTCAGGACATCCCTCATACCCTTGCAGTGTTAGTATGAAGTCAGAGAGCTTTCTTGTAGAATTTTAAATCAGTATAGACTGGATAGGCTATCATGAATATTATTTCATATATTTTTAATCAGGTGATCTCATCAGGATCAAAATATATTTCACAAAAGAGTGCAGAAATACACACTTGGTCTACAGCAGTGGTCTCCAACCCTGCTCCTGGAGAGCTACTGCCCTGCATGTTTTATACACACCTGATTCTAATTATTAGCTGAAGCTCGTTAAGGGGTTTGATAACGTGCTAATAATTAGAATCAGGTGTGTTAGAGTGGGGCGATACCTCAGGGCAAAGTCTGATAGATCTTATTCCTCTTTGCTGAAGGACATTGTTGCCAAAAACACATGAGTGGGGGCGCTTGGGTGGTTGAGTGGTTAAAGCGCATTCCACATAATGGCAGAGTCCCTGGTTCAAATCCGGGAAGGGACCTTTGCTGCTGTCATGTGGAAACGTCGTAACTCCATATGTTGTTTCAGACATACTACTGTGACCATAATTATCAACATTTCTGTAAAGCCTGACCAGAAAGGGCCCCTTTCTGCTCAAGGACCCCTGGGCACTTACCCAGATTGCCAGTATGGTAGATCTGACCATAACTGTACATTTTTTTAATCAAACTGATCTGCTCTCATGTAACTGAACCATTTTCTCAGTTTCAGTTTTTCTCCAAATGCACTAATATATTTGTGTAAGTGAAATATCAAATGTGAAATCTAATATGAAAGAACACATCACAAATATTTTATTTAATTCACAGTTAGTCCATATTTCTCATCCCACTGGCCGGCTTTTAACCTTGAGTCTATTCAATGGTTTCTCATTTGTTTCAGATGCTGTAGACCAGTGGTCTCCAACCCTGCTCCTGGAGAGCTACTGCCCTGAGGTATCCCCCCACTCTAACACACCTGATTCTAATTATTAGCACATTATCAAACCCCTTAACGAGCTTTAGCTAATAATTAGAATCAGGTGTGTATAAAACATGCAGGGCAGTAACTCTCCAGGAGCAGGGTTGGAGACCACTGCTGTAGACCAAGTGTGTATTTCTGCACTCTTTTGTGAAATATATTTTGATCCTGATGAGATCACCTGATTAAAATATATATGAAATAATATTCATGATAGCCTATCCAGTCTATACTGATTTAAAATTCTACAAGAAAGCTCTCTGACTTCATACTAACACTGCAAGGGTATGAGGGATGTCCTGAAAACATCTCCCAGTGGAAGACTTAAAATGATGGAATGAATTATATAATGAGTTTGCAACTTTCTCATATAAAGCCACTGTATATTCTGTTGGTGGAACTGTGAATTACAGTTAACTAGCTTATTGAACTGTAGTGACAATGTTTACATTAATTTATCACAGTAATAATATATTTACATGAATAAGTTCAACAAATAGGCTATAATATTGTCAAAACATTTTGTGTTGAGTGTGGCTGGTGAGCAGTCAACCTATAATACAGTATGTTTTATCGTCCAGGGGAAAATAAACTAGTGGTCCTTCTGTTTAAGAGACGATCTTTGGAAGGGCTTCTCTTCCCATAATGCACTGCGACAGCCGTTTGTTATAAATATGAGCGTGCTTTTCGCTCTGAATCTCAGTACAGAAGAAACATGTGTGAGAGACGTGACTCTGATATCTGCTTAAATGTGGTGAGAATTTAAGCTTTATTAAAGGAATGTATTATTGTACTAAATTCGTGAGAAAGTTAAAGTACTTTTATAAAATCGCGCTTATATGAGTCTTTTTTTGGCGGTTGGGACCGGTGTTATGTCGAAGTCGGTTCACCTTAGAATGTTCCCCTCCTAGTAAACTTAAGTTATGGTTACTTTAGCTGGTTGGGGTTAAGGTAAACTTTGGTTAAAGTTAAGCACATCAGAATAGGACTGGTTTGGGTTATTTTGGAGAAGCGGGGACACATATAGACAGGGGAACAGACTTGCACATAACACCTGCGGCTCCCTTTTCTTTGGAGTAAAAGTAAACAGAGTTGTGATGGTTCTCTTTAAGATTCACATTGCATTCAAGTCATGTCCCAGAACTTTACATTTCTTTATTTTTCACAGTAAAACAGACACATGTTTAAATTGCAGTAGATACACATCATGGTGGTTGTTTCTTTCACTCCAGTGCTCAGTCAGCTGTCCAGGTAGTGTGTGTCTGGCTCAGTGTTACAGTGCTGGTAGAGTATCTCTGTATTTGGTTGCAGGTTGTTTTAGAGTCTGTCGCTGAGCTGCTGCAGAGCTTGGCCCAACCACAGTACAAGGTTGCACACTTCAGACTAACTCCTATAAGGAAGCTTTGAAGTTGAACCTTCATAGGTGGTGGTAGAAAATAACAGTTTTCAATCAAAGTAGCCATATGACTTATGACGTGAATGAAGTAAATGTTCCTTGTTGACTGTTGCAGGCAGAGCTACTGATGAGCTGCTCAGTGTGGAGATGAAGGTCATGCTGCAGACTGACTGAAGGTGAGTCATGCTGCAAAACCAGTAAAATTTATATTAATGTGATAAAATATAACACAAAATACCATGGTGATGATCAAACCCTGAGCATAGCAGCTGGCTGTGACCAGTAGTGTTCCTGCTTTACTATTTTCTTTACAGCAGTGTGGAGCAGCTGGCCTGTAGGGGGCAGTACACAGCAGGAACCAAGACTGATGTCAGGTATGTGTCCAATCCTGTACTGCCATGGCAGACTTCCCTATCTGCTGTGGAGATATTCTATTAAGCTAACATGTGAATTGCAATGTGTTTAAAAACTCAAGTGCTCTCTAGTAATGTGTTCTTTTCTTTTTAGTGTTGCTTGACTGGTGTGGAGAACTGGAGTCCACCTGCTGGGATGTGACCAGGCACTTCTGCTCAGCCTGAGTTTGAGGATGAAATTTAAACTGTCTAACATTGATTACATGAATTTTACTGGAATGTAAGATCTGTGATGGTTGAATAAAACTTGAAAAATCTGCAGCAACTGTTTGGTTTATATTAGGCTTTCTTCCCCCCCAGATTTGACTACATTATGAGTGTATTCAACAGACTGTGCAATAGCTCACAACTACATGCTTTAGAGTGTAAAGAAGTTTATACATGTCTACATTGTCAGTATAAGACAATTAGAAAGAATCCAAACTAAAAGTTTCAAATAAGTGGCACTTTAAGCACACTGGTTGAATATGTAACCTAATGAGGTTAGTAAACACCATTTGTTTCTAATAAGGAAATGGTGCATTTGGACCATTTCCAGCAGGACTGTATCCAAAATGAACTGCTGTACATTGCTAATGGTTTGAAAGTGACTAGATGTGATACACCAACCTCACCACTTGGGGAATGAATTATGGTACATGAAGTCAGTAACTAAAATAGAGTTCAGATACATTTTTCAAGAATAAACTGACAAATGATTCAAAGACAATATTGAGTTAAAATGTAAAAGCATTTTATTACAAATTCAGTTTAAAAATAAAATCTGAATATACTACCAATAGTTAAAACAAAACAAGTGGACTGGGACTAGCAGATCTCTAGGTGTGCTAACATACTCACTTGTGAAGGGACCTCAACCAGAGGGACAAACCTGTCCCAGCAGACTGGCCCACAACTCCACTAAATCTAATAAGACTACAAACAACTACAAAGGTTAAACAAAAATAGTTGGTCCTAATCTCTAATATTTATAAGGCTGTACTAAAGAGGGCAGGCAAAAAGCAGCAGCAGATGGTATCCTACAAAAAGAGACAGAGTTAGTTAGCCACCTGCATACACAATAGAATCAAACTGTCCAGGCACCACTTTCCATCATAGTAGAGAAAAGGGTCTACGAGCTGGAGACACCAACAGAGAAACTAAGCAGAAAAACCAAAGTTAACACTCAGAAACAAGAACTTGTGGCAGTTAAATCTCAGCATACCGACCTCCGTCCAGAACACATGGCAGCAGAAAAGGAAGAACAAAGGTACACAGGTGTCTTAAATAACCTTACCTTGATTAGGGGCGGGGCCAAGCCTGGGGTTGCATTCAAGACCTACTGAGCTGAGGGAGCATTCAGTGTTTGACCAACAGTGGCTATATGGCAGGCTACATACAAATGCATTCATTCATTATTGGTTTGGACCTCCTTTGTGGAATTTGGTGGAAAATTGGATCAATGTGTTGGAGGAGACTCTATAGAAAGAAAGGATGCCAACATGACAGTCAAGATATACTCCTATTCTGTTAGTCTGGACAGAGGGTGGGATGTTGACAGTCTTTGCTTTGTCATTGTGCCAAGCGGAGAAAAGACCATCAGAAGCAAACAGAGCCCAAGACTTGTCATTCCTTCCCAGCCTGCAGTCATTATCAGTCCCTTTCCGTCCCTTTCTGTCCAATTCCTCTGTAAGCTACTCCTAGAGAGAGAGCCATCCCTCCCTCTCAACCTCCCAGTAACATCTACCAGTAAGACCATTAACACACATCACCGCAAACAAGAAGTCATATCTGTCTGGGTGAGGAGGATATGGCTGCAACTCTTTCACCACTGTTGCCTTTTTTCTGTCTTCAGAGAGGAGGAGCTGAAAAGTGAGATGTGTTATTCTGGACATCCAATGCTATGAAAGCAAAAGTCTTGAGTGTTTGCACAGACAGTGTCAGGTGACTGACCAACTGTGCTGGAAGAGATCTTGGTTCTTTGATAAAAAGTCTAAGGAACTAGCCTATAGGCTATAAATTAAAACCTAAGGAATACGACATCAACATGACTTAAAATAACATTTTGGAATCCAGCAAAAAACTTAACTTACACTTTCTTAAGCCTGGTGTCAAACATCGCTCCCATCCATGGTCAACCCTGAAACAAGAAAATACACTCCATCATTTCAATAGACAGGTGCAATGGTGCTCCTCTGAGCTCTTCACACAGTTCCTTATTTTAACATTGAGGGTGAATCTAACCACCCTATGAAGGAAACCATTTTTACCACATATATTCTTGATCCCATTATTTTGGTCATTAACCAAAGCTTTTAACCACAGATTGAAGCTTAAAACAGGTTTTAGGCCCTGCTCCTTCACCACAAGCAGTCCAGTGTGGTACATCACTGCTGATGCTAAAGGAATTGTGAACAAGACACCTAACCCTAACCCAACATTGTCAAACTTGGCTCTAACTTTTAGCCACTTGAAGCAACATGGATTGTACAGTTCCAATCAAAAGTTTGGACAGACCTACCCATTCGCTGTCTGTGATCTGACAGCCTGACAGCAGAAATGGAGACTAATGAATGAATTAACAAATGAATGGGAAACTGAAATGTATTTAGTCTGTTAGGCTTTAACAGCAGTGATGCAGTGATTAGATAATATAACTAAATATCCTCATGATGACACAATAATACATGATTGCCAGAAGCTATGCCAAAGATTGGCAACAGAAGCAGTCACAGAAAATACTATAAAGGTTGGTCCTTTGTTCAGTGATAATGTTCTAAATTTAAATAGAGATTTAAAGAGTTATCTGATGAACACATTGAATCCTGACCAGAGACTCTCCAGTCTACAGTTTGGACTCTCTAGTCCAGCAGAGAGCAGCTTCACCCCTGAATCCTGCAGGTCATTGTTACTCAGGTCCAGCTCTGCCAGACTGGAGGACTTCGAGCTGAGGACTGTTGCCAGAGCTAACAGCTTCTCTCTGATAGGGTTAGGGTTAGGGTTAGGTTGAATCACTGTAAGAATTCCTACTACAGTGTTTCCCACAGATCTGAAGGCAATGTGTGGTGGTAGTCCGGCGACCGACGGGGGGGTTGGTTGGTTGGTCGGTTTCGGTAAACCGGCCGACGACGGGGGGGGGGGGGGAATGATCTCGCTGATGGAGACACACGCGGTGTGCACAGGGCTGTAGTAGGGGCTGTAGTAAGGCTATACCCCTATCCTGTTAAATGAATCCAGATTACATCAGTGTAACAGCATTACCTCTGAACTGACACTGGCTCTACATATAATATGAAAACTGCATCTGGTCATAATAAAATCTGATTTATGAACAATAATGAAGTGTTAATAATTTTCTCATTTCAGGAGATAATTCAGGACCTGGACCTTGAGCAGTCTCATCAGCTGCTGCATTGTCTGATGAGAGACCCAAGCATGATGTTCAACCTACTGTCTTCATCACCCTCCTCCACCTCACCCTGTCTTCATCACATAGAGACCCTACAGCATCACCTCATCCTGTCTTCATCACCTGGAGACCTACAGCATCACCTCAGCCTGTCTTCATCACCTGGAGACCTACAGCATCACCTCACCCTGTCTTCATCACCTGGAGACCTACAGCATCACCTCACTCTGTCCAGGGTCAGCCAGCCTGGTGTTTCTGCCAGAGATGCAGATTCCCTCTAACATGAAGCACTTAGAGACAGAAGAGTAGTGATACCAAGCTGCTGTGTGTGGAGATCTGTCACCCATACTGTATTTCCCTAATTTTATAAGTTTTTCTTATTCACTTTGTATTTTTTTCCCATTGTTTGCTGAAACATAACATAACAAACAATAACATGCTGCTCTAAATCAAGATTTTCCAAATATTGGATCAATAAAGTAAATCTGTTTATCTATGTATCAATCTGTTTATGTAATAAAACACAACGGAGTAAAAACTAGCAGGAGTTAGCTGTTCAGGTTGATTTTACACAACTACAGTGAGAAGAGTTGAAGCTAATGATAACATAGCATGTTAGCCTGCGGATCACTCCAAATAATCTTATTGTGATAGACAGTCTGTGTTTACATGTCTTCATGACTGTAAACACTTTGAAAGCAGTGAACAAACACCAGATACACAGCAGCTACGTTGTAGGTTATGTTAGCATGCTGCTAACGTTAGCTGCGAAGCTAACATGCAGAGCGTCAAACAGCTGTAGTAACAACTCTGCTACTTTACAGCTAACATCACAACAACAACATATCATGACTAACTAGACAGTGAGCTGAATGTCAGCAGGTAACCTGACAGTTTATGTGAACCGGCGTCCCATGGTTTAAAATGTAATGTAGGACAATACAAATTAACCAGTCGACTATCGAAACATTGTTAGGCTATTGGGAATATTTATTCCCAATGGCGCTATTGTAACATTAGGGAAAGTTTAAACTACGATAACTCTTTTTAGGATTACTGAAGATTAATTATACATAAATATGCTGGCGTCTTAAATAGACGACGATACAAATACCTGGCTAATATGGTCAATTAGTGTATTTGGAGAGAACAGGCGGGGAGTTCCTGTCCTCTGAAAAGAAGCCAATGCGGAAGTAACTTAGAGCTGCATTCTATCAAAAGGCCACCAGGGGGCGACCGTTTTGTGTTCAAAAGACGTCTGGCTCTATACAAGTCAATGGAGAATTCACCAACTTCTCACTTGATTTCTAACCTCAGTAAACGTTTTCAAAATGTGGTTATGGTCTCAATCACTAGTTTAAAGCCTTCTTCAATGTAGTATGATGTTCATTTGTGAAATTTTACGTCCATCGTACGTACGTATTTCATATATTTATACGTATTTCTTATACAGTCTATGGGAGGGAAGCAGTTTTACAAACAGACCATATACCCGCTCCTACGGAGCGCTCAAAAGGAGCGCACCCAAGACAGGCGGGGAGTTCCTGTCCTCTGAAAAGAAGCCAATGCGGAAGTAACTTAGAGCTGCATTCTATCAAAAGGCCACCAGGGGGCGATCGTTTTGTGTTCAAAAAGACTTCCGGCTCTATACAAGTCAATGGAGAATTCACCAACTTCTCACTTGATTTCTAACCTTAGTAAACGTTTTCAAAATGTGTTTAAGGTCTCAATCGCTAGTTTAAAGCCTTCTTCAATGCAGTCTGGTGTTCATTTGTGAAATTTTGGCCTCTCTGATTTTATATTTGACGATAAAGCAGGCTACGTGGCTACGTTGTGATTGACAGGTTGATTGACCAATGTCCTTGAGATCCAGCCTCGCAACCAATCGCAGCCTCCCCGCTCCGCCGTTGGTCCCGCCCATACTTCCGTCTATGACTCCGCCTCATGCCCATATAAGTAGAATCCGTGTTCTTTTTTTCCTGGCATGCACCTGAAATTTTCAAGATGGCGCTGCCTAGATTCGATACTATTGGCTTCCGAGCAGCAGTCCACAAACCAATGGGTGACGTCACGGATGTTACATCCATTTCTTATATACAGTCTATGACCCAAGACGGCATCCGTCATTGATGGTCCACACCTAAGCTGTCTCCCTATTGGCTGGTGAAACACACTATTTTAAGCGCAGGGCGGGACTTCCTTTAGTCTGAGCAGAGACAAAGTCCTTCTTATTATAATATCTCTGGCAGAGATCTCAACCTGAGAGCATGTGCGTGTTTGGAGTGCGTGCACATTAGATTTGAGAGCGCAGACTTTGGTTGTGAGTGCACAGGACATATTTAAATGTGAGCGAAATGTTTGTGTCCAAGAAGAAGAAATGTGAGCACAAGCATGTGATTTTTGAGTTCAAGCACACATTTTGAAAGAAAGCAGCAGGAGAATAAATGTGAGCATGAGAAGGAGCTGTGTCACTGAAAAGGAATAAAATCATGCTCTTAAACTGAAAATCTACGCTCTTGAATAAAGATAGGATCATTCTTCCATAATATCCTATATAGTTTACATAGTTAGGTGACATCATAGCACTGCTCCAACCAAGCCATTCTAACTAACGATGATTAGTAAGTATCTGAAATCTTAGCTCAGAGGTCTAATTAGCCAGATTAATTGAAAACATCTGTGGGTGCGTGGGTACTTGCATGAAGCCCATTTTAAGGTTGCCATATTGTAGACCATATCGTCACCAGAGAAATCTGTCTTCATGCTTTCTGGGAGAGAGTTAAAAGAGATGTGACAATAGAAAATTTGTGTCATTTTTAAGCTTTTCTTTCACTGACAATTACAGTTGTCTAGATCATCTCTAATCATAAATTACAGTATTCTTTCAAATGACAGCATCTGTGTCAATGTGGAAAGGTTGTGCCATTCAGACAGAGTGCTCTTTATATGTTTCCACACTCACTCAGTCATCAGACAGACCATTAGCCCTCATTATCTCCCAGCGATCAGCCACTCAGATGAGCAGCAGAGGGAGAAAAAAGGCCAGGACTGATGACATAAAAGGGCGATTAGGACCATTAAGACATGACTTGGCTGTTGGAGAATCGCAAGCTGTCATATTGACTTTGCAGAAGCTGAACTTTTCTCACCCACCACAGTATAGTTGACTGATGCTGTTTTTTTTTTTTCTCGCTCACATTTGAAAACCAAATATAAGCGTGTGGGCAAGTGTGCAATTTAAATGCAAAAGGAATGATAGGATATGATAGGACAGGGATGATAGAGGATGGCAGGGAAAGTTCACTGATATGGTTTTTAAAAGCAGATGCTGATAAAGATATTTTCTAACTGAAGCTGTAGCTGATAACCAGAGTTTTGCGCCCTCATGAAAAAGCAATAAATTACACATCTCAACAATATTGTTGCTGTGCGGCTCTTAACAGGAAAGATTTACACACAAGAGTGTTATGATGAAGTATCTGCTGAGATAAAAGAAACTTGATACACTTTTTATGAAGTATTATCCCTCACTTTAATCACACAGTATATTGATAGACTTAATAGGCTTTAAAATTATAATCTGTGTATCTGCCGTTGTTTGAAGCTATTATTTGCTGTGAAAATTCTTCTTCCAGTACAGATGACTGCTAAAGTTTTGGTGACCCTATGACCTTTCTTGTAGTGCCACCATTAGGCCATGATGGTCTGTGTTTGGTCTATTTATTCTTTATTATTCTTCATATTCTACAAAATGTTCTCCTGGACCATATATACCAATTATGAATGTCGTTTTTCCCCTTAGATAAATAGAATACACTCTATCTGACAGCTTCATTAGTATTAATCAAACATTTATTAATGACTGATGGGGAATTTATGAATGTGAATTAATGTGGAGACTAATTATGAGTCAGAATATGAACAGTATGCAATGGTTAATAATATATTATTTTAATATATTATTATTTCTCTCTTCTTTCTAAGTTGTTGATCTGCCTGGGACTCTAATGTTGATCTGTACTGTCCCTGCCAAATATATCGTAAATGAAATAAATCAATCAATTCAGTGTCTCTCAGATTTATACAAACTATAATAGCATATTATATTGGGATGTGGTCTATGCTAAAATAATGTGATACAAGCAAGTTGTTAAATTATACTTTGTGATTGACCATTGATCAGAAGTTTGTGACAGGATCATTTCATCTGTAATCTTTTAGGGGGAAAAAAGTCCTATTTCTGTCCCGTTATCTCCCTCTCTTCCCTTGCTTTCTTTACTCAGGTCATCCAAGTTACTTCCTCTGTGGAGATGAGTGGGAATGAGGTGGGTAAGGAAAGATAAACAGAACACAGAAGTGATGTTTAACACCATCCCCTGTCACCTGATGTATCTTACATGGAGCATGTTGAGGCTCAGGTTTAATTTAACTGAGATCATGCTCAAAAGGAGTTTTAATCAGTCCATATTTCATCACCACCTCAATATATGAGTGTGTGTGTGTGTGTGTGTGTGTGTGTGTGTGTGTGTGTTCATTTCTCATCTTTTCCCATAGGTCACATCCTGCTCTTCACTCTCTACACAAACTGCTTCAAATGCAACTGAACCGTGTGAAGATACTTGGCAAGGCGCTGAGTGCATGTGTGGTTGTGTGTGTTTGTGCATGTGTGTGTGTGGTGACTATACAACATGCAGGTATTCTCTGCTGAGTGGCGAGTCAGAGGTTGTGTGACATTACACTGCCACCTACTGATCACACAGTGGGGTCTAAAGCTTTTCAGTGAAGTCTTCATTAAAATTCCAGGGAGTGATCTGGCTTCCAGCAGGGAGCCCTGGCAGATAAAAAGTGGTAAATACAGTGACGGGTAGTCCTGTAGGTAGCCTGCGGGAAGGGAACGGAGCTAACTCAGGACACAATGAGTGATAACAGTCTGAAAGGACTCTTTCTCTGTAAAGCACAACTTGTCCTCAGTGATTGGGACTGAATAAGTGTAGTTTCTCCAAAAGTCAACTGGCTTGTGGAAGACAGGATTCACTTTCAAAATCAATGATGTTCCTTATTTTTGGTTCTAGACAGGCATCATCATCTACACAATTCATCCAGAAAAAGGGTTAAAAAAAAGTTTTGAGAATAACGTCATAATATTCTGGGCTAACATATTTTTTTAGCTATTCTAATACTCTGAGTCAAAGTGTGACCATTACTGAGAAACAAAGCTGAAGCTTTGAGGGAGATAGGGTAATGTTCTGTAACACTTTATAATCCTCCTGTAATTTATTTCTGAATTACCATATAGTACCAACAGTGGAGTGGAACAGAAGATAACAAATAGAAGTCGGCGAACTACACATTTCCTTTTTTAAGTTTTTGGGGCCTACTTTTTGGGATAGAAGGTTGTACAGGGGACGGCAGATTTCTGTGGATTGGTCCTGTTGTTATACAGGATGCTGTTCATTGTTCTTATGTTGTTATGTTTTGGCCACACTGTACCTTGTAATTAGGGCTGGTTATCGTTTAAAAAATGACGTTAACAGTACCAATCCAAGTACCCTTAAAATGATACCCAACTGACTACTTCACTTGATATCCATCATGTGAATAGAAGCATTAAATTGAATGAAATGCTACCACTCCTCCACATCTAAATGATTTGACTTTTACACAAACTAATAACTCAAATTAACCACGACTTCACCACCACACACGGGTTGTAGCTGCTGTGGAAATGGGCCAATTACATGTCGTATTACATCGAAGAACACTTGCACGGATTGGCTGTGAGCAAGTCCATACAAATAGACATATTTTCTAGCTCTGGGTGTAAAAGGGATTGATTGCAGGTATCATTTGACGGGAGACGTTTCCATACTACTTGGTATTGATTTATTTCACTCAATACCTTAAAGATATGGAGTAATGTAGTAGTTAAAATACTTACAGGATCATTTCTATTTAAATATTCCCCTAAAACAGCTGATTGTTGCTCAGTAGGTCATAGCTTACTGTACCTCATTATAATGGAATTGGTATCAGGTAGTTAAAGAACTACAGGTACACTACAGATATTTGTTGCCTGTGTAATCTATATACAGTATAAAGTCCTTTTAAATTCATACATTGTTTAGATTGTATATTGTAGAGATGACTGTCGATGCTTTTGTAAAATATTACACTATGAAATCTTTGATGAATAATCATCAGTAATGTGGATATAATGAAAAGTGGGTAAAAAGTAAATAACACAACAGCTAGAACAGTCTGGTAAATTCAGAAAATTACATATTTTACTGTAATGCAGCATTTAAAACCAGGAAAAGACAACTCTGACATATTGCGATATTACGATCTAAGATGATATTTTGTCTCATATCACGATTTCGATATCATGTCAATATATTGCCCAGCCCTACTGGCAATACTACTTTGCATTTCCCCTGATCCACAGAAACAGCTTAGGAAGTTGGACCCAGTCGTTTAGAGTTATTGCAGGCAACAATGTGACTATAGGATAAGGCTCTGCATATATACAATGGAGAGATGATGTGACACTTCACATTATGGCCGCTGCACATTAGACAGGCCTCCTCACTGTCTCATTTTAAAACTCTTCTTAAAACACACCTCTTTTCTTTGGCTTTTGACACCATGTAGAGTGTGATTTTATGATTTTATGTGTATACATGCATATTTTCATCTTGTGCGGGCAGTGCATTTTATTTTATTTTATTCAGCTTTTTATTGTGCTTCTATTGTGTTATCTATTTATTGTGTTTTATCTTGTTGTGCAGCACTTTGGAAACCTTGTGTTTGTTAAAATCCTGCTATATAAATAAATTGGATTGCATCGGATTATGCAATACATTTATTACTGATTACTCCCTTCAAAAGCTACTGTTCCCTGACAGTATACAGCCAGCCAGCTGTGACTGCTGCTGTCACTAGCTATGTCTGGCTTTTGGTTAAGCTATGGCTGAAGTTGTGACTGGGACTGTGACAGTGGATATAGTTCCAAGCTGTAGCAGTAGCTGTTTATGTGTCTATGGATATGTCTACAGCTATATATATGTACCTGTGCCAGCTCCTCATATTCTAACATTAGCTGCCAAGACACTTTGGATTTGAATGTGCTTTTATCAGATGTGATAGTTGTGTATAGCCAATTTGCCTAATGGCAAATTACTCCTGAGGAGTTAATGAACAGCTACAGCACCACACCCTGCCAGCACAAACATGCCCATTATTTGCACACACACACACACACATATCCCCTATTCATAACCTAGTTACAGTTGCACTCATTAAAAATCTGTTACAGATATGGCAATGATGACAACCAAACCACGGTCAGGACCACGGCCCCAGCAGCACATACTGTAACATACTACACCTGTACTGAATACATGAAATATGACCTCATCATACTCTGACCTGCTGTGTTTACTGACATCCTACAGCCATCCCAATGAAAATGTCACTCAAAAGTAAGTTTACTTTAATAAGTAATTCATTAAAAAACAAATGTTTGACAGGATGACATTTGGATATCTTGTTATCTTGGTTCTCCCTTTCAGTTTCAGTGGTGAAACAAGTACTTTTCTCAAATACAAGTACCAACACAGTACATAAATATTAACAGCTTGATGTAGTTAAAATATTACACTGAAAGTGCATATGTATCATGAGCTTGATGTAGTATGCAGTATTACAGTAAATGTACTGCAGTACTATGAGTGATGTAGTATGCAGTATTACAGTAAAAGTACTGCAGTATTATGAGTGATGTAGTATGCAGTATTACAGTAAAAGTGCTGCAGTATTATGAGTGATGTAGTATGCAGTATTACAGTAAAAGTACTGCAGTATTATGAGTGATGTAGTATGCAGTATTACAGTAAAAGTGCTGCAGTATTATGAGTGATGTAGTATGCAGTATTACAGTAAATGTACTGCAGTATTATGAGTGATGTAGTATGTAGTATTACAGTAAAAGTACTGCAGTATAATGGGTGATGTGGTTAAAGTATTACAGTAAAAGTACTGCAGTATTATGAGTGACGTAGTATGCAGTATTACAGTAAAAGTACTGCAGTACTATGAGTGATGTAGTATGCAGTATTACAGTAAAAGTGCTGCAGTATTATGAGTGATGTAGTATGCAGTATTACAGTAAAAGTACTGCAGTATAATGGGTGATGTGGTTAAAGTATTACAGTAAAAGTACTGCAGTATTATGAGTGACCTAGTAGGCTATGCAGTATTACAGTAAAAGTACTGCAGTATTATGAGTGATGTAGTATGCAGTATTACAGTAAACGTACTGCAGTATTATGAGTGATGTAGTATGCAGTATTACAGTAAAAGTACTGCAGTATTATGAGTGATGTAGTATGTAGTATTACCGTAAAAGTAGTGATATATTATTATATATGACATCATTAGATTATTAATAGTGAAGCATCAGTGTTAGAGCAGCATGTTACTGTTGTAGCTGCTGGAGGTGGAGCTAGTTTATACTACTTTATATACGGTTAGCTAGTTTACATTACTTTATATACAGTTAGCTAGTTTATACTACTTTATATACAGTTAGCTAGTTTACATTACTTTATATACAGTTAGCTAGTTTATACTACTTTATATACAGTTAGCTAGTTTATACTACTTTATATACAGTTAGCTAGTTTACATTACTATATACAGTTAGCTGGTTTACACTACTTTATATACAGTTAGCTAGTTTACATTACTTCATATACAGTTAGCTAGTTTACACTACTTTATATACAGTTAGCTAGTTTATACTTCTTTATATACAGTTAGCTAGTTTGCACTACTTTATATACAGTTAGCTAGTTTATACTACTTTATATACAGTTAACTAGTTTACACTACTTTATATAGTTAGCTAGTTTACATTACTTTATATACAGTTAGCTAGTTTAGTCCAGTGGTTCCCAACCTAGGGGTGGGGCCCCTCCAAAGGGTGAGCAGATAAATGTGAGGCTGGTGAGATGATTAATGGGAGAGGAATGAAGAAAAAACAAGGTTCTGATACACAAATGTGTTTTCAGTTTTTGGACTTTTTCTCTAATCTTTGATTTTTGCTGAAATATTGGATCATTTGAACATTTATTGAAATGAAAGCATGTGAGTTTAGAGGGAAACCACTGGTTTCATCTTTAACAATGTGTTGTATTTTAAAAGCTTATTATATTATCCATTGTGTAAAATCTTCGTCTGAAAAGTAACTAAAGCTGTCAAATAAATGTAGTGGAGTAGAAAGTACAATATTTCCCTCTGAGATGTAGTGGAGTGGAAGTATAAAGTAGCATCACATGGAAATATTACATTAAAGTACAAGTACCTCAAAAAGTACTACAGCAATTTGAGTTGCCACTGTAAATTTCTTTTATTAGGGAAATAAATTCAAATTAAAGCAATTTATTTCTGCTACTGACATGCAGTGGTGAAAAATAAAGAGCACACAGTTAATTTTGAAATATTTACACAGCTACAGTCTAATACGTGTGGAAATGAATTTCCGTGGTAAACTCCTGCTGCAGTAACAGGGGTACGTTAAGGAATGTATAGTCTGTATCACGTACGTGGAGAGCGAGTGGGCGGTTCGCTGTATCTTTATTAAAACGCACAACCTCCGCCCGCCGGGGCTACTACGATATCATTAACAGTGCCAACCCTCGACACCCAGGAAGTGACAGTCGTAGAGTGTAGATACGAAGCAAAATAGAAACAGCGGAGGGTTGTTCCGGAGAAGAAAAGCAAGCGTTTCTACTCACCGAGCTGATATTGTGTATTTTTTAAACGTTGACGTTATAAAGTTAACGTTTCAAAGATGTCTAATTTGACGCCGGAGAGAAAAGCACGGAGCCTTTCGGTGCTTTCTGCTGCCGTCGTGTTGTTTGTTATCTTTGTTGGACAGGGAGAATGCCAAACTACTCCGCCACCAATAACGCGTAGGTTGAATTTCACTTTTTAAAACCAATACAGCACTATTTATAGTTGACATAGGTAACATGTCGCCTGCTAACTAGAGACTTCAATGCTATTGTATTTGTTGTAAACTAGTGGAAAAGGGAAATTTTAAAAATACGTCACAGTTCCCGTAGTGCGACTGCGACCACAGCTGGCCGCTTGACCTACTAGTACCACAACGCTACCGTGTTTCCTTCCGCCGTTCACCAGTAGTTAAATTTCTGTTTATCTCTGTATATTTTCAGCCTGCTCTGCCTACAAAAATTGCGACACCTGCGTTCCACATGCCAAGGTAAGATTGTCACTAACAGTTTCGGTGCAGTTGTTTTAAATGATGAGATTAGACCTTTGCCCCTACAGCTTCAAACTTCTGTAAACGGTCAATTTATGGTCCCGTTTGTTTGCACATGTAGCGGACTACTTAACCTCCCAATCTGCTCTAATCGTTAGGGAATTTGGTAAAGCAGTGAGCTGAAGGTGTAATTACTGCAACATGTCAACTTTTAGTACTGCTTTCTCTGCTTTCACCTAATCCTCCCTCAGAAAGCACTGAGGTGGACTCTGTTACCTGTATGAGCTTGTAAAGTTAAATTTATGTTTTATTTCAATACTACAAAAAAAATATATATATAATTATAGTTTAACATCACTTAATTTCCAATGGTATATAGAAACGTCATAAATCATAAATTCATCATATTTTGTATGGAGTTTGGTGTGAAGATTTTTAAATGTAGAAGAATGCATGCATTGAGTTTACTATAACAAAGGAAAACTGTAAATGTTGATATGTTTACTGTTGATGGATTAATTGACTCATCACAGCAGCTGTAGGATTATATGTGATCTTAATAGAAGCATAACATGCAGAGGCTTGATGCTTGTGTTGTGTTTTGTCTGCACAGTGTCTGTGGTGCTTCACCACCAACAATTGCACTGATTACCCAGTGAGATGGTTGTTGCCGCCTGCATCAGTCTGCCAGCTGTCTCAGGCCCGTTGGGGAGTGTGTTGGTGTGAGTTGGCCATTTTTATTTTCATGTGAAGGATGGTAACTATACCTGCTTTTTTTCATTTGTCACAAGACTTGCAGTCAGTCAAACCACTGGTGTGTTAAAGAGGTTTTCTCGCTGCATAAGGAAACAGTGAACAAGGAAACTGAACACATTAGACAAGCGTAGCCTGCTCTCAGAGATATGCAGTCAGTGCATATGGGTAAAGGGGTTTGAGGAAGTTTATGTAAGGTTCAGCACTCTGAAGATGTATTGCTTTATGGTCAGACAATATGCAAAACAAAGTCACACACAGATACACAAATACAAAACATAAACTGTATAAAGTCCATAACACAGGAAGACAAATATCCATAAATAACTGATGTTGCTGGGTACACGTCATGCATCTCTGACATGTTAAAATTTGAAAGGAGGCAGTAAACGCACCATTGATGTGTCCAGGGGACGCACCCTATTTTTCCCTGATAACGCAACACTGTGAACAACACATCCATGTTGAAATCAAAGCAATAAACAAAGCTGTCCCAATCGTCATACCATCTGAGCTTCCATGTTCATACTCTCAATCACCATGGCAAACTGGATAGTTCAACTAAGGAAGCAGCTGAAAAATTCCTCAAATGCCATCACACACGATAGACAGTGAATTAACAGTGTCATGTGTCAGTTTGACACATATCTGATCCACCAAGTGAAAATAATCTGCTTTTGGAACTGTTCACCTCTTATTCTTGGCCAATAAACCAACCAGTTAAACAACAGAAAAGTTTGTACAGAATCTTTATGGATTATATTGATGCCAGATTTACAAGGTAACTGCTAAAGCATAAGATTGTCTAACGTTGGCTGCTGTTAATTATTGGTTAATTAATTGTTTAAAGCCTAACAATGTGTGTTTTCTATTGATTATTGATGGTGGCTGAATGTACTCAGTTTCTAATAGCAGCAAATGGTTTCCCTTTGTTTGCACGTTTTTAAACCGCTTTCCTGACACAATGTGCTCGATGGTGTTATTAATGACTCCTGATGAAACTTAAAACCTCAGCATTCTCATCGTCCTTTAGCTTCCCTTTTTATGTCACTTAAAGTATGATATGACTTCCACTTTCTGTCTTCTGCATTATTCTGCATTATATTTACAGGTTTGAGCTTTTAATTGATTAATTTTCAGATACATTTTGAACATACATGACTATATCAATAATTATAACCACTACAGTTTGTCAAAAACACACATTTTATTGGGTACCCACTGTGAGTTCCAGGAAACATCATTATAAAAATACACAATTGCTGTATGAATACAATATTATTGGATGATATTGACCTATCCTAGATATATTGGTATGCATCGGCCTTGGCTGTAGGTTATCCTATATGTAACACAATCAGAATAAATTGAAATAATAGAATAAAAGTAATATAATACAACAATAAGTCAATAAAAACAAGTTAAAACAATCACACCTAAACTGAATCAGGGTTTTTACTAGATTTCTGAACACTGGATCAGAGTATCAAGCTTTAAAGTACACTGCAGTTCATTCCAAATGTATGGTGCAAAAAATCTAAAAGCAGTCTTTCCCAGATCAGTGTTAATTCTAGGAACTGTCCTGTGAGTGAGTGTTAAGTGTCAGGGCATTGTTCAGATAAGACCTTTTACGATAAATAAAAACAAATGCCAGTCAAACCACTTTGTAATAAATAATACATTTATGAAAGAAAACTACATGTTTTCAGTAGCTGATTTTCTAGAGTCAACCCAATGGTATAAAATAGGATAATCTGCATAAAGGTGGACAATACAGGCTTGCAAAGAGAAAACTATATCCTTAATATAAATAGTGAACAGGAGTGGTCCTACGCCTTTTGTTATTGATGGACATTCAGATGTAACATTACCCACTGTTGCACACTGTTGTCTGTCAGAGAGGTAAATGTTTAACCACACAGGCATTAAGGGTCAATTCCAATACTTTATTGTCTCTCCAAGAGGAGAAAATTATCAACTGATCAAAGGCTTTTGATGAATAAAAAGGGACAGCCGAGACTATTTTGAAATAGGGTGGTAGTTAGTAAGGTCACCTTTTCCCTTGTTCAAAGGTAAAACATGAGCCAATGCTTAGAAGAGCTTCAGGAACTACACTAGGAGAAAGGAGATGGAGGGCAAATCAAGGGGCACAGTTCACTCTATGTACAGAACGAACAATTACCATATATATCTCATACACTTGTTTTAAAAGGTTACAACTATGTAAACACCTAATGAAGAAGAAATGGAAGTGAGTTGCTCTGTGCCAGTGTACAGTTAGAAGTCTTAAATGATCTATTTCTATAAAGTACAGCAACCTTCAGAGTTCAGATGCAAATAGCTGTGGGATATGTGCTGTGGTGCGAGGTTCTGCTGAACAAACAGTCTTTTAGCTTGGGGAAGCAATTAGAAAAGATACCTGCTTCTATGAAAGAAGATGGCCAAGTTTCTGTTCCTCTCTCACTTCATGTTGCTTTGGTGTCAGTTTAAATATATAATCCTACATCTCTTTCCCCCAGAGCTTCAACCATTTCCTCTATTGTGTGTTTGAGTTGCTCTACCAAATTACAGCCTGCAGCAGCCTTTCTTTGCACACCAAAACACTCTCAGTAGGTACAGAAGAGTCAAATCAGTGGCTAACACGGACTTCCCCTATTTTCTCAGTAGCCTGCCAGATGTCGGGATAAAAAGTAGCCAGCTTAGGGATTTGTGTGGTAAAAATACAAGCTTTTGTGGTTAGTTCACTTTTTTTTACTGAATTAACAAACAAGCTCAAATGTGTGCTCATGTTTGCATGACTAGTGATAAGTAGGAATAAACAAGGCTCAAAGGTCATTGAATTTATTTGAATATATACAGAATGAATACAAATACAAACTGTTCTTAAATGACTGCATGCTATTCAAATATTTATTAAAAAAGAACAACTTCCTGTTAGACATTTAGCCAAAACAAAAAGTGGCCGTAAGAAACATCCAATCCGTTAAATCCAATTATAAAATGTTTCAATAGTTACCAATAAAGTTTAATTCAATGATGCTGTTCTTCATATTTTATGGTTGAAAGTCTCTGGTAGTTCGTCAAAGAAACGTTACTGAGTAACTAGTTGCTAAATACTAAAGCTTTAGGCATGTATGAAAATCAAACTATGTAATATGTCTTGTTTTACAGTAGGTTCAGTTTTGAGAGGTGTTCTACACACAGGCTGAGTTACAGAATCTCACAGACAATCCAAAAACAGGAAATAAAGCAACAACTTGCTTCTCATGTCTCACTGTGAAATATCACCAAGTAAGGTAGTCATCCACCAGCAGGTTACTGAGAGACTGTGTGTGTGTGTGTGTGTGTGGGGGGGGGGGGGGGGGGGGGTAATAGATTTTATTACTGTAATATGTTACCATGTTACCAACCACATGTGATCAACAGACATGAGGTATATACTGCTGCTGGCAGACATCATTAGGTTTTGTTTGATGTCTTAGTTTTGTTTTCTCTGGAAATGAAAGTGTGTCTTATGACAATGACAATGCTGCTATATGCAGTTCTAAGAGGTTGTCAGCAGGTGGCACCATTGGCCATAATAGATTCAGTGGAAACAGGGATCCAAAATGTCACCCCTAGAACACAAACACACTGTCTTGTTTATGTTTTGATGTACTATGTATACCTGTATGTCAGATAATTCATGTAGCATTTGTCTTGTGTGATTCAGTGAACTTTGAAGCCCTGATCATTACTCTGGCCGTGCTGGGTGGAACCATCCTCCTCAGCATCGCTGTGTGCTGCTGCTGCTGCTGTTGCTGCAAGAAGCGTCGATCAGGGTAAAGTGAAATTACAACTCAATGCTATTGAAATGAAATGAAAATGACCAAAGTCGAATCAACAGCTCTTTGATCCAATGTCAGCAAAAAGTGATACGGTTCATAAAGATAGAAATGTATTGTGGTGCTATTATATTTTATTGCAACAGTATCTAATAAATTGTTTACCTAATATAAATGCGACTTCAAACCAAGCCATATATGGAATTCTGGTAGAGGCAACAAAATGAAGTCCTAGAGATGAATACGTCGAACCAGTTCTAAATGGATCTATCTCCAAAAACAAATCATTTTCATTTTTCCATATAATACGGCTAAATCAAAACTAGGATTGTTTTAACAATTGAATCAATTAAATCTAACACAAATCAACCATGTCAATACTATAGGAGCTACCCCAGCCTCCACTGTTGCTGTTGTAGCTTCATTATATTAGTGTGTGTGTGTGTGTGTGTGTGTGTGTGTGTGTGTGTGTGTGTGTGTGTGTGTGTGTGTGTCTCATTGTGCTGCAGTGCAATGAAAATGTCATGTCAGTCAATCAACTGCAGGCTGACCTGTCACACACTGACAGTCCTGTGGGTGTAAGAGTCTCATTCATGTCCATCATCTGACAGACAAATGGGCTGAAGAGAAAAACCAGAACACACACACACACACGCACACGCGCGCACACACACGCGCACACACATGGGTGAGGGACCAATGGGTTGCAATCTACAACCTCATTGTTAGATGCCACTATATATTACACACTGCTCCTCTGAAATGACCCTGTAGTAACATTTGGTTAGATTTCATTCACCTTAGGTGATACTTCTTATTTCTATAGCAGAAGCTCTTAGTTTATGTTTAAACATCAATTTCCTTTCCTCTCTTAGGCTGTACTCTACATAAATCAATGAGATAAAATAAAGTTAAAGCGTGTAGTCTAGACCTGCTCTATGTGAAATGTGCCCTGAGATAACTTCTGTTGTGATTTGGTGCTACATAAATAAAGCTGGCTTGAAATATAAGTCGTGCTCTGGAGAATGCAAAATTTCCAAGTTATGTTTTTTAATAGAATATCCCTTAAGCAGATTTGGCAATGTGGAGAATAATGTAATTTGTCACATCCACATGAACATGTTTGTGTTATTCTCAGGTTCTGTGAACAGTAGTATTTCTGATGATGTATTCATGCTTGTTTATGTCTTCAGGCCAGACAGAGAAGAGGAGAGATATGCCAGAAGGAGAGAGGAGATCAAACAGCGTTCTGAAGAGAGGTAAGAGCCTCCACTCTACACTTTGGTCTAACAGGTTTCAAGTTAACAGTAACACATTATAAGCATGTTTGTTTTGATAACAGTTCCATCTGACAGTGTGTTTACCTGCATTTAATAACTCTTTAACAGGAAACAGTATTTTATCTGGAGAGGTTCTCACATTTCCAATGTTTATTTGTTACTCTACATTTTTCTCCTCTGATTCCAAAATAATACAATAAATATTTAGCTGTCTATCAATATCCAGTGTTTCCCATTAATTATATGGACTGTGGTGGCCGGCCATAATCTAATTTGTGCCACCACAGTCTAACAGTGAGCTGAACACGTCTGTACACTCTCCAAAACGTTACGTTGTTTTAGGGCTCAGCTTTATATTGAGTGAACAAGATATAGGACGAGATGTTATCTTCTTTTGTGCGGATTATATTGTTGGATTACTGAATGAAGTTGTGACAACTTTCCACTGTCTCTGACTCTGCTGCATGATGGTCTCAGCTTTGCCCCACTGAGACAGAGAGGTGTAGCTAATGTTAGCCTCTGCTGCTGTTTGCTGTCACGTTGCTCTCTGCTCTCAGAGAGTCTGTTCAATGCAGGAATACTACTACTTTATTCCTCCTCTCTGTTCTGTATAAAAGGTCCGGACACTGAATACGTGGACAGAGTTACTCTGTCAGTAAGAGGCTACAGGAAGCTGTTATTAGCAGCTGTGGTTGAGCGAGCTAGAGAGTGAATGAAGAGAGGGAGCGCTGACAGTTAGAAAGCCGTAGAATCAGATCAATAAAACGTTATTTTCTGGTTGTTTCACAGCAGTTACGTTCAACTGCACAAATAAACTTCCCCACACACCTCCACTCAACCTGCAGATCAGCCTCAAACCTCTCAATGTGAAACACCTGCGTGCTATTTAAAACACAGCAGCATTATACTGCTTTGGTTGGTTCAGATTAAAAAAGCAAAGTCTTAATGAGAGATCTTCCTAATTTCCATCTCTACAATAAATCAACTATAATCCTGATCCACTTCTTTTATTGATTAGCAAAGAGTTAGTTTAGTTAATTGAAGAAGCACAATGTAGAAAAAGATATTTAGTGAAACAGTATTTTATATCTTCATAAGTAATGAACTAGTTGAACTTAGATAATCACTTCTGCTTTCTTTGTTTCACAGGAGAAATATGGGCATTGGTCTGTTTTGATTGTTTGATTGGAACATTAAATAAACTGGTAAAATGTCTCTCTTGTGCTTTGTGGCTGTGTCATCACCAGTTCAACCAGTAGTTAAATTACTAAAGCACAAAAAAAATTCTAGATGTAACCTCTTAATGTTGATCTCAGAGTGCAGCAGAATGATGCATTTGATTTAAAAATGAACAAAATGTTCTTCGGACTGAGACATCACCATCATATTCTCTCAAACCTCCTGTGGGAGACACTGAATATGCCCATACTCAAGATGATATTTTCCTTATATCTACATGTCATCATGTTTAACATACATACAAACCCCCATGTGAAATAATATAAGTAATGCTCAGATAACCACCTGAGCTTGGCTTTAAGCATGACATCATATAACACTTTAAAGTTGTTATTATGTCATTCTGTATTTAATTGTAGTTTGCTTGGACTCATGATTTTGGACAGATTTTTGAAAACAGAATATGATAGCACTGAAAGTCAGTAAAGGGTAATTCTGAATTATAGCCTGTACAATCATTTAAATATATAAAATAATTACATTATTTTTCTAACAATATTTTTTATTTATTTTAGAACAGCATAATACTCCCACACCCAACCATGCAAAAACATAGCTGTCTACCCCTGCCCACCTGTAGACGCCAAATAAAGCTTAAACAAAGTTTAAAAAAAAAAAAGTATACACACATACATAACTGTATAAATATTACACATACTCACATGAATACACAACACATACGTTAGTTGAGGACAGTATTAGGTTAAATTGGTATCAGATCATTTTGCACCAAATAACATACAACTTATTCAGGTGAACTGCAGAGGGCTACTCATAGATAATCCCCAGGTACTCTAAATGTATTTGTATATGTACATTTGGATCCAGATCAGCATCACAGAGTGATAAACTGTGCTGATATTTGGAGAATACCTGAACTCTGTAAATATCAGGGTGTTGAAAAAAGATATCAGATTCAGATTCAGCTTTATTTATCCTTGAGGGGCAATTCAGTTTCTACAAGCCCAACCTCACATAAACAAACAGCAATCAACAACATTCATTCCTACACAACAATATCAGAGGAGGTGATAAATGACCAGTGTTTTCAAGTGACGGATGTTGTTGCAACAGTTTCTTAGTTATGAATGAAAATGGCCACATGATGGCACTACCACCACTTCCTTCTTTAAGCATGACTTTCCACTGTGTTTCATTGAGAATAAACAAAATGACAGGCAGATAAACAGGACTAAAACATAACCTCCCTGATGGACAAAAACAACTCATGCTCTTTTTCAGCATCCAGAATATTTTAGCGATGAGTTAAAAAGTCTCTACAAGAAAATGTGGACCATAGTAAACAAAAATGCTGTTCATATAATACAAATCTGATAAAATAGCAGTATCACATCTTTTATCTCAGGTTGAGTTTCATGAAGTAAAAAGCAAAAGATGATTGAGGAAATGACCTAAAGATCTAATCCTATTCACTCATCACACTGGGGTGAAGGAGCCTCTCAACATATCCCAGCAGGACCTACATGGGATTTCCTTCTACAGAATAGTTCATAGTGTTCAACAAAAGGGCCCATTGTATGTTTGGGATTCAAGCAACTGGTGTGTGTGTGTGTGTGCGTGTGCAGCCTCGACAAGTCCACGTCCCAGAGGAGGAGCTCAGTGTCCCTCTACTCGCATCCCAAAAAACACCAATTGGATTGTCATGGCTGAGCAGCTGCTCTTTGGTAATGTGGTCATAAATAGAGCGAGCTACATCCTGTGGAGCAACATCCACTGTCAAAGAAGCAGTGTTGGTCAGTGAATCATACAGCAGTGTGTGTGTGTGTGTGTGTGTGTGTGTGTGTGTTGTAGCAGTCCGTAAAACCTGGAAGCCCTCCTCTTCCTGCGCTCCATAAATGTTTCAGCCTCATCTTTCTATTTAGTGCCTGTGCTCCCGGTGCGTTCATCCTCCCGAGGACGTCTGGGTGATGTGTGGGTAAGCAGGGCAGTCGTGCAGAAATGTAGTCAGTAACTGTGGTTTATCATCATCACTCGCAGCGCAGGGAACATCCAAGTCATAGCTCTCCACGTGCATGTGTGTGTGCATGTGTGTGTGTTTGAGACAGAGCCTGTAAGCTGAATTATCCAACTCTCTATGCGCCTGAGAATCCAGTCAGGGTTCCCCACCCGCCTCGTGCATGATCAAATCTCAGAAGTCGGAGTTAGTGCAGTGACCTACATAGAACAGGACATTCAGAATAGATCGGACCCATCATGGGAAAGACTTCCGCCTCTAGACACCGCTGCCTGGCCTCCAGAGAGCCAGACCCTGTTCACAGTCATCTGAGGCTGAGGCTGAAGTGAAGAGCAGTCTGACGGAAATCCTCCAAACTTCCCATGAGTGGTTTGACCCGTTCAGCTTTTTTAAAACGCTAAGTGATGCTACTGCTTTTTAAGCTCCAATTACCATTCAAATAATCACACTTTTTGAAACTGTATTTAAGCTGTTAAACCTCTTCATTGAAAAAACAGATAATGAAAATATGTTCAGTAGCAGCTTACTGTTAAGCCTTCTCACAAGTTTAGACGGGCACAAAAGAGAAGTTTTAAACCCCGACTGCTAAATGTGAGATTCAAACCCACCCCAATTAGACTATCTTTTTAAGTTTAGCTTCCCTCAAAGAAAAAGCAGCTCAATGTAACCATTAAGATTTTCCTCCTGGGTTTCGTTAGGGATTCCCAAACCTTTTCCTGTCATGCCTTCCTTTGGAAACCAAAAAGGGTGTAACGGACGACATTTAGATCTGTTTGAATCTTTATCGACCAGTAAGGATACTGCTCAAACTCTCAAGGCTCTCTTTTCATTTTGATAGTCAAGATGGGAGCAGTTTTCAGCTTGTTTGATGGACTTAATTATGTTATTATTGGTCCTCAATAGCAGCCCACTTACAGCACTTGACCATATCATATCTTACAATAAACCATTTGTCATGTGGCTAAAACTCAGGACGTCTTTTCCAGCTCAATATGACCGTTTAAACAGTTAAAACACATAACATAACTATGCACAGGCAACATCATGAGGCCATGCAAGGTAACAATGTTCCCACAATGATGAAGTCTTGATCCAATCTGGGATTTTCCTCCTTTTTTAACTCATTTTAATGACTGCCATTAATGACCGCACAAGCTCCGCTCTTCGGTTCCTTTTCCCACTTGTTGCACAGCGCCACATTTATGCGCCGAGTGTTTAAACATGTCAGTCAATTAGAAGCAATGCAAGTCGGTGGAGGGGCAGGGGGACAGATGGCACGCAGCGCTCAGCCACCCTGATTGCTCACAGATCACAACGTGGCAATAAAGCGAGCGACTGATTTACACCAGCTCTTTGTGAAGAGATGAAGCAAAGTGACGTCCAGAGCAGAAAAACCCTCCTCCAGGCTCCCAAGGCTTTTGTTACTCATCAGAAAGGCTGAGTGAAGGGCTGATGGCAGGCCTGTTGCTCTTGTTTGTGTTTCACCGCCGGCTAAAAAGTAGAACTGAAGGCTGCGAGGAGTGAAAAAATTATGACTTAACATTCAAGAGCAAGCCAGAATTTAAATGTCATTCTCCATGAGGAATGGTTTTTCATTCTTTTATAGCTGTTATGGATGGAATGATGCATTGGAAAACAGAGAAAGTACCATCCTGGAGTTATTCTAGTTGTTTCTTCTTCCACATTGTGGTGTAGGGGTTAGAATGCAGTGAATAAATGGAGTGTTTCAAGCAGAGTTATACACAGATCAGCCACAACATTAAAACTACTGACAAGTGAGGTGAATAAAATTGATGATCTCATTACAGTGGCACCTGCCAGGGGGTGGAATATATTAGGTGAACAAGTCAGTGAACAGTTCTTGAAGTTGATGTGTTTGAAGCAGGAAAAATATAAGGATCTGAGTGACTTTGACAAAGGCTAAACTTTTGTGGTGTTTTCAGTATGCAGAGGTTAGTACTTACCAAAAGTTCTCCAAGGAGAGACAACTGGTCAACCAACAACAAAGTTATGGGCGTCCAAAGCTCATTGATGCACGTGGGAAGTGAATGCTAGTCCTTCTGGTCCGATCCCTTTAGAAGAGCTACGGTAGCACAATCTACTGCAAAGGTTCATGCTGACTATGATAGACAGCTGTCAGAACATACAATTCATGGCAGCTTGACATGTGTAGGACTGCATAGCTGCAGACAGGTCAGAGTGTCCCTGCTGAACCTTGCTGAACCCTGTCCACTGCAGAAAGCACCTACTAGGACACAAGTGTCACAACTGAACCATGGGAATGGTTCGTAATACTGTCATATTGTGTAGCTTTATTGTTATCTTTTCTTGGTCACAGGTACAATACATGATAGAATGATGTCATGGTTGTTCTTGCAGTGTTAAGTCAACAATCAGTGTGTTTGTTTCATTATCAAATATCAAAAAGTTTGTTAAAAAGCCAAAACATTATCAATGTAAAAATATCAAGGTATTGGGTAGATCATGTCATCATCTTATCCAGGCTAAGAACCAACAGACCAACACCATGATTTTTCACAGTATGTGAGTGATTTCATTAAATCCATCTTCCAGACATGAATTGTCAAGGAAGCCATCTGTTTTTTGTCATTTTGTAAAGACGTCACTTACACGCACCTTTCCCCCAAATAATCAAAAAGTGAGGAGCAGCTTGTTTTCCTGTTCTGTGTATTTGAGCAGTTCCTCATTAAAAAAATGATTGAAATGCAGTGACAACACAGTAATTATCTCTATTTCATCCTGTTCCTGGCTCTCCTTCAGTATTCATAACTTGAGGTTCAGTTTCAGTTTTGAGTCATAATAATTATAATAAATTGTTTGTTCATGAGATACAGTGTCGGATACATGATACAGATACACCAGATATGAAAAAGAAGCATATTAAGAGCAGGATGATGTCATCAAAACTGTCCAGTGACTTTAGGGTTACACACTCAGAAATAAAAGGCAACAACTTTTTCACCTGTTTATTTCTGTGCTCTGGACCAACTGGACCAAAATGTTTTACTAACTTGATCTACTTTCTTGTGTTTTTTTACAGGAAAGTGGAGAGGCAGGCAAGACATGATGAAATCCGCAAGAAGTATGGTACGTTCAAACCTTCATCAACATTATATTACCATGGTGACTCCATTCAACCTCTTAAATGATAGTCTGACACATGGTACAGATCTGATCTGATGATGTAAACTCAGCCCATCTCTCTCCTCTATTGTGTCAGCTTTGTCTGAGATACATGTTGAACGGGATATTGTCATTCAATTTCATTTCCATATCCTGCTCCAGTAATGCATTATTCAGCAGTATATGACTTGTCCTTAAATGAGCCAATTCAGGTCACGTATAGGTTACACCAACTCCTGTCTGTTTAAATCAATTTAAGCATAATTTATCATACACTGGTGTCAAATATAAGCCTGCTCATGACTGTGCAGAATTGTTTAGGTCACTGAAGCAACAGACAAGGAATGGTGAACAATCTTGATGTCACAGTCAGTCCTAGCAAACACTGTGTATGGAGGACCAGTGATGGCAAATACACCAATTTTTATTTTTTAACATGTCTTAAAGGACTTGAGTCTGTTTGTTTTTGTCATTGATGTTCAGTTATGCTTCACATTCATTGAGTTCATTGATCATTAGGTTGATCTCTGATTTTCCTAGCTTAGCCACTCAGCAACTAGCATAGCGAGCCAGTCAAGTTTTGCATTTCTTCACATGCTAAACTGTGATTGCATCTAGTACAGGTCATACTTGGCATACAATAATCCACAAACACTAAATAATGCAGCTTGGACTTGAAAGTAACATTTAGATACTAATACATTGTAAGCTAGTTAGCCTGTCATGCTATTTTGCCAGATTAGAGGTTTGTTTGTTTTGTTTGTTTGTGTCATTCAGGACTGCATATGCTCCTGTAACAGAGTGAAGGACAACATTAGCAACTCTATCACTCACTTTATTGGGTCGGGGGAGTTAACAGCTCAGCTTTATGTTTGCCAAACACATCAATTAGTCCTCATCCAAAAAACCTGCAGTACAAGAGCAACACTGCTCCTTTATTTCTCTGCCTTCTGCCTGGATTATCAACAGGACATGCAGTCTTAGGTTTGGTCTTTAATCAGTTCAGATTATGAAAATAAAGCCAAATCTACAAAAAAAATAGAAACCAAAGTTCAAGGGACAGTCAAGCTTAGTTAATAAGAATGTTCAGTAATCAATCCAAACATTAAAATTTTTGTGGGAGAAATATTTATTATTTAATGCCATCTCTCCCCTTTTCCATGAGTGGATCAAAAACATTATCTGACATTAAGATATAAACATTTTTTATGAGCTAATTAGCCGCTTAGCAGCTGATCTGTCTGTGACTGTCAGGCATCATTTTATTCTGAAAATCCTGTCAGCAGCAGCCTGAGCTGAAAAAACCTAGAAACCCTTACAGCAGATAGTTACAGATCGAGCAGCACATAGCCTCCAGATTGATTTTATTCTAACATTGACTGTGACTGTGATGTGTTATTGTTAAATATTCATTTTGGTCTAAGATCTATAGTTAAGTACTGTATCAATAAAATTAAAAAATCTGAGAGGAAATCATGACAGTTTCAACCATATTCAGTAAACATTAAGCAGAGCCAGGCTCTTTATATGTACATGTGTGTGTGTGTATATGTATCTATGAAAGAGAAACGAGTGATAGAGAGCAAGTACAAGTCTGACAAAAACAAATCTCCCTTCCAAAAGTTAAAACCAAAGCTATGCCAGCTGATAAATGACTGTACCCTCAGGATGGAGCTGTGTAACTCCAGCAGACTGTTAGGATTAAAGTTTAAAACATCCCCTCTGTCAGAGCTTTGATGAAGGGGGAATCATTAATTTCCTGCTATTGATGTGGGAGAAATTTCAATTGTGTGCGAGGAATCACTTCCTATTGATTGACTGTTATTCCTGGCTGTGTGTATCTCTGTCTGTGTCTGTGTATGTGTGTGTGTGTGTGTGTGTTAGTTAGCAGTGAATCCCCCTGGCAGCATCAGTGTAGTAAGATGTCAGGTTATGTGGTTTTTTTGGTATGGACATGACAGAGTGATGGATGGTGGTCTGCTTCTCAGGCCTCCTGCTCTCATTAGTTCCACAGGGGGATTGCAGACGAGGCTCCTTTCATATTCACTCTGCTCTGCTCTGTAAAACACAATCCAGAGAGCTGCCGTACAACCTCTGAACACTAGCAACTGTGATTCTTTAAAGTACTGCTTCTTAAAGTGAGGTCCAGAGACCACCTGGGCTCCTTAAGGTGCTCCTAGGGAGGAAACCAGCCAAAATGGGGGTCATATTTTCACTATAAATACACAATGACAGAATGTGTGACCATTTTGATCATATTGAGTTTCATATGTGCTCTGTAATACAACATCAGATAGGGCATCCTGGGACAGAATCCTAATGAATGAGGGCTTGTGGTCTAATTTGTGTCAATTGAGAGGTCCTTGATATGAAAAAGTTTGAGAATCACCGCCTTAAAGCACTGGACCTCATTTGGGGATGAGGATTGTTGACCAAGGTTAAACTTCAGGAAGGTCAAATGAGCAAAACATCAGTTCAGGAAAAATGATCCCAGCAAGGGTATAATGTATACTGTATAATGCATTCCCTGCATAGTGCCATAGCCTGTATAACCTGTACAGTACAGGAGTGAATAAACTAAACTGGATCTCCCAGGCTTAAAGGCCAGGTTTCCATTTTGTCAGGTCTGTCTTAAACCAACAGTCAGGATCCCAAATTAATGATTCCTCCTGTTCATATTGACCATTAGAAGATCCCTTCATAATGCACTTGGAGGACTAAATCCACAGTCCTCCTTCTGTGTAAACATGGATTTTAAAGTTGATGTGAAGGTAATATGAAGCTTCAGTCAAATCTCATGTTTCAATGTTACAGTGTTTTTAGTATCAAAGTCTTTTTGTTACTATACTTCCACCACAGCTCAACAGGAAACACTAAGAGAGAATGTGATGGTAGAAAGATTGTAAATGTGTCAGATATCACTTGATATGACTAACTCACACTGATGAAGCTCAATAGAAGCTACTTTTAAATAACTGTGTGGACTCACTGTGGATTTAGTCCTCCATCACTTCCATTGAAAGCACATTTGAAGGAGATCTTTTAATAATCAGTATGAACAGGAGGAATGATTACAGAGAGGAAAACTTCTTTCACTGTTCATATGAACACCTGACTGCTAGTTTAACACTTTAAAAAAAAATCTATTAAAAAAAAAGATAATTGGTATCTTGATGAACATTGTATCCATCCACACTGTACTTGTGTGCAGCATCTGCAGCATTAGTGCAGGTCCAGTCAGTGAGCACAGGTTTAGATATACAGTAAGTCTCTGTTCAGGTTTAATGACTGAAAACAAAAGTGCAAGAAGCTGCACAGTCAATGTCCTCAGTATATCCAGCTGTTCTTCTACACGTAGTACTTACACTATGTAACTCCCACTAAAACCACAAGTAGCAGTTTTTACATGTTTGTTTATGTACAGATTAAACAGATGAGGTGTTGGTGCATGTATTTTTCTAAGTGTGCACACAGTCATTCCTCTTTCCTTCTAGTCTTTATGCTAAGCTAGTCTTAATGCATGTCCTGTCTCCAGCTCTGTACTGAACACACAGACTAACATTAATATCAGTCCTCTCATCTCACTCTCAGGAAGAAAGTCAGTGTGTGTTTCCTTTTTAAATATTCAACTATTCCCAATTGTTCACACACACACACACACACACACACACACACACACACACACACACACAGAGAGCAGACTGACACCTCCAATTAGTCTTAATGAGTCAAACCTGTCTCTGTTAGAATGTCAGGCTCAGCTCATGGAGACTGAAAGTTTTACTGAACATTTGAGAGAAAGTTTGCATGTTAGAGAAAATAAAACAGTTTGGACTTCCTTAAAATCCCTCAGCTGCCTTTTGTTAATCTTTGAGTCCAGCTGTTGTTTTGTCAGCAGTGTTTCTGGTTGGCCTGTGTTCCAGTTTACTCTTATCTCTCATCATCATGCACTTCAACTGACACGGACTGTAAAAACACAAATAATCCAAAACCATAGCGACTATACACGCATATCTGTGACTCTACTTCTGTTACACGCAACGTCCTATCTCATAGATAAAAGTTACATATGGCTCATCACTGGAACTGGGTTGAAGAAGTGATTCATATAGATGTTTTTAACCCTTCAATGAAGCATCTTTTACTATGAGAAGAACAGTAATACTAAATCTTTTAACTTTATCATTAAGATATTGTGATTCCCAGAAGAAAAAACAGATACTTTATTCAATATATGAAGTTTTTGTTCCACACAAGTGTTTTTCAGTACTATTTCCTTCTTATTTTATGGACAGTAATTCTCAGCTTTGTTAAGTCTGATGAAATGACACTAGTGATGTCATCTGGCTGATCTCAGTTCAGGCTTGACAACTCAAATTTGTAATAGAAAGCGTGCATTAAACTAAAGTGTTTGAAAGAGGTGGATGAAGGCAAGGCATATGTATTAGTATATCACATTTCATCAACAAGGAATTTAAAATGCATCAAGTCAGGATTTAAAAGCAACACATGGCAAAATACATTGTAGGCATTTTATCATATATAATATATATATATATATAGGCATTCAAATATAATTAAAAGTAGAAATAAAATGACGGGAGAATAAAAAGTTAGAGTGCAGCGTGACCTAGTATGAATGATTATTTTTATTATCATCATTATCATTAGACCCTCATCTGGAGGTCTAATGAAAGATGTGATTGAGTAGCATCATGGGAACGGAAGGATGTAGTGTTAATGAAGGGACTAACAGTCTGCTGCTTCACTTTTTACTGTCTACCACAACTCAGCTTTATAAAATCACAGTACTTCATCACTTGAGAGCCTCTTGACTGCTTGTTATAGTCTCTGAGGTAGTAGGAAGGCACTAACTGAAGTACTAGTAGTAGTAGTAGTAGTAGTAGTAGACAGGGTGGACTGAACTGAACTTTCACTGATTTTCCAAGTCATTTAATGAAGTGTATGACTGTGGTCTACTCAGGGTTCTGACCCAGAGAAGCTCTATTAGCTCCCAGATGAAAGGGAAAACCCAAGTAAAAGAACACAACACATCATGTTCTCTGACCCACTCTCCTCTCTCCTCTCCGCAGGTCTGGTGGGTGACTCGGACCACCCATACAGCAAGTTTGAGAACGAGTAGAACAGCTGTATCCCAGAGTTCCCCACATGTCCAGCTGTTCCTCTGTCTTTTTTCCACCATGAGGACAAAGTGACGAATTCTGCAGTCGTCCACATTGCCTGATTGAAGAAAATCTGAATCTGTTTTGCCTTCTGATTTATTTTTTTTATTATTATTAGGATGCTGTGTTTGTGTGTTTTGGACGAATGCTTGTTTTTAATGCTTTCTGCACATATTCTTTGTATTCAGAAAAGTCTCTACATGTTATTTCTTTTTAAATATTGTAGTTTCATATCAGTCTTTGCACTTTGTAAATACAGTATTGATTTATGAAATACAAAATTATGATTGTAAAGCAAATACATTCTGTCACAAATAAAACCCCTCTCTTCTAACTAGCGTTGTGTTTATTTCTACTCTGAACTGAATGTAGACTGGCATCAGGCCCACACTCATAATGACAGTGAGAGTCCTCTGTTAACCTATCATGTCTGATACTCTTACAGGCTGAGCAGCAGCTGAACTGAGCTCTTATGGAATGTATGGGTGGAGTCAGCTGTGCAAATAAATTATGCAATTGTTCAAATTTTCAAAATTGTTGTTGTCTACACCTTTTAAAAAAATATTATTCCCTGAATTCTTGATAGAAGGAGCAAAGTTGACATGAGTTAACTCATGAAAATAAATCAAAGTCAAATATCAAAGTAAAGTCATTAAATAATTGTTGCACTTGCTGCTCTGAGTGTTAAAGGTTTGATTTATTTGTACTTTATATGAGTATTTCCATTTTTTGTTACTAAAAACCTACTCAACTACATTTCAGAAGGAACATTTTGTAGCTTTATTTTACAGGTCCTTAAATGTTTTGCAGGTATTTACTATACTGCTACACAGCAGCTAGTAGTGCAGTTTTGTGTGTTGATATAATGTATAACAATTAATATACTAAAATCATATTGATATATTGTTTTTTTATGTATAATGTTCTAAAAGTAGCTGTTGTGTAACTGTTATGGTAAGGGTTATGTAATTTGGTCATTGATAAAGTTTTTACAAAACAAATGAATATGTTAATATATCATTTGACACACAAAGCTACACACTGAAAACTTAGTATTGTCTTTCAGTAAGACTTATTTAGTCTAATTCATTAAGTATGAACTATGTTTGAACCCAAGTCCTACTACTATAATTGGGGGGCAGGATGTTTGTCTGTCCGTCTGTCCGTCTGTCCGTTCACCTTTCTCCAACCCCCTCCCTCTCCTACAAGGTTCACAGAGCCAGCCATTGCATATGACATTTCATTTCATTTCATGTCAACTTCAATTTCTATTTCAATGTTAAATAAATAGTCTGCACTTATACTTTTTATTTACTCGGAGCAACTGCCACTAGGGACATATTTTTCAGCCTGTGACGTAACGTCGTACGTAGGGGCGTGAACGACGGGAGGAGAAGATCACAAATAGAGGGGGAAAAAAGATGACATAGGCCTATAGAGGAGACATGTCTCCACGGTCACGGACATTTTCAACATGCCTAACAAGAGCAAGTCACTGTTGGAAAATACTCGCAATGCCGCCAAACGCTGCATGACATTAGCAAGGTGGTGAAACTCCAGAGAAGTCATGTAAGAGACCACAAAACACAATCCACACAGTAGCTAAAGCTAATGCTAATGCTACAGCTACAGTTTGTTAACTACTGACTCATACAGCCTTCCAACCATGTAATTATCCTTCCGCGTCAAGAATTCACGCATTATGTTCCTCTTTGTCTCAGGGTTAACATTCGTTTTGTTTCAGAGTTAGATAACTCCCCTAACAAAAACTTTGATTTATGAATGAGGGTCCGGGATTATGTTTCTGTACACGAATACGCTGCGGACACACACACACACACACACACACACACACTTCTGGCGGTAGTATTTTTTGGTAGTTGGATAATGCTGGAAGTGCAATTATTGTTGATCTTCATTTTTTCCGAGAGGCTGCATTCATGTTGGTTACCACTAAACAGCCAAGCTGCTAATAAACATCACTATATCTATAAAGTGTAAATATATCCACAATCAACACATTTCCTTTTCAACTGTCTATTAGATTAGGGAGGACATGAGGTCTCCACTGAGGTTAAGGTGAATTTTAGGTTTATAAACAACTTCTTCAGCAGAGAGCCAGCAACACAGGTCAGTAGGGGTGTGACGAGATCTCGCGAGACGAAAATGCGACGATATTTCTCGTCGAAGTGTATTTTGTCTCGCGAAGCTATAATTAAGCTAATAATTTCTTTTATACAGTCTTATGTAATTAAGGGGCGCACCAAAAAAGATAAAAAGACGATCGGTTTTCTATCGCTCATTCGCACGTCATGTCTTCTTTTTATAAAGTCACGTGTGGATCATTAACCTTGTTACAGCTTCTACCTGCTGAGAAGATCTCAGTCAGAAGTCTGAGATGAGGAGAGGAACAGTGGTAGGTTAACCTCAGGTCTCTACACTGAGAGACTGAGGTAGGAGGAGCAGCTATGGAAGCCTAATGATGCCAAAAGTAAAATGAGTCAACAAATCTGCACAACAAAACACCATTTATATGTTGTTCTACTTGTGTATTTATGTGATACAGGATTTGTGCAATTTACTTTTATTTCTGTGTTTTTTATTAGTAATATGTTATTTGTGATAATTGGATTCTTTATTTAATTTATATTTATATATTAGAATTGTTTCTACTCTTTATAATTTACGTTTTGGTATTTGTGATTGTATGTACCTTTTTTATTTATGGTTGTTATTTCCATAAATACCAAAATGATCCATCTATAACATATCTAGATGAAGAAACCTCTTACAGTGCTGCATACTGCATAAGTAGAACTAAAGTGATTCATTATCATGAATTTCAAATAAAAGAACAGTCATGTATTTCCTCATTGAAGTTTTCTTAAAAATAAAGTTAAAATCTCGTCTGGATCTCGTGAACCCAATATTGTTTCTCGTCTCGTCTCGTGAGCTGAGTGTATCGTCACACCCCTACAGGTCACCATTTGTGACGGTCACAGATTTTGGTGTAACACCGGTTAAAACAAGGGAAAATATATTTTTTCAGACAATATTTGCATAAAATATTACATTTTTCTGAGGTAATGAGTATTCACATTTCCCTCCCCCATCCTTACCAAGATTTAGAAATGAATACTTATTGTTTTTAACATATGCCTGTGTTCATTAGCAACTAGATCAGACTTCACAATGTGATGATGCATGTAAAGCCTAACCTTTCCATGCACTGGGTCCACTATATTATAATTTAGTCTGTGTGTCATAGCCTATATAAACATTTTTCAGAAATCCTATTATCAATATATATTGACTTTGTTAACCAGTGGTGTGTCATCATGCATTATCTCATTTAAACAAACTGTGTTGACTTTTCAGCAGTGTGCCGTGAGGACAACTGCCACAGAATGAGACAGCAGAGTTCATCGATCCACCTGAGGCTACAGGTACTCATACCTTCTGATTAACACTTTCATGTCTATATATACACATATTTCAGTTAATGTACAAATACACATAAACATACTGCTGCTTCACTTTCTTACCTACCTGCTAGCATTACCATGCTAATAAAATACCTACCTATCTAACTAATTCGTCCCACAGCAACAACATTAACAATTCTTATTTACATACACCATCTCATTCACACATGGCCTAACATGTGGATCTCATTTCAAACAACTATCTGACTCAGTTACACTCATAGATTATAATCTACTCAACTGCATAAAAAACACACTTTAATATTTACTTTTCAGCTGAGCGATGTGAGAACGATCGCCAGTTAAAGAGACTGAAGAAGACATTGGAGCCACCTCAGGTTACAGGTACTCATACTTTACAATGAACCCTTTCAGACATTTGCCCGTAACCAACATGTGGCCCTTGGTTATGTGTAACTAATTTCAGACAACATTCTGACTTTTAAGGTCAACGAGGAATGGCAGCTCAGCAGTGGAAAACAACAGACAAAACCAGAAAGAGGAATGAAAAGTTGAGAAGAGCATGGACAGCTCCACACCAAGTCACACATGCAGCAGAGCACAAGTATGTTTGGGACACATACTTCCTGTGACCTTCATATACAAATATACATTCTTCTCACTGCTTTAATCTATGAGCGTGTGTCATTGTTCTACTTCTAGTATAATGAATCAGCACAGTAACCCAACTTAACACGTATGTGAGTGTAAAAGCACATAACTTATAGAGGGTGTTAGTCTTGCACCAAATCTTCAATTCCATTGTATACAGAATGTTGTACAGTGAACTACAAGACAGTTGCAAGCCTGCACAGGTAGAGGTGTGGTTAGAGTAATTGGTTGACGTGGGCTTTGGGTGGTGATGGTGAGGTCTAATGTCATATCTTTTCCCAGGGCTCTAAATCCCAGTAGCAGTACCTTACAGTAGGTGTTTGAATATTTGATCATGCTGTATGGTTTATATTACTCGTGTTGCAACACATGTTGATGGTTTTCTTTTTGGAATTTGAACTCAAAGCAGAGAAACATGATTGTTTGACAGCTCCAAGAATATCATTTTTCTTTCCTCCTAACCTCAACACCCAATCATCAGGAGGCACATGCACAGCTATATAATTGTGTATAGAAAATACTGCATATACTATATATATAGAAAGAGTGCATTATAAAAGGAGTAAAGCTGATAAAGTATGTTTTAAGCTATTAAAGTGTGTTGTATGATCTGCAGAACATCAAACACAACATTAGGCTTTAAAAGAGGATTCTTGAACTCCTCATCATGATCTCATAAATAATGAGTCAGATGAACACAATGCATGCAAAAACGTGTCAGGGCATCAGTCAGTGAAATGAGTTAAATATGCATGACGTCCAAATACAGAGGATGCTTCTTCTCATTGATTCCTTTATGTGTTGAATTGGCCTCTGGGGCGTAGTTAGAATACTAGAGGAGCCGCTCCACTCACAGTACCTGACAGCCTGTGAAATCTCTCACAATCACATTCTAGTCACCTCACTGCCACCTGGTGCCTCCAGTGTGTAAAGTTACCCTCTAATCTTTTATTCTGAAAAACCAACCAACTTCTTCCCATTTCAGTTTAAAGACTCTTTTTAAAAAAAAAAAACATTTAGATCAAGCGTCACGTCTCACACCAGGGATGTGTATGTTTTAATAGACTTTAGAGGTGTGCAGTTCAAACTAATGCAGCTCTACATTTATCTCAATCAAGTCTGTGCTCCAGTCAAACTCATTAGTGCTGCAGCATGCAAACATTTCAATCCCTGCTTTCCACAGAGATGCTTCCAGGACAGGAGGAACCCCGAGTCATGTCCCGCTTTGACTCTCTCTCTCTCTCTCTCTCTCTCTCTTTCTCTCTCTCTCTCTCTCTCTCTCGCTCCACCATTGTTCTTTTTTGACGCCTGTGAATTACTCATGCGGCTGCTGTGGTGACTGCAGCACAGACATGATCAAATTGGAGATGCCAGCCAGCATAAAGACACATGACAAGAAACAGAATGGAGCTCATGGGCTTCTCTATATAGCTGCAGGATTTAGATTATTGATGCAGGGGTTTTTGAATAGCAGCGATGGCTTTAATCCCAAAGCTCTGTTTAATCCTGACTATATACTATTATAAATTAACTGGCATAAAAAAAAATGATATTCCTGTGGCAGAAATGGGCTGCTGAATATTATCATCAAATAACTCTGCACTGAAAATGGGGACAGAGAAGATAAAATACTTCTTTTTCCTTAAATATAATCCTGTGCATTATTATAGGAGAAAACAAAAAAATAATGCTGAGGTGTCATAGTGATGATTTCAAGTAAGTTTAATACTTAAATATATTCTCCCAAAGCCTGAGAAAAGAAGAGGAATGGGGTATGTGAATGTTGTTAGCGCACACCACCAAACTCCATGGAGATTTCGGCTCATTTTGCTTGATAATTGCTCTCCATTGTGATAATAAAGAAGCAGCAGATTACATCTGGGCTCAGCTGTTTGATGCACTTTGAGTCTGCATGATCAGCTGTGATATTCAGAGGTGAGAGCAGGAATAATGCTGATGTTTGCGGTATAACCTCAGCCCTGCGCGCAATGACCGGGTCTCACAGAGGGCAGCAATCTCAACCAAGGAGGCTGACAAGAATCTGCCCCCCCCCCCCTCCCCCTTTCCTCCTCCTCCTCCTCCTCCTCTCTCCTCTCCATGAAAAATATTCCTCCTCCTGCAACACATTACAGGGGCGGGGCTGGCTGTGTGACTGCCAGTCTGAAGGGCGAATAGAAACGCGGGTGCTCTTTAGGAGTCATCCAATCCCCCGCATCCAGGGCGGGGTTTCGGGGTCGAAACCAGAGAGAGAATCCCAAAAATGACATCTAGATTGCGGTGGAGCAGGGAGCGACTGGGACGCTGAGGGGAAAAAAAGAGAAAGAAGTCAGAGCTAGATCTCGTGCTTGTCTTTTCTTAGGATTGAACCAGAATAAAGACGCGTAAAAAGGCGCATCTGATTTTACGCACGGTGCTCCAGTGTGGATGCCTCTGCTATTGCTTCAACCAGGACTTTTATTGCCTCTTTGGAAATGTAGTTGCATTCTTGAGGGGGAAAAATATCCTCAAGAAGGCATTTGTTGTTAGTAGTTGATGAGAGAAGTGAAAGCCGTTAAGGCTCTGTTTCCTGTGTTTGCCAGCGCGCAGCAGCTGGGCTGAAGAAGCCCCCGCAGGGCTGACTGAACACCGGTCCTCCTTTCACCCCCGCTTCTAAACCACACAGTCCGCTGACAGTCCGCTGCAAAAGTCGGTGAGAGGAGAAGAAAAAAAAACAATGTGCGACCTGATGCCAGCCTCCCAACCCGCGGAGAAAATCGGCAAAATGAAAAAGTTAAGAAGAACTTTGTCCGAGAGTTTCAGGAGTATTGGTAAGTAACCGGACGCCTGTTTTTCATTTTTTTCCCAACCCATTTTTCCAGCCCTTTGTGCACAAAAACTGAGTTGAGAAATGTCTCCTCCAGCAGCAGCAGCAGCAGCAGCAGTAACGGTACAGGCTGCTGCTTCTTACTGAGGTGATGTCTGGTCACAGTTGTGGGTTAGAAGCCATGAAAAAGCCACAAACCTGTTTCATGCACATTTCCCTTTTTTATGTAGTTAACTTCTCCATTAGTGAGTGTGCAGATGTCTTACTCAGAGTGAACACTGACAAGTTTAGACTGAGAATCTGCTGCCTATAGTTCAGTTTAATATGAATTGCCATTATCAGATTATTCTAGGTTTGCATTGTCAATATTATCATTATTTCCTCTTTCATTTCTAATGTGGTGCAGATCTCACAATAAATGCTCAATAAGAAAGTTAAAGAAAATAACAGCTGTGTTCTGTGCTCATATTGACTCATTAGATGCAGTAAAGAAGGTGAAACCATGGAAACCAAAGCTTAACATAACTCAACCCATACTGGATTATTGGGGATGATACTATATATCAATATGTATCCATATCAGTAATATCTATAAGGTATTGGTTAATATTGTGTGAATGCTGCAAGGAACAGTTACTCTGCTGATTAATTTCTTGCTGAATGATTTGGTCTCTAAAATGATCAATTATTCATTTAAAGCAGATGACGCCTTCACCATCCTTGTTTTGTGTGTTTGAACAATAATCCAAAACCTCAAAATATTCAGTTTACTGTCACATAAGTCAAAGACAACAGTACATTTGCACATTAGAGGAGCTAAAAACTGGATGTTTGGAACCTTTCCCAAAATCAATCTAATATCCAAACAGTTGCTGGTTAATCAACTAGTGGATTGGTTAATGAATTCATGGAGTAATTGTAGTTTTTTAACATAAGCATGTAGCCCAATTTAAATGGATTAATTAAATTACTTTATGATATCATTTAGTTTTACAGTGTAAAAACTTGTCAGTGCTCTCTGGTGGATTGATTGTGTAATGAGACAATGTTTTTAAATCAATCCATTTTAAAGCATGGTTGGTCCATGCTTTATCATCATCATCATCATGCATCTTCATTCAGTTCCTATCTCATGTATAGGATATGCTGCATATTGCAACACATTGATACTTCTAGTGAATGCTACTTTCGAGTTAATGTACATCATATATGAACTCCACTGTAGAAAAGTTTATCAATGATTTGATAAGAAAGCTAGTATTCAGAAATTTGACATATCAGCAAATATTTGGTTTTGCAATACAATAATAATATAATATAAAATACAAAATAATTACTTTTGCTAAGCCTTTAGATTTTAGTTATTGTGACCAACATATTTTACAGTGTTTAAATAAACTTTTCATTTGTTTCTGGTGGACAAATGAACTGAATAGTGACACTGTCTCTAAATGACCACAAACATATTTAAGGTTAATGATTATTATCATTATTGATGAAGCTGTAGATTATTTGATGTTTTCCACAGTCATGTCTTCAGTTTGCTTGTTTGCTTGTTTCGTGCGACCAGCTGTCCCAAAGTTACAGATTTTAAGAAAATCAGTAAATCCTGAAACTAGAGAATATTTAGCATTTTTTGATGGAAAAATCGATTAGCAAAATAGCTGCTGATTAATATTCTGTCAATCAACTAATTGATTAATGGACTGATTGTTGCCGATCTCAGCTCACATATCTGCTGAAGTGTGATAAGCTGAAATCAGATAGAACCTGAACAATATGTTGCTGCATCATCTTTTCACTCTGTTTTTAATGTATTATAATGGATGCTGCTGCTGAACAAGCCTCTTATGTGACACATACAATCACATCACTGGTTGTTAAGGTGTATCCATCATATCTCATTTCATCTTTCTCTCTTTCCCTTTTTTTCTGTCTTAGTCACACACACACACACACACACACACACACACACACACACACATATATATATATACACTCAGCGCCTTCCCAGGGATCTTCACAGGGTTCAGTGGCCTTTGAAGCAGTTTGTGTAGGGAGAGTGAATAGCAGGATGTGGCCTATAAGAAAAAGATGAGAAATGAACAGAAGTGACTTAGGGTCGATGTTGAGGGAGGAAAAAAAAAAAAAGAAAAGATTGGCATTGACTTTTGTGTGCTGTGCTGATGCTCATCTCCCATTGGCCATCTTTCCTCCTATCTAAATCAACACATCTGAGCATCGATCGGGCCTTTCTCTCTGCTCTGCTCTGCTCTACGGATACTTAAAAAAAAAACCTCAGCACTTCTGTTTATGTCCTTGTAACAGTGTTGATCCAACCGGCCGCTGCGTGGGCAGAGCTGCTGCGCACGTCCAAATTATGGCAGCGTGCAGCATAATGCATTGTGAATATTTTCATTTAAATAGCTTCAAACCTGTTTTAATAAGACGCAGGGTCTGGTTTGGTCCTCGTGAGCTCAGCCAGTAGAGAGCTTTCAGTTTGTCAGGTGAATGTGAGGATCATAGAGGAAGCCCCAGATAGATTTAAACAGCTTTAATCAACACTTCACATTAGCAGCTAAGAGGCTATTCATGTCACATTAGCTATATTATCATTATATCAGTGGTATAAAGTGATCAAATGACAATAATATCATTTATCGTGATTATTTTTGAGACAATATATCGTCCATCAAAAGTTATAAGTATAAGTTAAATAGTTGTAATGACAGGTCTAGGGAGAGGGAATTCATAAGGAACCGTGAAGTCAAGTCAGTTTTCCTTGTAGAGCCCAAAATCACACATTTACATCACGGGGCTTTACAGTCTGTACAATAATACAACATCTTCTGTCCTTAGACCCTCTATTCAAACTCCATAAAAACCTATTAATGAGGAAAAAATAGTAGAAGAGCAACAGAGTAGGATCATTGTTCCAGCACAGACAGATGTTGTTCCAGCACAGACAGATGTGCAATAGAAGCAGAAGTTTCTACACTACCTGATTTCTACTTGTGCGTCTTCATTAAAAAAAACTATGAATTGCAACGTTTTAATGATACAAATGAAAAATAGTTTCTTCTTAGCTTCCTTTTGAAAGATGTGATAGTCTTGCCTTGAACCAGCAGGATGAATCTACGCAGGGAAGAGAATGAACAGATCTCTCTCTCTCTCTTCCTCATTACCGCCATCGAGGTGCCCTTGAGCAAGTCAATTAACCCCCGACTGCTTCCCAGAGAGCTGCTCAGCGGCCGGCAGATCAGAGCACGGCTGCTGCTCCAAGTGTAATTAAACAGATAGTTTCCCATTTTTTTTTCTTCTTCGATGCAACGCTCGAATGTCGTATGTGTGTTGAAAGAGTAACGGGACGCTGTGATTGTTCCTCTGGTCCTCACTGGGCAGCACAGTGGAAGCGACGCAGGACAAAACCCACAGTCCTCATTCCAGAGCTAACATTAGCTTTGTACTGTATGTGTTTTCTCAGAGGGATAAAACAGAGACCATGACTTTGTTAGATGCATACTTGATTTGTGTAAGTGTGACATCTGAAGCACAGCGTTGCCAGATTAGGAGGTTATCCATCCAACTGAGCTAATTTAATTACTGTTTGTTGACTTTAACCAATGATTGAATTGGTTGGGTGTATTGGTGTCTTGTGATAATAACTCTTTGTACTGTTTGGAAGAGTGATGCTACGTTTCAATAAATTGGAGATTAAAATTGGCAGTTCAGTCAGCTCTATTGACACACACTGACCAATGACCATCAAATGTCATTTCAGTCTATTACAACCAAGTTGAAACTTTTTCAATTATCATTCTTTCATAGTTTTGTGATAAAACACTTCTGTTCAGTCAGATGTTTAATGTAATGTACAAAAGAACCCTTTTATACACAACACTTTAAATTGGACAGCACTCATCAAGTATAGTTACGTTATGAAGAGATCCAGTATGGAGCAGGTCTGTCATAATAATGACATTATCAACTTATCATACAATAACCTAATTAAAAACATCATGTCTACATATGGAGTTATATGATGCATGGTAGTGCTGGGCCATTATTATTAACCTCGATTATGTTTAATGAACGATTATCTCCACCCTTGATGAACAATGATGTATTTTCACAGTTTCTTTAGTTCAGTATTTTCCACTGCTGCCCTCACACATGAGGATCTTTAGGGAGTGAAAATAAAGATGTTTTAAGGTGTGACGCTGTGGTTAATGTCTAGTTTACTTGATTACAACTATGTAAAGATCATGGTTTGGGTTCAAATATTACTGGAGACAAGTTTTCAAATTCCTTAAAGATATGCAACCTTTGCTGTCATGGCAACAGTGAACACCACCATTAATTGACATGAGCAAGATTAAGTTGATTAGAGTTTCTAAATGTTTTGATTCATTGCCCAGCCCTAATACATGGACATATGATTATATCAGTGATATAAAATGATCTTCAAATGACAATAATATTGTTTATCGCAATTATTTCTGAGACAACATATCGTCCAATAAAAAAATGATATAAAATCAAATAAAATGATCCACAGCCCGATATCTGCATCATTGAAAAAATTAAAAAAATTGATTTTAATCATTCCATATTCCACACAAAGCAGTAATTTCTCACCTGACAATTGACTCAGATATATTTTTCAGAGTGTGTGAATGTGAAAATATCAGTGTTGTGTTTCAGTGTAAACAGGTTCAACAGCTTTTTTGGAAAGGAAACTATAAATGACGCCTGTTCAGAATGAATCTGTGATCTCACATTTTAAATTTCATAATAGAGATGTAAGCTGTATTTATGTTCATTTTTTTCCCAAAGCCTTTATGGTTGTGATTTTAATTAGCATATGTAGCAGTGTAGGAGCAGCATGTTAATTTATGAGCCACGGTCAAATTACAACAGAAGCTGAACAAAAAAAATGTCAATTGAAGCAAATAAATCATGTGTGGATGTAGATGTTTAGATGAGATTAGATGTTGTTGTTAGTGTGTGTGTGTGTGTGTGTGTGTGTGTGTGTGTGTGTGTGTGTGTGTGTGTGTGTGTGTGTGTGTGTGTGTGTGTGGAGCACAGCACAGCGGTCCTGCAGGATAAAGGTTAAATGCTTCTAATGTCAGCTAAAATATGTATTACACATTTAGGTTTAGGTGTGTTGGATTTCTCTCTCACTGTGTCCCTGATGCTGAACTGTAAATGAAAACACCCTCATGGATAAACTGTGTATGAGAGACAGGTTTGGAGTTTTTCTAATGTTTCCCTCACAACGTTGATCAAAAGGCAACATTTCTTCAAGTGTAGAGAAGCGCTATGAAAAGTAACAGAAGCAGTAATGAGCTGTTATGGGTTTTAACAAAACAGTCTTCTTTTCCCCCATGTCTCCCTCTTATCTTTTTCTTCTTATTCTTTTCTTTTTAGTATGCACTCTGGAAATAAATGTATAAAGTAGATTTATAGTGAGCAATTAAAGTCTGTATGCATGTATGTTCTCTGTGACTGTTCTGAAGTATCAACAGGACATCTTTACATGCTTTACTTGTATGTAGTATGTCAATGTGAAATCTCCTCAATGTTATTTTTACATTGAGGATTTTCACTCCTGACTGTGAATTCATTTTCTGCTGATTGATAAATGAATGAATAGACTCTGACTGAGAGGCAGACATGTTTTGTCTTATCTTTGGACAGAGACAGACCAGTGCTGTGTCTAAACCTTACCCCAAATTATATAATGTGGTGATGTTCACCATAGTTACAATGTCCTCAACTGCTATTTCCTGTTTGAAAAGCGGTCCCTCCCCTTCCCTTAAGTAGCCAAGATGGTGACCGTTGAAGGAGAGAAGTGTCCATAGTTTCACACTCAACTTTTTCATAGTTTTGAGTGCACCATCCAGGTACTCATAGTGCACTGCATTTTTCCATACTTCTCAGTGAACACACTTATACACTCAAAATATGAAGTGTAAGTACAGTAGAATGAGATTTGAGACAGTGATTGTGTTCATTCTATCCTGTAACAAAATAACTAAATAACATTCCTAGGTGGTGAAATAAAGCAAAATAGAAATGACAGCAAACTAAGCAACAAAAATAAATATCCAATGTTAGATGATGGTGTAGGATGAAGTTAAGAACTTTTCTAGTCCTTCCAACTTTTTATTTTAAAACAAAGTGAAAAAACATTCAGAACAACACAGATATAACAGTAGTATCAGTCTTCTCATCTAACAGAGCAAATAAGAGGGTTTTTCCCCTTTAAAATATTGAACTATTCCTTTTAATTATAAAAAAATGAAAATAATGTAAAAATAATAATATTAAAAAATATAAAGAAAATAATTATAAAAACTTTTACAAATAGTCTTATTCTATCATTTTATTTGCAGTTGTTTTATTGTGTAGTATTTTATTGATATATCTCTGTAAAGCACTTTGAACTACATCCCTTATATGAAAGGAGCTCTATACATATGTAATATTATTATCTATACATATGTTGTTATTATTATTAATTATTACTGGTATGAATAGCCGAGGCAGGTGAAAGTTTTAGTTGGCCGCCATGGATATATTTATTTATTTTTGACAGCTATAATGACAACTGTCACAGCTGCAGCTAATTAACATCTGTGTGAATTGAACAAAAAAACAAAACCAAACTGTGTCTGTGAACGGTCTGTACTCTCTCTGCATGCTGATGTCTGTACTATTCACGCTCCGCTGCAGATGCTTCTGTCAAAGGAGACGACGAGTAAGTTTGACGTTTGAAAAAACAACAAAAAACACATTATTTTTGTAGCATATCATAATAAATGTGCACTAAATCTCACTTTTCAGCCCAGTGCAGGATCTCTGTCCACCTGCAGAGCCATCCATTGTATTGAGGGAGGGGGGATTGCGGCAGTGATGATGATGTCTGGAGTGTCTGGCCGGTCTTTGGGGAGCGTGTGTGTGTGTGTGTGTATGTGTGTGTGTATGTGTGTGCTGACCCTCAGAGGAGAAGGAAGCAGCGGTTTAACGCCTCAGTGGCTGAGCTGACAATGCTCCCAAACACTCTGACATAAATAAGTCATTTTAGGAGGAAGCTGCCCCCCTAGAGCCCTCTGTCTTTTAGCCATCTGTACGCCTCTCTCAATAGACTACACAATGATCATGAGGAATTAACTACTAAAGAAGAAAATGAGAAAAAAAAAGCCTATTGATACTCTCTGCAAGCTTGTTGTGCCACGAGAGACATTCAGCAAATCAAAGCGGCGCAAACAAGCAGGATGCAGTGTTGTTTACTGCAGTGTGAGGAATATAAAGCATTGACATTATACATGCATAAATAACAATTCAATGCCATTTTATTCACTGTGCTTCTGGAAGGAATCAGAAATCATGAGATATATTTTGCAATTCTAATTTTTTACACTCAGTTCTCCATAAAATAAAACAGTGGATGCAACATTTTATACATTCATGAAATCTGAAAGTTGCCTCCTGACTATTTCATAAAGAAAAATCAGATCATAACACACCTTTTATGTTGGGGGGAAAAAATGCTAGGAGCTTTTTCTTTTTTTTAATGGACATGTGGGTTTGGAATAGCTATAAATGGCCTAAAACTGCCATCCTATTTCAGAAATGTGTTCAACCTGGCCTCAAGCTCTATTTGCTCCCTATATTTGGCCATTACCCCCTCCACTGGTTTTTTAGTGTTGTTTGACCCTGTCCTTGTTCTTCCCAGGTGACCTCTCTATGCACGTCTGCTCAAATAACCCATCCACACTTGGTTAACTCGCTTGGTTTGCTCCCAGTCTGGATATGTTGTTGTCTGGATGAGGGAAAACACATATTTATTTATGTGTTAATGCATGCATGATACATTTACATCTGAATGCCTCACACACTGTTAACTACTCTCTGCCAGATGGAAATGACATCTGTACAGTGCAGTTTTCCCCAACTATTTTTAATAGAAAGTAGCTCAAGCTATCATAACATAACACATGCTCAAGATGTTAGGAAATTAAAGTTTAAAAAAATGAAGTTAAACTCTACCTTTATTACTTATAATTATATTTCAAGGTGATATCTTATCGTCAATATGCATTGTAATCTACCTCTAATCTCAATGAAGGAAGGCTTATGAAGGCTGATTGTGGAACTTGATAGTGGAAGTGTCAGAGGATCCAGACTCTGGATAAAGTCACTGTATAGTGAGTAGAAGTAATAGAGAAATATATTTTTTTATGTAATCCATGTTTCTGTCTGGCTCATGATTTACAGACTGAATGAGTAGACCTGACATAGTAACTACTTTTGTTGGACGATTTATTGTCTCAGAAATAATTGCGATAACCGATATTATGAAGTCGATAATTATTGTGACAGGCCTACACATCAGCGCACATTGATTCTAAATTGGAAATATTAGGGACTCTCTTTAAGTAGGAGTTAAGTTCTGCCCAACAAGCTGCTAGATTTGTAACTAGTCACTAAAGTAGTTTAACAGCTGTAGATGTTGTAAGAAAGTGGCATATTTGGCAACAATGTGACTATGTGACATTTTAAAGAAAAAGATCTGTCCAACATGATTATCATCATCATCATTTCTGTATTCACACCTCAATTAAAACCATGTACACCTATTCATTTTTGTGTGTAATGGGACACCATAGGAAGCTTAAAAAGCTTTTTAAGAGGGGCCCAGGCACAAGATAAATACATGTAACAATTTAAACATATACCCCCCCCCCCCCCCCCAAGACAAAACTGGAAAATACATATACACATACAAATACAAATAGCACTCTCAACCATATACACATACACAAAATCCCTAACCTAAATATAACCTAACCTAAGCCCTACTCGCTCCTAACAAGGTCCAAGTGGTCACGTCACTGGCAGTCCAAGATGAATTTAGCTAAAATATAGGAAAAAAAAGAAAAAGATTAGTATATCAGAATCGTGAGTATTTCGACAACAGGTGCCTCCTAAAGGCCCATTTATGCTCAATGTTAAATACGAATCTGGATACTGACGGAGCCTTCTGTCCGTGCTCTGCGTTCATTTCGTCCGTATTTCTGCACGTTTCCATAAAGCTTACGGATACGGACCAAATGGAGCAGTACCACCAGAAACCATGGGGGGGCAGTGTTGCTGTCACTATTCGATACGTAGCTCTAGTGATACATGAAGAAGAAATAACAATGGCGGAACTACTAAAACTTTTTGAGGAAAGGTTGTGTGAGTTGCTTAGAAACTTTAAACATATTGTTTTTGTCTTTTATGCAAGAGGAACATTATCAATATCTCCTTCACAGTCGCCATGTTTGTTGTTGAGTTTGTTGTTGTCATAAACTTTTGACTCTGTGCTGCCCCCTGGTGGATGTATTGGTTAACATCCATGCCAACGTAAAGGACGCATGGAAGTATGTGAGCAGTGACGGTAACATCGTTTGAAAAGGACGGATACATTTTTGTACGTACATTGAGCATAACTGGGCCTTTAGTCTATTTTTAAAAACCCTTTCCTCTATAAAGTGAGAATAAGTAGAGCCCATATGCGTAGGGAGACATGGAGACTCTCATGGGTCCGCTATGATGTGTAAGACCAGGGTAACCAACATCTGGACCAGCACCAGTGACCCAGTTAACTCAGCTACACAAAAGTATCTTACAAATGTCCTTACCTGTCTGCATGTGACCTTCTGCTCACACATCCTAGAACTGCCTTTGAGAGTATCCTGCATGACTTTCACTGACCTGAGATGGGTCATGTTTAAGGCAGCCTAATTTGCATACTGACATCAGATCACAATAAATTGAGATAATGAGCTTTTGTGTCATTATCTATACAGATCGCCTGTCTGGGTGGAACAAGGTGAATGTGTCACACCATCATTAGTTAGTACACACTCAATATTTTCACCTTTCTTGTCAAATTTTACCAAAGTGCAAACACTGTCTTATTACAACATACACTTAGAAAATAAGTGTTGTTTTGCATCAGTTTTCAGCATGAAGATGAACTCTTGAACTTGGGAGTACATATTTGTGATCAGATGTTCTTCACTCAAGGCTACTAGCTTTCTCTGTTTCTCATTCATGAATAGGCTTCTCACAACCACTGTAAGGCTGTCAAGGCTGTGATGTCATGAATCTCAGTAAAAACAGATTTATTAATGCAACTCATGATGTTGTAAACATTATATCCTTGAACTGCATGTAACATTACAGAAACACTATGTTAGCCAGGTTGTGATGTTTTTGTTGTCCAGGTCGAATAATGTTTCAGCATCTCAATTTTGATCTGAGTGTAAAATACTGAGAGATTGTGAATGCCAAGTTTTTACTTATTAATAATTTTACCCATAAAAGTGTACAATGTTTGTACTTGGGTGGAATACATCACTAATATCTCCCTCTCTGCTCGCGATGCTCTGCTCTGTTGAAACACTGAGAGAAAAATGAGTTATCACCAGCAATAGTCAAATCCTCTTCAGCTCAAACTAAACCTAACCTGCACTGCTTTAATGAGCACAGAATGAATTCCTGACAAATTTCGGCACACTGACGGGGTTCTGTGCCGCGCTGCCGTGCATCATCTCTACCATTAGACTTTTTATTTTTTATTTTGTTCGCTCTTCAAAAAGATGTCAATAGAGGCAGTGTCTGATTCTCTCTTCCTTTCTTCTTCCTGCAGCTTTCAAGAAAGAGGACAGCGGCTTTGATGAGGTAAGTTAAAAACAAGTGAATTTAAGGGAGCTTGTGACATCACTGGCCCAGTTTTCAGGGCTATACCAAAATGTTGCATGCTGTATTTTTATACAAAAATTATTCATCAAGGTCTCTCTGGCCAGATGTTGTCAGGACGGACTGCATTGCAGCTGATTTTTTTGGATGTGAATCCTGCTGTAACTCAGTGCATATGGTGTGTAATATATTCATGTGTGGAGCATGGTGGTTTTCCCTCTCATCTTAGAGACGTCCCTCAGGGTCGGTCGTCTTCATAAGACTTCTCTGGCCTGCCAAATGAGACACCACCAAATGCACCGACCAGATTCTCTCTGCATGACTATACCCAGAGCTCCAGATTTTGCCTCACAGCTGTCCCACAGCAGTCTCCAAACATTGTGCCCAAACACCCCCCATGAGAGAACTGATAGAATCTAGGCTTAAAAATGCTGAAAGCACGGCCCAAATGAACGGCCTCTGAGTTAATAAAGCTCATACCAAACTCCTTTATAAAAAATACACAGTTTAAAATAAACATTGTTTGCAGGTTTGAGGCAGCTACATGAATAAAATAAAGTAATGTTAGGGGCCAGTGTTTAATTTAGCACGTTTTGTAGGTGAATGTGGACTTGTTTCATAAAAAATTTAATTTAAATGACTAGTTAACAAATGAAACATCACAAATCATTGGTATGTTAAATAGTTGTTTTTTTAAATGGAGTTTGGTTCACTTAACATTACTCACTTTTCTGCTGAAAAGAGGCCATTTCATGTTTTCAGCAATTATTTTCTAACATGTATAATGTGTTTGAAAAGAAATCTGTCATTTTAGTATTCTAGTATTTGTTCACATAATGGGTTGCATTGAATTTATGCATAAAAAGTGACAGAAATGTGGCTAAAATGATAGTTGTGTGTATTTTATGGCGTTCCTATCTAGTACACACATTGAATACGACATTTGAGAGAAGGAAACTATGATTTAAAGCTGTCTTAATCATTTTTGTTTGGCCACTTGGGGGCAGAACTTCACAGCATTGCACACCGGTTTGGTAGAGTGGCCTTCCAAAGTTGCTATGGCTAATGTGTTAGCATTAGATGGCTTTTTAGCAAAATTAGGCTTAATTTTTCTCCTGTTTCTGTTAATTAATTTTAATCCAACATTCCATCTGTTTTTGGCTTTGTTTTAGTCTTAACTCCTTAACTGATGAAAAATAACTGGTGCTATGGTAACCAGTTAATCGCTAACTTTGTATGCCTGCTGTTTGGTGATGGGCAGATAGTGTTCAGTAGATTAATCAAAGATTTTTCACTGAAAACAGCTGCTTGCTGCTGCTGGAAACAAGGCTGAACCAAACACCAATGTTGTGTAGAGTCTGGTGATTCTTCAAACAACACCTTTAGTCATTTGCCCAACTGTTTTTAAAAAAAAATCAGACTAGATTACTGCAAAGTCAGTATGCAAGAGAAGGAGATGTATAGTCAAATGTGCAGCTCTAATACTGTAGGTTCAGACACATTTTACATGATTTACATGAGGACAAAATAAATATTTTATAAGGCTTGAGTGGCCACTATGCCTCAATCTGGAAAATCAATTGAGAAACTATCAAGCAAATTCAATATTTGACAAGACAAGGCACTTCACCACAATGACGCAAAAAATCATATAAAAACCCAGTATTTCTTTAAAGTGGTCATTGCAGTAGAAATATTAAATACAACCAAAATACTATGGGACCTTGTTATAAATGTAGGCTAAAGGCATACGTTGTCATGTTGCCCAGCTCTAGAAGCTTAGCTGTTTAAACCAACCCCCCCCCCTTTGTGGTAAGCTTTATTACATGTTGCCACACAAGCTCATTAGTTTTTAATTTGTATATCATTTTTATTGTCCCGGGAATGATGGTAATAGTCTGCAGGCCTGTATAACGTATCAATGTCTCTTACATGCTGTCTCAGTTTGCTGTACGCAGCTGGTTGATGAGGCAGTCAATAGATCTCAAAGTACTGGGATGCTGTGTTTGTATTAACAAGAAAATCCTGCTTTGTTGCTCTTTTCGAGGCAAAATATCTAGTCTTTACTGTTCTGTAAATGCCAAGCCTGAACCTAACTGCAGCTGGCTATCTAAAGCTTCATCCTTGTTGGAAGTCAACCGCATGGTTTCAGAGCTTTTGGAACCTTTCCAAGGTATTGTCTGCAAGAGGATTGTAGCATTGCTTAATGAATAAGTGATAAGCCACCAGGATGCTTTGTTTTGATGTTGCAGACAAGTTGCTGTTGTGGTTGGTTCGTTAGATTCCTTTATTCAATCTATCGGATAGACCTGCTAAGATCCAGAGCTGTTCTTTAAGAGTCATATGAGGGCAAAACATTCATTGCTACTCTGATAATCAGACTTCATTTCCAACTTCTTTATCATATGTCATTATTCAGTCTGATATTGTGTTCATGTGAGCCATTTTCTTGTTTGTTTCATGAGTGGGTGAGATATCTGTCCCATTTATGTCATGTTCAGTCAATGTGGCAGCAGTTGCACTAGACCTTTTCATGTTAATCTAAGAAATATGGCCATTTAAGAGTTATTATTTCTGTATGTTGACTTGCAGCAACCGGCTAAGTTGGTCTCATCCATTCTCTATTGTCGTGGCAATTTGTTAAACACCTCTCCCAATCACTGTCCACTGTTCAGATCGTTGGTGATCGTTGGTGTAAATACTAAATCAAGATTATTCTTGACTGAGTAAAAAGAAGGGAGGCGCTATATTTAGTCTCTTGTTCCAGTGTGCTGTGTTGATAAAGATAAATGGTCATGATGAAGGTCATTGTCTGGCAGTAAAAAGCAGAGAACAATGTCATGTCTGGAGCTTTTTGATTTGGAAAAGTTAACTGCAGTAATTGGGAAGCATCATACAGTCTTTATGCCTCATAATGCCTGTATGAGACTAATGAAATGAAAGTGTCATTTCCTGGTTAAATGCTTTTTGTGGAGCGGCCTGCTGTGTTATAAACATTTTATCCTCTCTGCTTTGGCCTGCAAAGCTTATTATTAAGTTATTAAATCTAAAATGTGCCCAAACGCTTGTCTTTTTGTAAAGACAAACTACAAGATGTGTGAGCTGTATACTGTCCAGATGCTACACCCGAGGCTGGATTAGTACCCCCAAGAGCCCCTGGGCACTGAAGCTTATGCGAGTTGATCATTTTTCCTACACACACATTGATACAAAGTAACAACCAATCATCCCTTGTCTAGCTATGAAATTGACAAATAAAACAGTCAATTGTGAGACTTAATTTTCTTGTAAACAACTTTACCAACTTTTATTGACAGGAGCGTTATCATGCTGCTGTCAAGTGGAAACCTTGTAACTCTATATTTCATTTAGATATACTAGGTTTCCGAAAGCGACGATAACTGTCAACAAAAGAGTGGGTCAAGCCTAGAAATCATAGAAACATAGAAATTGGTATTCTGATCTCCTTTGATTTTGAATTGATTCACAATTTCCAAAACAGTTTTTTCTATGTCGTTAATGACATTATGTTGCCATTTCGAAAAGGGGGGGGGGGGGGGGGGGGGGGCACAACCTCAATGGTGGTGTAGCCATGGCCAGATCTGCCATACGGGTAATCAGGGCAAGTGTCCAAGGGCCAATGAGCAGAAAGGGGCCTCTAAATGATGGGAGAAAAGATGGTGTCATATTTCTGTGTCTAGCTCCACAGAAATATGACACCTACATTTCTCCCATCATTGATCTGGCCATCGCTACACCACCATTGAGGTTTTCACCCATGTCTAAATCATTACTATGCACAAATTACACTCAGCAGACCTGCCAAACTTTGGATTTGTCCACATGTCCACAAGGGTTGTGCATGGGGCTTTAGTAAGAGCCACAAGATACTCAATAGAAAAAGAGTATGAGGGGTACTTTCTTTTTTATTGTATTTCCAAAGCCAAGAACACAGGAGCAAAAGTCTAAGGCATGTCCAACCAGCTATTACCGTGCATTCAATTGCACAGTAACACAAATGCATTGAATACGTTCAACAAATAAACAGCATGACCGGGAAAAAAGGCAATCCTGACAATATGATGATAAGGAGTATCAGCATCAGTAAATCTGACATTAGCAACGCTGAAGTGAATACGTTTATCGTGTGGTTTTTAACATCCATGTCTCATTTAGTTTCATCTCTTTCATCTTCACGTCCAACACTTCAGGACTCCTTTAGCTCCATCGGCATTCACGTGTCCCATAGCCACCATAGCTGGAAGAGAACAGCGTGCTCTCATACTGCAGCCTCAGCTGTAGTGTGGTGCTGTGGTGTGGATAGGGGCAATGAGGAATGCTGCACTGTAAGATTTTCCCATTGAGGACTTTGGAGAAGTCATTATTTTTGTTGGCATAGAGACGTGAGAGCTCAGATATCACGGACGTCACTTATATTGGGTAACGGGGCTGTTTGTATAGTTCCGTGAGATTTATTTTGATAAGAAGATATAGCCCTATGTTGTTGTTCAGTGAGGGACTTTTGCGGTGAAACAACGTGAAGCAGACCATTTCTAGAAGTCGATGCCATGGGAATTAGCTCGGGTCATTTGCTATAAATGGGCCTCACTGCTGAGGAAGAATGTAAAGAATCTGAGAGGGGAAAAAAGACTCCTTCCTGTCCTGCAACATGATGTTTGCAAGAAACTGAATGATGGTCTACAAGAGATGTGCAGCCTGTGATTGTGTATATGCATGCATTCATTGCCTTTGTGTGTCTTAAGAAGGCAGACAAAGACGGAGAGCTTGTTTGCCCCATGTGTCTGTTGAACTGATTATCATTTATCATAGTGAATAGGAAACTATGTGTCTGTTTAAACCATAGAGATGGCTTGTTAGACTGAGCCTACATTCACACACCAGGACAAGCAGAATTTCTCCTGTTTTTCTTGCATAGCTTTGATGTCATGACACAAAAAAAGAAATATGGCTTTGTGACGTTACATTTGATTGAACTTAATCTATTTATATGCCATAACTGCAGTCTGTGTTTTTACATAAGCGTAGCACCCACTCTCCAATCCCACCCCCCTTACATTATTATACTATTATATTATCATTATATCAGTGGTATAAAATAATCTTCAAATGATAATAATATTGCTTATTGTGATTATTTCTGAGGCAATATATCGTTCAACAAAAGTAGATATCGTGACAGACCTTTCCATCAGGGCAGCATTGTTCTTTATCGTCTTCCAAAATGGATATCAGTTACAAAAATGATTAATTTTATGGTTTTCCCACTGCTGTGGTAAAAGAAATAGCTCAACAATTAGGGGATCACACGTATTTTCTTTCTTTGCCGAGATGTAGATGAGAAGATTAACGCCGCCTCACTTTGGTCTGCGAGCCTGGCTCTGTCTAAAGTCTGGAAAATTACTTTGAAATGACCGTGTAGTACCTCAAATGTTTGATCTGTACCCAAGCAGAAATGTAAAAAACGTTAATGAGTGTTTTTAGAGGGAGTTACAGGCTTCATGTTGTTTATACAGTCACCCATCACTTGAGCGGCGCCCCTGCTGGTTGTCTAGCACCTCAGGGTGACGACCAGACAGCATGCAAAGCCCCATAAAAACCTCAAATTGCAGTTCTAACATTCCTATTTGTGTACGATTTACACAAACGTGATACAACTTGTTAACCCATTATTGACTAATGACTGTATTTAGTATGTGAAGGAAAAGTGTCAGAATTATTTCTGTTAGAAACATTTTGATTTCACATGCTTTTAATGATTTTATGACAAAAATAAATAAATAAAAGTATCATTTGACATGCTGGATATCAGATTGACACTGAATCAAAGCACATTACTGAAATTGAAGTTGACCTGAATCAAATGGTACCAAACATTTGATAAAACTTCTGATATACATATATATATATTTTTTTTTAGATACAGCCATTTCTGTATCTTACTATATTTAGACATTAGTCACATGGGGTTACTTTTTTTTATTTATTTTTTTTACAATTTTTCACAGAACCACTTATAAAAATACATGATCTTATGATCACATGTTCAAAAAAATATGCACACTTAATCACCAGATAGACTCAAGTAAGAATAAATTATAAAAAAGATTTTCCAAAGTGCTTTTAAGGAGAAATGATGAGATCCATTAGTGTCAGTTTCAATGCATTTCTTTAGGGTTTATAGGTATAGCTGCATTCTACTAACTAATGAGGTGTCTCAGCCACTAACACACACACACACACACACACACACACACACACACACACATACACACACATACACACACACAAACAAAGAGGGAGAGAATAAAGCCCAAAGCCAGATGCTTGTTTACATCTTTAGTGTTTGGTCTTTGAAATGCAGGTGTATTTTTATTCACATATCTGGTTTGTTGCAGTTGGCCACTGTCAGTCTTGCTGGCAGGCTCAGAGGAAGAGGAGCTACTGTCGAGACCTGACTGAGTCTGAAAGCATTCACTGTTCAGGAGGTGATTGAATAGGTAACATCAGTTGAGAGGGCAGACATTTTTTATGGTGGGTGGTGACAGTGGAGATGAGGAGATGGTTGGGAGTCTGGACAACTTGTCAGGTCATCAGCTAAATGTTGGAGCAGATGTGTTACTCTACAAAAAGAGACAAGTTGTGTCTAAGGCCATGAAGAAAGGCTAGAGAGGTGTCAACTCCCTGATAAGGAGCTGTCACCAAGCTAAGAGCTGTTAGGGACTGTTGATGATAGATTCAATTGCTGTACAATTGCATCATTTAAAGTTTTGACATGAAATATAGTTTTTGACCTACAGAACTATAAAATATTGAAGCACACATTTTTAAATGCATTGCTTTTGAATTTTAAAGTCATATTTTGCAGTTAAATAAAAGCTATAGAGAAAGATAGAGAGAGAAATGAAGTTAGAGTCAAAGTGTCAGAGATATTGAGTTGGAATGAAAAACTGAGATTTAAAACAGACATTTTATTCGTATTGAAAATCCAGCAGCAATACTATATAGAATGTTTTTAAGGTCTGCATGATATCAATACTTGACCAAGAAAAAGCAACAGATTATCATTTTTCTGTTTGAATCTATATTGTAAAAGACTATATTTTACTAAATGAACTTTCAGTGTGGACATTAATGAATTACTGGTGTTGTTACGCATATACTATGGACTGAGTCATACTCACTGCTGCCAGGCTTTATGTTGGGCTAGGCTGAGCTAATCGTTTTCTGAATCTGCCTTCATACTTAACCTTCCTCCCATTTACAAATTTAATAAATCATAAATATTGTCTTTTTCATCTGGTTGACTCAAGGCCTCATGATTTCCTCCACACTAGGTATTTGGACTTATAGAATTGCGAACTGTTCCCTCCAGACTAAACTATGTATCATATCTTCTCACACACTCCATATATGTGTTAATATAAAAACAGTTAGAATAGACCGCTCAAATTTGTCCATGAACACTTCAACACAGATGTCAGAAATCCTCTCATCTATGCAAACAAGCTAATTTCCCAACATATCAAAGTATTCTAGTAAAGTTTGGTCAGGCAGGTTTAGGCAAAAAGAAGAAGGGAATCTAACTACATTTCAGATGTCATATTAGGTGTTTAAAATGCCCGTCCACCCACCTCCACCTCCTCCTGAGAGCTTTTGCGGCACAGTAATAACACTGCACCATGTTTGCCTTTGCTTATTAGAGACAAATCCACTAGTCTCTGCCAGAAGAAGCAGCTTGTCAGAATAATGTGGATATAAGGTGTCAGTTGTTCCACGAGCTCTATCCCAGGAGAAAACACCGTTCTGCCCCTAAATCTCTGACCAAGGAAGGAAATCTTTGCTCCCGTGTGAGCTGTCGCAAGTGGATGAAAGATTTGAGAACATCCTGAGTCTCTGCCCCTTTGCCCTTCTCTCCCCTCGTCTGCCTCAACCTCTAATGGAAACAGATACTGAAACCTGACTGGCTTAATCTGAATCTCTGGCAGAAGTGCTTTAGTCGACAGAAAGAGCCAGTGGAGGTGTTTGATTATCGAGGGTAGCCTCTGTGCATATCTTTGTATGTGTTATTGGGCGACTTTATTGTCATTAAACAATATGCTGTCAGACAAATAGCCAATAACATTCAATTGAACCAAACTGTCAGGTTTTGTTCGAGGTTTTTGATTAGTTGACAGAAGATGATTGTTACTGAGGTAATGATTTTCTCATTAGCCAGCTTTGAGTCTTTGTTCTTTTTCTTTGGCGCTCTCCATTTTTTCCCCCTGACTCTTTGTCGCTCTCCGTTTTCTCTTTGTCACACTCAAACTTCATTATCTCTTCTCAGTCCAATTGGAGCTGAATAATTTCATGTGTTTGGTGTCAGAATCAAAAATTAATGCAATGAATGTGTTACTTAATTACTGGAAGTCCTTGGAGAATCTATTGAGAGCAAAACGCTGTCGTTAGTCCCAGGGAGTGTAAATCATGGTGAACTCTGTGGATTTTTTTTTTAATTCAATAAGAACAAAAAGAAAATCATTGCTTTCATGTCGGGATTCTTACTACACACATGGGTTGCTAGGTATGAGCCAGGAATTATAATGTTCCATCTGCATTCAAAGTAGGATTAAACCAGACCCAAACGAATTCAACCTTGTCCATTTTTCATATTTTACCACCTTGAATTAGCATTTCATACAATTTAACAGCCTATTTAAGACACTGCATTACATGAATAGCTTATTTTTGACTGAGACATCAGATGAAACCTTGAAATTCCAAAGTCAAAGATCTCCCATGTACCTAATGAACTGGCTTTACAACCTAGAACTATTTGTATTTAGAGTTTGTTGCTGTATTGTTATCAACATGGGTTAAATTTGTTGCTAAGACATTCAAGTGATTACAGAAATTAAGAAATAAAATTGAGGTGTGGCTGTCCTTGGACCAGTATTGACTGAAACTGTTGCTTCATTAAATATTGCTCTCGTATTGAGCCAATGGGTCGACTGGTCAATACAAGAAAGTTGCTATAGAGTTGGAAAGCAAGAGGGATTAATAATTTCTGGAGTTTTTTACCACTATATATTCCCATTTCATACTTTCTTCATGAATATATCTTCAAAATTCCTCATCATAGAAACACAAGTCTTCTGGGTAGTTTAGCTATGATTTATTGCAACTTTGTTTTCATATGTGGGTTAGGATTAGGGTTAGCTCTGGATATCGGTTCGGTCGGTCGTGATAACACAGTATTCCCCAACGTTGTTCTTGAAATCACCAAACGTGGAGAGATCTCTAGAAATAGGTCCAACAAGGAAAGACGATAAGACAGGAAACTAAATCATCAGTTTTGCTGAATATTAGATAATTAGTGGGAGGTATTGGTAGTGTTTGAGATTTGAGAAGATGCTTTTCCCCATCTAGAATTAACCTGGAACTTTCATGTGGATACATAACCAAATGTTTTAGTGGCTTTAGACTTCAGACTGGGAGAGTATTGGTGTGAAAAGGAAAGATCATTAAACATAACATGGACTCTGCAGAAAACTTCCTGAACCCTGGATAACTGAAACAACTACTCCCACTTCGTAACTCTTAAGTCTTGTGGCAGTAGGCGGTAATACTTGAAAGCGGATGCTCTCTTGGGTCCACAAGGAACACGCAAACAGATTATAGAATTATCCATTTCTGTCCAACCTCCCACTCTCATCCAGAGCTGATCTGAAGATGGAAGATGAAGAAGACTGAGTGGACAAACTAGCTGAAATGTTTTTGACGTGTTTTCCTGCCGCACCACATGGTGGATGACAGTTTTGATAGCATTTATTAAACATCTCTCTCAGACCATTAAGCCTTGATGAATGTCGGAGCGTCAGCATCTGCTCTGTCTCTTTTCATAAGCTATACTGTCTGTTGATGGTGCTGGGGAACATGCATACCTACATTTACACATCTGTTTAGTTTACCACATCAGTCCTCCTCCTAGAACAAGGTCAGAAACATGGCTGACTATTGGTTGAAGCATTTCCCAATAGAAAATTAGCATGCACAGAGGGCAAAACAGCAAAGGCAAAGTCACTTTCAATTGATTTTTTTTTCTGGTTGAAGTTCAGTTACCAATGCTTATTTTGACAGCTTAGAAAAGTCCAATCAATGTGCCGTGTTGATAACGTTCCCTGAAATGACAACAAAAAAAAGGCAGTTGATTAAAGAGCTTTCTGGTTATCGTTCTGAACATCCATTGGCTTTCATGTCCTACATGGTTGTGGATGTAAACCTTGACATGAATTCAATGACGTGTTGAGCTAGCAAGCGTGAGAGACGAGCAGGGGAGGAGAAGAAGCATTAGGACCTATCAAGCTGTGAATCGGTAGAGATAAAAGGACCCTGATGAAAGAGTGAGATGGTTGGAGTTGGGTTGGAGGCAATTCAACCTGCAGCGTAGAGCACACTGTGGCTTTGATTAGAGTCTTCCCTACATTTGTGATAACAGCGTTTGTGGCCTATGACTCGGAGCCATTCGCTTTCCTTCTAGAATGTTACTTTTCCATGCCACCATCTTTCCGTCTTCCCCCCTGGACGTATAATCCAACGTTATCAATCCTTCAGCTCAAGTCTTTCAGCTGCATCCTCCACAAAAGATTTAGGGTCAGAGGTCACAAGGAATCACAATAAGAGATCAGGCATAGTAACAGCATAATGATTGAGATTAAAGCCTAGGATTTAGCAATGACTTTCACACAAAAGAAGGCCATTTTAAGGTTAAACCTTTGTATTGGCTTTAACACTGATTTTAATCTCCACACTGGGAATTAAGAGACTGGCATAGCATTTTAAAAAGGCTTTTAAACATAGAACACATAGAAAGCACAACTCAATTACAATTTTCATTATTGATTCATTCCTGTACAGCCATGCTAGTGGAACATTCAAGCTAAAATCAGCATTTTGACAAGCCCACAATGACAATATTAACATGCTGATGATTAGCTGCTAACATTTAAACATGAAGTGCAGATGAAGCTGATAGGAATGTAATTATTCTTCCAGATATTTGGTCATAAACCATATTAGAAAAAATTAAATTTGTACCAAATATAGTGCTGGAGGGAAAAGTCAGGGGAAAACTGAAACCATGAATGTCTGTTCATGTTTTATGGCAATCTACTCAATGTTACAGTCTGGATCAAAGTGGTGACAGTTATCGCCATCCCTAACGCTCTACCCTTATGGTGGCTTGGCTAAAAATAGCAAACCTTTTGTTGGTTAAAACTTCTAAAATGTGAGGATTTGCTGCTTTTCACTGGTGGACATCATAGTCAACTGGATCCTTCAGTTTTTATTCAGGTAACAATTGATTTCATTGCCATAGCAGAGACTGTGTGACAAATTATGAATGCCATATAGCCTAATCTGTCTCTGATATGATGGACATGGTTTAATTGATTACATATTTGTATCCACTGGTTGTCTGAGAAGCTGTTAATGGGTGAACACTCTTCATACAAGCATGAATGGCTATATACTGTGCTATTATGATCAGCATGTGTATCCAGTGTTTTGTGTCATGGACTAAATGCTATTTCCGAGGCTTTCCCAGCTAGGAAAAAAAATATAAACTATCTTTAAATATAGCCCATAGATTTAGTCAAGAAATAAGTAGGTATTAGTTGAATGTCAAATGTGTGCCAGCGAAGGAAAAAGGTCTCAGGAACACCTATCAAAACAAAAGTCCTTTGATGTGATTGCATTGTGAAGGACTTCCATTGACTGCTGCGTTCATCCTCAATCACCGCCAGCACCAGACGTATCACACTTTGCATCTCGTGAAGGACAGGCAGACAGTTGCACAGTGTGTAATTGCAGACACAATGCATATCAGATAGCTATTGTCAGACAGTCATTGTCACTGTCATATCTCAGACACAACATTTCTAGCTGGTGGCATAACGTCAGTCTGCTAACTATAGCTATCGATAAGAACAAGCAGCAGTGCATATGTTACAGTGAGAGAAATTAGCTCCTGCATGCAGAAACACAAAAACACTTGACGTCTTCTTTTTTTTTTCACTCCTTTTTCCGTATACACTCCTGGGAAGTGTGATTGTATGAGGTTGCACTCTGACTAGCATATTGCCCCCCCCCCCCCCCCCCCCAAAAAAAAAAAAAAGTCTGGCAGTAATCACAGAAAGGAATTCACACATTTCCTCTCACTGAGCTTCTAATATAATCCTCTTTACACACTATCAGTCACTTGCATTAAAAAAAAAAAAAAAAAATCAGCGGTGGTAGAAAAAAAAGATGCCTAAGTACTGAGCCAGAATGAGATTAGTCTCGACTTGGTCAGAGAGGAACAGTGACGAAAAAAGGAAATGTTTGCCCCATGTCTGATTCTTGAAGCTTATTACGCTTAAATACCGGAAGGATTCTTTAATTCTGTTACATATAAAAACACACTCGGGACTTGACTTCGTTGTCAGTATATTGCTGTCGTAGCTTGGTTGCTTGGTCCTGTGCCAACCTCTATATCATTCCTGGCTCTCCTCCATGAGACCTATGGAGAGACAATGAGGGCTCTGATTGATCGTAGTAGCATTATCGCACAGGAGAATTTATCATCCGGCGGGCCTGAGGGACCTCTGTACTGTCAGCAGCCACCTTTGACTCTAGCACTTGCTTAAGGGTTGTGATCACCTGAATATAGCCGAGTGTTGAATATCTAATAGCCAGTGTGTAGGGTGTACGATCACTGGTTGGCATTTATACCGATTTAAAATGTATTCTAAGCGTCGCAGTGCACTCGCATTGAGAATCAGCAGTCAGCTTGCATATACAATAAAGTATACTGCTCTGTACTCAATATAACATAGCGTAATATTGTTGCAGTAAGCTGTGTAGGGGCTCCCCTGGGTGCCTACATCTGAATCAAGCAGGCAGCATCAGTGTGTGGGTTGTATGTTCTGTCTATATGTGTTGCTACCAGGTTCAGCTGACATGCAGGAGGGTTCTTTAATGCTGCTAGTACTGCCATGATAATACATAGTCTCACTTCTCCAAAACCTCTCAATCAGCATTGTCAACCTTTGGGGTGGGACCCCTATATGGGTGGTGGGGGGGGGGGGGGGTCATTTGATATGCAAATGATTGTGCACGAGCGTTCTTTTCTGCAGAGGTATGCGCTTTCTTGCTTTCATCAGAGCAGCATGATGAGTGTGCTGTGACTCCAGCTGCAATATTCTAACAAATAGACGGTGATATGAGGTGAGCACATTCCATCAATACCACTCAGAGAAAGATTGAACAGATAAGAAATGTATTGTATCATGTAGAGCTGATACAAGATGTCTCTAATCTATGAATTCATTGACAGAATGTTTAATCAGCTACTATCTTGTTAATGAATTCAGTCATTTTTTCAGTTCAGTTTGCAAATTCTCAATTTTGCTTTGTCTAAAAAACAATACCTTTCAGTTTAAGAGTTTCAGACAATACAAGCAAGTTGAAATTGTTAGCTGAAGCTTTAGGACATGATGAGGATGTATGACTATTTTCTATATTTAGAAGATAGTCGAGGATATTTTATAGAGCAAATGGTTAATCTATCAAATTATTAATTGACAGTGAAAATCATCATCAGTTGCAATTCATTTTTTCATGTGGATCCGTCCTGTTATTTTCAGACTTGCCTACTCCTGATGCCGCACTCTATACTAATCCTGGATAACTTTACATTTCAGTCACTCAACACACAGCTCATAAAATGTGTTGTGCAAAGGAAAGAAAAACCTCTAAAGATCATTTAAAAATGTCAAATGACTGTTTGCATGATCAAGAATGACCTTTCCACCATCATTAAAACACACCGACAGAGAAAAGGTCTCCTCCATTAAAGGAAATGCTTGATAATATATCATAGAGACTACTGATTTATTCAGTATTAGTAACATAGAAATGCTTGGTAATCTTTTTGATATTAAATAGTTTGTATTGACATGAATGGAAAAGAGCTTTATTCCACCTTAAAAGTGACACACTCATGGATTCATGTTCTGAGATGTCCTGATGACTGAAATGTCCAAGTGCCTGGAGATGTTGATGCAGTGGTCTAATATAGTCCAGTAAAGTGTAAAGGAAATGGGAATTAAATAAAACAAGGCATACCTTCACAATAAAGTGAATAAACTGAAAGAAAATCAAATGCTTATCTTCCCTGTGGTCAGATGGGAGCCTATATCATATCAGAGAATGAAATCAGAGTTTTAAACACTGCAGGGCCACCTCAGTGTGTTTGAAAATCACTGCAACATGTCCTGAGCTCCTTCCTGTTTGACTTCTGACCTCTTCTTTTCTCTCTTTCTACCCTTTTTTTTCTAAGCTAGAAGAAAATATTGATAGATGCCCTTGAACATCTCCCCTCTACTAGTTGAGTGTGTTTCAGTGTGTGTGTGTGTGTGTGTGTGTGTGTGTGTGTGATTGGGGGGGGGGAGGGTGAGGTTGCACCACAGGATGCTGCTTCTAAAAGAACAGCACAGCACAGTACACACCCCCCTCTGTGGCTCCACACACCAAGGTGGAGAAGAATATAGAGCCAATTACTCATTTATTCTCATACGGCATATGGTGTGTGTGTGTGTGTGTGTGTGTGTGTGTTCCATTTATCTCAGAAGTTGGATGCTGGAGCCGGGAATGATGTCACATCCAAGTTTGAATCATTACAGTTTAGAAGTCAGAAACCAGTTCTAGCCTAGCCAGGTTAGCCTTTGATAGCAATACCACTTGATCTACAGATAGAAGTTGGACAGTGCTGTATGTACAATTGATTAGAGTGCTAACAAACAGGATATTGCTACAACTTACACACTGTTGATGCATGGGGCAGCTATTTAGGATTTTGACGTTGGGGCTGGTGAGGTTCATCTGACTTTCCCAGTCCGAAATCTGACTTTGTGGCACATTCCAGTTGAAATTCGTAACTAGGAACAAATGGAACACACTAAATGTGATGTCCATGTGGGTTAACATGTGTGTCATGTATTTGTTTATTTGAGATGATGAACCAGTTTTCATGTATTGAGGAAATACTTGAATTTTAGCAACAGCACCTGGTTTTGGCTCTGAAGTTAGGTTTGTATTTATCAGGTGATTGTGTTAAGGTACAAGAACTACATGGACTTATAATAAAAGACTGCAGGAAGTAAATATTGGAAATCAGACAGCCCTAGTGTAGCAGTCTGTATATGTAGTTCATAACAGTGAGAAAATAAATGTCTGTAGCTGTTATTGCAAGTGTTGTACTCTTATACATTTGGGTCAAGACATATTTTTTTCACTTTCAGTCTATATGGTCCACAGTACTGGATCCTATACTTCCCATAATGCAACTTGATAGTAGGGCTGGGTAATATTACCTGAAATTGATATTACATTTACCTCAGTAGCAATTCATATTATTTCTTATTTAACATGACTGGAAACAAAGGTAGGAGTTCACATCTCTTGCAATTGACATGTTTAATTATTCTGATTATTATTTAGCATTAGATTAACAATATTATTCATTTATTCATTCATTCATTTTCTATACTGCTTATCCTAGAGTTGTGGGGTAACACTGTTATGTCATCTGTTATGTCATGTTTTAGTGCATGGAGTGACTTGATTTTAACAAAAGCTTGCGTAATAGACTGTCACTGTACTCAACTGCTGGCAAACTCCTGAGCTGCTATAGCATTTATCTCCTGACAAACTGTAGCTCTACTCTAAACGTTACATTCACGGTTTACTGCTAACCAGACTCCGCTCCAATGGTCCGGACACCTGCCTCCCACCTGCTCTCTCTCTCTCTATCTCTCTCTCCCACACATTCGTCACACACAACAAACTTAGAGCCCCCAGGAATAGTCACAGTATTTCTGTTTAGCTTTGTTTTTTTCTGTTTGGTGTCGAGTTAGACCAAAGTGTGGCTATGTGATCAAGCTGGCATCACCTCCAGCGGCAGTTCCTCCAATATTTGATTCGTCTCGTCCGTCCAAGTCAAACCGGACACGCATGGCTACAGAAATTATCAGGTGGAACAATGCTGTGTTGACTTGTGTGTACTTAGACCTACAGGGTTTGATCAGTTGTAGCTTCAGGGAGGCAGCAGGCTATGTATGGGAATTAATTTATTGAACATACTGAAATTAGGTTGGTTAGAGAGCCACAATGTCTGTTTCAGTAACTTTTCGATTAATAGCAAAGACATGCTCGAAAGTGTCTTTTTATTAGATCCTCCCTACCAAGTTAATGTAATTTAAAACTCCACAACCCCAGTTCCTTATGTAGACTTTCTAAAAATCTCAAGTGTCCAAGCCCAAAGTGAGTTTTCTGATGACATCATGTGGCGTTGTTCTCTCAGACTTGACGAAGCTCCTCTAGAGCCACAGTCGACATTAATCTGTTTTCCCATTCTGACCGGTACGCCTCAGCAGTAAACTGATTTTTCTCTGCGTGTCAGTGGAATGCACCTTGAACACCACTATGTCTAAATTGTCCAATGCTGGTGCCTCCCACTGTTATGTTGAAAAAAAGACTCCGTTGTAGACCTTGCTGTCAGTTCTCATAACCAAATGGATATTTTCAACCTAAAGGTACCCTGTGGAGGTTTTTGACCTTTTAAAGCATTATGGAGAAGGCTTTGAAACTTTTTTATAAGTAAGAAAATAAATTGGACACATTTATTAGACCTCAAGGATAGAGACATTGAATGTACACATAACATAACTCTTTATTTACAAGTAAACCGCATTGCCTGTTGGTTGAGATGTAAAGGAGAATGGGTTTGGAGACATGTCTGTTTGATTGACATGCGTCTCTTGTTGCAGTAAGTCCTGACTGCAACTCGCTTGTCCCGACTCGACTCCAAAACACACTTTCTTCCTGTGACCTAATTTGAATTTTCTAGCTCTAGTAACTGACAAAAAATGGAAAAGAGCGGTAAATCCAAGCTCCCAAACATCCATCACTGGACCCTACATCCATTTCTACAGCCTACAGCTAATGTCAAGAACGTGTTGGTGAGGGTAAGATTAGGGACTTAGAAATGAATATACTTAATGGAAGCTAAAAATACGCTCTTGAAAATCTGCCATCCCATTCTATGAGCCCAATTTTAGCTTTTAGCCTTTTAGCTTCAGTGAACTCATTAACTTTGAGTGCTGTGCATGTGTCTGCCTCCATATGACTCCCACTGTAACGGCTAATCCTGACTGACTGATTGTCACAGTTCAAGTTGTCGCCACCAGCCATGTTTATTTGGCTCTGTCAATCTGATTTGTGACAGCTGCTGGCTAATCTGCGCGCGTTAGCCTGCGAGGGGCTCGGGTCAGAAATTCTCCCAATCTGAGGATGAAGGCTGAGCCCGAAAGCGAACCGAAAGACTGTTAACCCTCCGTTTGCTCACTCAGCTCACTTACCTCTTGAGGAGTCATACTGGAGAGCAATTTCATTTTGCTCAATATAACTTTCCCTTCCCTTGCGTGTGAGAATTAGTGCTATTGGTGTATATTAGAGAGGCTTCTCCTGCCATCACTCAACAGCCTCAAGGGCCTGAGGAGGTAATTCTGGGAGATGTAGTATTGAGTATATGAATAGATGAGTCCTCTTGGCCATCATGGTCAGCATGATGCCCTGACTATTATCACAGGGGCAAGGATAGCATCTCATTATAAATTTTGAGCAGTCTAATCGCATCTTTAATTAACCCTCCGCTAATCGGCCCTGGAGGAAACTTAATGGATTAAATATTGCTGAGGTATTCAAATGCAAATGTAGATGAGTAGCTGGCCTGGTGGGCTTCTGTCTTCAAGCATGCCGCGATGATGGTGTCGGATGTGATGTGGCATCCATCATGTTGAAGGCCGTAGAGCTCCTCCATATGCTCCCTGGTTCAGTGTTTGTTGGTATGTGAAGGCAGGAAATGGACCCTGACTGCGCACCAGAAGAAGTGATAGAGGAAGGTGATTCCTGGAAATGAGACACAGGAAGGGTAATGAAATGGGATATAACCGTGAATCAGGCTGACTGTTATGTTGTGGGTTTAGTGGATTGGGCAGGCAGTCATGCAAATGGCTTTCAGGTGAAGTAAGACTGAATGTCCCCCAACTGGCCTTTAGAGGGTGCAGTGTTCATTACAACAAACAAAAGGAAAGTAAGACAATTTCAACAAATGTACAACGTTTGGAGATAAAAATGTAAGTACAGAAAAGAAAGCGTGTCCTCACAAGAAAAATGGCTCCATCATTTGTTCAAATCCCTAAAAGTTACCTACTAATACCAGTACTACTACTAAAACAAGAACCACCTTTCTCACAAACACCTCTTGATCTACAGATTTTCATCAGGATCAAAAGTGGTGGGTGATAGGAGCACAGTTTAAATACCACCACAAAACTTCTTCAGAAAGACATTGGGTTGTTTTAAAAGGCCATGGGTCACCACATCATCTGTCTATATCCGCACTAAAGTCCATTGATATCCAGTCATTAATTCTTTCATGCCATGGAACAGGACAATATCTGACCCTACCAAACCACTACAGGAGTAGGAGTTACAAAGAATAATACTACTGACCATGACACTTCAAAAGATCATGGTAGTCCAAAGTGTATTGAAGAGTCTCCAATTCAGTAATATGACGTATAGGTCTTGCAACCTTTATATGCAACACATGCACATCTCCAACACTTAAGACAGGTGCACATGATGAAGGATAAGGTAATCTCTAGAAGGAAATGTCTAGTGTTCAACGTACTGACAGGCCGAGCTGATAAACTGACAGGATTTGCCACCTTTAATCCTTCATTTTAGGGCAGAAATCAGTCTTTGTATTTTTCCACGAATGCCTGTCTTGCACCAAGCCAAGAGAATTGATGTCAGCCTCAAATGTCAAAGTAAATATTGCCTTTAATGAATGGCCTATGTGTGGGGGGTTGGCGGAGAGGAGAAATAAAACCATTCTGACCTTTTGGAGAAGGATAAATACCAGCTCTCTTTTAGCAGAATATTGTTCTTTCCTTTTTCTAAATTTGGATGCAGGGCTATTGGGGAAAAAAGGGTTCATGGTTTGGTCATGGTGTGCATGTGATGCATGTCTGTCTACCTGAATGTGTTCATGAAAGCTTGTGTGAATGAGTTTGTGCTCCAGCCTTTTCAGCCCCATCTACAGACCCAGGAGGCCCTTAGAGGGGGCATGGCATTTTTAGGAGGTCAAAAATGGAAGAGGGACATGGGAAAAATGTATCTTGGTGGGTGGATTGCAGGCTGTGGGTTAAGGTTTGACTGATGGAACACTTTGCTGATAAATCGGGCCAGTGCTGGCCTTTTAGTAAAATGCAATACTGGCCATGCAGTATAACTCACCTGGATATGAAGGGATATGATGCAAGTTATATTTTTATTGTAGAATCGATCATCCCTGACAATACAAATTTGAAGTTCAATGTTTTATTGTCTAGATAGGGCCTCTAACCTTTCCAGAAACAACATTTTGTTCAAAACATTTAAATCTTCGTTGGAACATATTCCTCTCCTTCATTGGTTTGACCTTAACTACAGTACTGTATGTCTGACAAAATTCAAAGTCCACTCAATGGCTTTTCAAGACTTTCAAGCACATTTCACCTCAGCAAATGGAATTGCCTCAGCTGTCATCATTGTCAGTGTTTAAACAGATGACCCATACTGTCAGAATGATCACAGCTCAAGGTTACTTGAAAGCTTTTTTTGGAAATTGACTTTGCTTTTTATTTACGTGACCATCATTCAGCGCTTGCTTAAGTCACGTAAAAGTAGGGTCATGTAGATATTCAAACTGACATCAAAGATCATCCTTTAAACAAAGACCATGGTCACTTTCCCAATTCATCGGTTAGGGTTGAAGACTACAGGTATGACAAGTAAAACATTTAGAGGTGTGTTAGAAATCAGTGAAGCCAACCTAGTGTCATATCAAAGTGTGTAATAGCTACGTTGGTCCATAATAACGACTCTAAAATTGTGAGAAGCCAATGTTTTTTTTACCTATTCTTTTCTATTGGCCTTCATTCACGTCACATGACAGTTGCCTTCAAACAAAAAATGGTTGCCATTCTTTTTATTCTCAGTGGAAATTGCAATATTTAGCAATATAATCATAGAGTTTTGGCATTAAAACTGTTTTTAGTAAGAATCTAATGAAATGTAAATTTCATGTCCATAATCTTCGTTCAGTTAATATTTCTGATGTTTTAGTTTGTCAGTTATTATGAATTTCTTGCAGGCTTTTTATTGTTGCTATGGAGGTTGGTGCTGAATCGTTGTGTTTGCGCTGCGTAGTTATCATAGCTGTTATGTTATTCATGTTGTTTTATTGAACAGTTTGATGATGTTCTCTCAATAAAAACTTTACGTGGAATAGGTAAATGTTAAAGCCAGAAATAGTGCTGTTCATGGTACCAGTTCAGTTTCCCCCGTGGTTAACATAGACTTTTCAAAGTATGTTACCATAGAAACCATTTCTGAGATTAGTTCTAATTGCACAAAGTGAGCCATTAATCTACTGCAATTTTTAATATATTGGTAATCATTCAGGTGGCAGTTTAATACATGAATGATATGGCTGCTGACACTGAACACCAACCCAAAGCCCCATTTCTAGAATACTAGCTAAATACTTTTTCTTAACATCTACATGCAGTGTAATTACTAGTTCAGCAGTGCTAGGCATTTGATATATATACAGTTGATATTTTATGACCCTATTTACAGCTCTATTTTGCAAACAGAAGAACTATAACTGCAGTGCTGATTTATATCAAGCTGCATGGCCTAGCCTTTGGAAATTGTAGGTTTTTATAAATATTAGTGTTTTTATTAGAAGTGAGGAAGTTGTAAATATTAAATTGAGAGAACACCGAGGAATTTAAGGGGATGGCTAACACATTTGTGTAATCAGATATTACATATCTAAATGTTGAATGGGTGAACATTTATTTTAACCACATTTTAGCCATATTTGACAGTTCCCGAAGTTGTTGACTAAACTCACATGATAGCTGATGTCAAATGCTCTCCATAAACTGTTGCTCCCAGCCTGTTTTGTTGCTGAATTGTAAGCTTTCAAACGTGCACTGAGGTCAAGGTCCAAAGATCCATATTTCAAAGCCGGAGCAACTCTCTGGGCCAAGACCTATCTAACGATGTATTTGGCTTAGCTCTTGGGCAAAGTGTTAATTTTCACCTTTCATGGACACAAGCCATCCCTGGCCTAGTTAGACCACCTTAGAAACCCAATATATAAAATTAAGCTTTTTCTTTGTTCGTTCTCCCTTTTTTTCAGTGGACATAGTGACCACAATGAGTCACCTTCAGAGATTACATTACTTTTGACAATCTAGGGCAGTACCACAGGCTTGGAGGTAGACCTGAAGTGCTTGGGTTAGAGTTAACTTTCATGTTCAATATATAAAACCCATTAAAACAACAATATGGGATTGTGATGTAGCCAAAGAATGGAGAGTGTAAGTTAGGAAGATGAATGTATGAGTAAGACTCCTGTAGGTGGCAGGTAGCTGTAGAGAGCTGGAGGCAGTCTGCCCTCTCATGTTGATTCTGGTGATGGTGCGCAGCAGCTGGTGCCTATATTAAAGCATCTAATCACCCTTGAATGATGGCGGCGGCACGGTCTGTCTCCTCATTCAAACCTAATTTAAATCAAAGCAACAAGCATAAACATGGTTGATATGTGTTGGTGGCCCCTAGACCGCTACACTCCAGGAATGTGCCAAACATGCAACAGAAAAAAATGTCAAAGTATGAATATTTAATCAGGAATGCAACACATGCTGACATGACTGCAGAATGCTACATAAATGGACTGCTAATTAAACAGCAAGTTAAACCCAGTATGATGTGTGTGTAGAAGGTTGCATACAGGCATACCACTATGGATTATAACGGTGTAGCTAGTATTGTTGTCCTGCACCCTAATAAAATGGTGACATTTTTATACTTCTTTTTTTATATGGATTAAATTAGATAAAACATGATAATTAATGAGCTTTAAATGTGCTTGTATAGGACTGGTTACATTTAGGCAGAGATATGACAGTGATATTAATCTTCTCATCTAACTCTCCACCATAATGAGCTTATTTCCCAAAATGTGGAATTATTCCTTTTAAGGAGATGTGGAAAGAGTGGGAAGGATTGAAAATGTCAGGAAGGAAAGTTAATCTATGTCTGTTTTTTTTTGTGTGTGTGTGGATTGACCAGTAATGTAATAAAAAATAATGAATGATAACAAACTCGTCAAAATGTCAGCAAACTGTTCTTAAAGCATTATTAACATAAAAGAATGTTCCATCCCCGGTTCTAACAAATAGTACTGTTTGCCATCTCAGCTTTTTTTTTGGGGTCGTACCACTAAAGTAAATTGGAAATGTGGTTGTGTGATGACCACCAAAAGTTCTCCCATTGGAGTACTTTGCTTCCAAACAGGAGAAAAACAGCTAAAACACTTAAAGGTTTTGGGGTTATGTTGAGTTAGATGGTGTTGGGCATTAGAGAAATCACCTAAAACAGATGTATCTTTCTTAAAGAGTGTAGATGGTGAAAAAAAAGCAAGAAATTGTATTGTAAATCTGAGAAATACTATTTATATTGTCCTCTTCTTCTTCAATTGGTTTAATGGCACTGACTTGGACTTGGAGACTTGGTGCCACCACTTCTCCATTGGATTATTTTGCTACAAAACAGAAGAAAAACATAGTAGTTTTTGGGTAATGTTTCTGTTCAATGAGATAGGGCATTAGACAACATGTTGTTAGAGTGTAGACGCTGGAAAAAAGGAAGAAATTACATTGTAAATCTGGGAAATACTATTGATATTAATACATATCCACTATGGCAGGCATGTCCAAAGTATTCCTTAAAGGGTTGTGTACCTGCAGGTTTTTGTTCCAACCAATCAAGAGCACACAATTCGACCATTCAACTGTCTGAAGACTAAATGATGATTAAATGAGTCCAATCTGAGTCCAAGCCACATGGACCTTTATGGAATAGTTTGGACCTTCCTACACTATGGTCTTGTGTTAATAATAAAAGCATCATTACTATCTGATATACTAGATCATCATTGAACCTAATGTACTGGTGTACTTAACTCAGTCTGCCTGTTAAATAGTTCTCCTACGCCCAGTGATATCAACGTCTGCACATTACACAACAGCACAATAACCCCACAGAAGAGTGAGGCGGCCATATGACAATCTTTTTTTTCTTTCTTTTCCCCCTCCGGCTGCAGAAAGCTAGCAAGAGCCGCTTTGTTGACAGGCTCCCTTTGCTCAATCTGGGTTGGCAACAAAGGTTGTCTTTCATCCAGAGCGGCTGCGTCGCTATCTGCAGGAGGCGGCGACCTTCCCTTATCTTGGCTCCAGATAAAGCACTTTGTCATTCAACAGTTTACCACTACCAAAGCCAGAGGATTTGAGACGTCTTCCTTCTCGAATGGAGGGCTGTTTGAGATGCAGCGCCTCACGTTCTATAGCGACACAGAACTGAGCACGATCCCAGACAATTTTATTTGACCATGGACCATTTTTAGATTCTCCTTCTGGTATTGGGATAAGAAAGAGGTGGTCCATTCCACTGCTTCAGTTATTTGTCCCAAGTGGTATATTTAGAGGTTTTCCCACATGCCTTTGTCTGTACAATTATGAGCTTTGGACCTTTGGTCTTGGTTTGTGGTCGTTGTGGTCTTTGAGATGTTCCAAGGGAGAACAGTTATTTTTGCTTAATGTGCTAAAGAATTATCACAAAATACATAAGAACAAAAAAATAACCATATGATGGAACCGCCACAGTCAATTTTGGTTATAATTTAGTTTTACTATAAGGCTTTTGACTGAAATGCGTGTCAGCTTTAGTCCCGCTTTAGTCATGTGATTATTGTTGGATTTAGGCGATCTGACAATGCATGACAAAGATCTGTGAGATCGAAACGTTGCTTTTGTAAGTAAAGTTGCTGGAAGCTTTTAATACAGTGTGCAGATCCTCTTTTTGGTTTCTGCCTCCAGTTGATTTTTGATCCAGCACCTGTGAGTTTTTAGATGTGCGTACCCTACACTATGTTTTGTCTTTGGATTTAGGTGGCCGACACAAAAGACATTTTGGTTTCATTTTCATTGTGTATCTTTATTGATTTTTTTGTTCTAAGTATTTTCAGGCTATAGCTGTGGTCATCTTTGATGTGCAGTTGCCATGGTTGCAGGTGTTGTTCTCATCTATTGCAATGTTAGTGCAAAAGGCTGTTTCATTGTTCATACCAGACTATAATACACCAGACTAATTCTCTTCAGTAAATCCAGTCGTCATTCCCAAACTCAAGCTCTTTGAACACAATCGCTCTCATTGTTGTTTCTGCAGCATGTTTTTATGGTTTATCCCACTAATTATCAGTAGGATGGTAGATGAACTTATTCCATAAATATGACCTAATTTCCATCATCATCAGCATTACTAACACAGACATGCAGTCACTTCAAAGATGTCAATTGTTAGATGCTTATTAGTGCAAAAGGTGAAGTAACTAGATTAACTAAACCATTGTTCACATTGTTGTAATACATTTCATCATCGTTTTTGTTCTCCAAGGTTACTATTCAGTGGGTTTTCATCATGTTTTTGTCATGGAAAATTGGGCCACATGGAGATTGAATAGATGAAAACATGAGAAAAAGCTTGCTTAAGGATGCCGATGTAACTAATTCCACTGGACTATTCAGTAAATCCTACATGGTGACACCAGGTCTGTACATCTGACTACTGAAACTCACTCCCACTTTCAGTTTTGTCAGCATGATCTCCATTAAGTAAAACTTGGAAAGCAAAATAAAATCATGAAGTAATTTGCCACAAACTCAGGCATCCATGATAATAAAGTGCTCTCATATTCAGCAGTGTTACAGTTTGAAGGCATGACGGAAAAAAAAGGCTGACAGCCAGACAGAGAGTCCATACACACACATGCTGACCTCACCCCCCCTGCTTTATAACCGAGTTTCCTGTGTGGATGAAAGCAGAGGGGAACACCTCATAACTCCTCATAGATGATGTTTGATAAGGACTATGATTAACTAACACTTTACCCAATTAAAGTCTTAAAGTAACGTTGTTTTCTGAATATGAGTCAGTGCTAAATAATGAGTTATTATTGAGTGTGTTTCGGAGCTGTTGCAGGGTGGGTCAGGGATGATATCATCTGTAATGCATTTGCCTGTACTCCCTTCCAAATGCTGATGGTCAGAGAACAAAAATGTTCTGTAAAGTACCCTAGAATAATGAAACTCTGCTTATCATCACACTATACCGAATACATGAGTCTATGTGTCCTACATACTGAACTGTGTCATATATACTGCTAATAATAGTACTGCTACTATTAGGACTAGTACTAATGTGATTATTGCTTATCGTGTAACAGCCACTACTACTGCTAATGTACCCAATGTACCAATACTTGTACTACTGATACCACTACCATTACAACCATTGAATCTTCTGTCAATACCATTCAACAGCTTCAGCTCATTCAAAGTGTTGTGGCTTACTGGTTGCCTGTTTCATCAGGAGCAATTCGATGTTAAGTATATTGCCCAAGGACACATCAACGTGCAGACAGGAGGAGTCAGGAATCGAACCTTCGATCTTCTGATAGTGGGCTCTACCTCCTGAGTCACTGCCACCAGAGGGCCGAGATTAACTAGAGTATTCAGTCTTTATGGACCTTAAACTTGAAATATATGCTCGGCTGGTTGAACAGTTGGTTTATTGTTAAGACCAAAATGCGACAAACTGCAATGGAAACAGACTAAACGAATAAAGCAGACTTAACGAATGAAGCATGTGACTTTAACATCCTCTGACGCTCCCACTGAAGCACTCAATCATGTTGTCCACATGGCTTCCTATCGTTGGAACTTTGACTGTCTGTCTTTTGATGACGTCATCTTATCTTCTGTAATGGTTTAACTGGTCACTGACTGGAGAATTGGTGCCGACAATCTTTATCTTGTTTTTTCTGGAAATTCAGTGAAAATGTGTGCTACATTTGGATGGAAACTGGGCTATGTAGTCGTAAAGGTCTATTTGTTGATGAAATCTAGCAGGCTCCACATTTCTCTTCACATTTGAAAGCCTGTAGACTACTCTGTCGCCTTGTACACCTGTCTATTTGATTCCAGATGATGCCACTGCTTTTGAATGTAGCATTTTGCCTTTGCTACTCACTGTGTCCAACCACCAGCCCGTAATAGTGGTGGTGGTGATGAGGCAGGCAATGTGACACATGGATTTGAAGGACCCGTGTGATTGCTGTTACTTTCAATCTCTCTATGCTGTCAATACCATTCATCCAGCCATCTGCAGAAGTTTGTCAATCTTCAATGCACTCTCTTAGAGCCTGTCATGGTACATTCTGGTCTGGTCTTCCCTTCATATGTTAAACTGCTGTTCCACAGTAGTCTGTGTGTTCAGTATGCTTGAAATGAACTAGATTTCAAGGTTTCACTACGATGTGTTGGCCATATGGAGATAGCGACGCACACTTTAAGACGGTCCGTCCTCAAAGGCTTTTATGGTGTTGCACTCATTTGAACACATCAGCAGCTGTGTGAAGAAAGAAAAAAGAGAGAGAGAGGAGTTGAAACAGTGCATATTTTAACACCTTCACGCATCAGCCCAATCCCTGCAATGTGGATATAACTGTCAGATTGTCCGTTTAGCAAAAAGTCATAAAAATGGTTGATTTAGCTATCTTTAAACGGTTCCTTAGGGTGTTTTATAATCTGACAAGCACTTCACTTTGAGCATACTGAGGCCTTATAGGGTGTTGCACAGCACAGTGTATAGTATAGTATGTTATATGCCAAGCTCCTCTTTGAACCTTAAGTCTTCTCACTCCCTAACTGTCCTTCTATAAGACACATCTGTTCTTCTGCCAGGTTTGTATTGTCTAAGTAGCACAGAATACTCAGCAGTACCCTAAACAACAGAGATTCATCTTAATCCTCAACTTTTTTAATATTGACACATTGATATATCTGAGCTCTTTAAACATTCAGTGTACCAACCTTGTAGGAGACTCATTGCCATCTGCTGGCCAAGCTGAACCCTAATCCTGCTTCCACTTTCTGTCATCATTCACGAGACTGACAACCGGCCTCCGAACACACACCGAGTCTTTACTGATTCCACATCCGTCTCATCTAGAGCAGCTCTCGTCATTATCCCGGCACAGAGCAGACCTGCCTCACAGTGATGCCTTCAGAAAACAATCTGCTCGACTGATTTCCACAATCAAGGCTGTGTGAGAGACATTTCTCTCAAAGCGGCGCATGGTTTTGTCAGCATGGGTGCTCCCCACAGACCAGGCACACTCCCTTTTTTTTTTGCTTAAGTCTCAGAAGCTTCAGGGGCGACACGAAGTTAAGAGTGGAGCCAAGGTCAATCCAGCTTTAGAAGTCACACTTCTACAGCTCGACACGCTTTTTGGAACTTTGGCTTTTTTTGCACAGGTTTGCTACAGTAAAAAGCAAGCGCTAATCTGAAGGCCTGGAGCAGTGTGCTTAGTGATGAATAGGGATTATAGTGCTTCTTTTAAAATTCAGCGGCAGCCCTGTCTGTTTCATGTTGTATCATCCTGCTGATTTGCATTCTGATGCTAGTCAGCAGCACAAAGCTTGTGGTTTATCCCTCACGGCTAACAAACAGCAGACTGATGAGCTGTTTGACCACCACTATGAAGAAGTAATTGTCTGAAGGCGCATCCCTTCAGGCCAACCTATTGTTTTATGAATTAGTTCTAAATTAATTGCAACGCCGAGCTCGGGAGACAAAATGTTTTCCAATAAGCAGTTTTATTTCTGATTTGCTGCATTTCTATGTGTGTGTGTGTGTGTGTGTGTGTGTGTGTGTTTGCGATTTGGTCTGCTCTTCTATTGATCTGCTGGGGCCCAGAGGTGGCGCGCAAATGTGGAGCGCACTGCAGAATAACAATGACAAGAGTGATGAGTGAGAGGGGCTAACCAACATAGAGACTCTCTCTTTCTTCTTGGAGGCAAGCCAGAGGCATCAGCACCATCCTAAATCCTCATACAGACAGTGGGAGGGAAGGACGGCTCACAGATGTGCTACACGAGTTCAAGGGGGAATTTAGGCCAGGCGGGGGGCCTGAATATCACTGAACATTTGTCCACATCGCACAAGCACACACATGCGCACACAATCACACACACAGAAACCCATATAAACAGCTGGAGCGCTAAGAACAGCAGCTGGGCAGCTTCATCCTCTCTAGGTCATTCACTTCTCCGTCATGGCTGGCGTTAAGTGGATATGGTTCTCCTGCGGCATTATTCGCTTTTGTCCTTGTCAGTCCATAGTGACTTTTCTACAAGAGGTAGGTCTCAGTTTATTATGTTTGGACCCTTTCTTTAATTAACAAGGAGGAGTCTAGGTCAGCAACAGGCCAAAACACACTCCTCCATAATGTGTGTCGCTTCTGTTAGACACTCTTTGAGGAATCTGACAAAGTGTGTTTCACAACTTTAGTATGTGTGTGTATGTGTGTATGTGTGTGTGTGTGTGTGTGTGTGTGTGTGTGTGTGTGTGTGTGTGTGTTTGTGTGTGTGTCCATGCAGGGTGCACAGCCAATTATCCCTCGCAGGCAGCGTGAGGTATGATTCAACTCTGAGTGTGAACACAGTGGGCTCATTTTAATAGCCACCTGAGGCGGACCATGCCTCTCTGATCTTACTCTGGACTTTTTCTTGTTACAGGTTTAACTCCTGTAATAATGTCTCACCTCTCAGGGAGTTTACAGCTTCTGAACTTGCTGACTAAACATAAGGGTCGGTGTCATCTCAGCGAGGCGCTTCGTGCTTTAAGTGTGGACATATAGTCGCTGTTTATGAGGGAGGATCTAACTCCAGTCATTTGATGTTTTTAAATGAATCTTGATTTCCCTCGTTCATTCCCTGACATGAAGCTGTAAAACATTATTATTTTCCTCCTACACATCAACTACATTAAAGTAATTTCTACTCTCTTAAACCCTAATCGGACAGGATTAATATTCTATAGGGGGAGGTGGGTGATAAGACACTTTATTTACCCCGTGCTAAAACTTACTAAACTAATCTTACTGTTTTGGAAGACTTTTGAGTCATAACAGGAAGTCTTTCATTAATAGATCTAATAATTTGACTTCATTTTATAATTTCATTGAATTATCTTACAGACAAATGGTTCTGATTTGCTGTTAATTCTTTAGAGTCACAAGAGGCATGATGTCTGTGAAGTGATAGTGTTGAATCCACTACAGTACACATAAAGTCCACTAAGTCTGTCACAATAATGATCAACTTATGGTACAATAACGTAATTATCAACATCATGTCTATATATGGACTTATCATATGATGTATGGACATGACCTGGATCATACTTTTGACTTCAATATTGCCATACTTCACATTAGCAGCTAAGATCACATTAGCAGGCATATATGTTTTCATTGCAGCCAAACAAACTGTGAATTGAGTCACCTTGTTTTAATAAAGAGGATATTAAATAATACAATCATTTCCATCATACTGTAAACAACCCCAATCTAAAATCAAGCATCTATCAGTGAGATAAAATGACTAACAGTGCAGTGGAGTACATGAATGCAGCATTTTCTGTGAATTCCTTACAGAATACAAATATATTGAGATGTTAATGCAGAAAGAAATGCCGCCCCTATCAAAACTGAGGATTTTATGAATGAAACTCTTAAGTGATATAACTTTAGATTAAGAAGAACTGAGTGTATTGACAAACTGTACAGTAGGTAATGTAAGGGTTAAATCACTAATGCTCAGGGAGATCCCAGGGGTTTTTGCTACAGATTAGATTAAAACCACTTTCCAGCACAGGTTTAGTTTTTTTTGTTTTTTTTGTTGAATAAACCTTTTATTTGACAACAGTTTAGAACAAAATGCCAATACTTTCGAAGCAGGATAAGCATTACAAAGCTCTGAACTGCAACATTAAGCTGATCAAAAACAGTGCATGTGTCCACAGACAAGAAAATCATCAAATCAAAGGAATAAAAATAAGAATGAGAAAAGTCATTTTTGATACATACAGTATTCTGATCTTATTTTGCTATTGTAGTATATGATACTACATATGTTGATGCTTTCTTAATAATACATAACTCATTTTTAAAAACTGAAAAGAGAAGTCTAATATTCATAGTACAACATTTATAAATATACTGCTTTGTAAAAGAAAAAAGAAAGACATAATTGTGCAACATGTCCTATTTAGCATCTACTATTAAAATCACCCATCTTTCCCAAGCAAAAAATAATCCCATCTGAGTACTTGGTTGCATCACTACATTAGATGGAGAAGTTGATATTTTGTCCTTTAAATCAGTTATACTCAGTTGTTTTCTGAATAATCTTATGAGTTTCCACTATACCCACTACTATATAACAAATGGATACTTATAGATACTTTTGTCAACAGCTGTCTGTGTATCATGCGTGGTTGCCCACAGGTGGATTTGGCAGTAAAATCATTTGGGAAAATCCAGGTCAGAGGCATTAACCAGTCATTTGAGGCCATGGATGTAGATCAGGAGCCAGTTTCTATGATCATGTGACCCAGATGGATGAATCCTATTATGAAGCTGATGTAGCTCTATTTTGCAGCTGAAAGAAGGGATACGCAGCACGAAAACAGCTGATCACAAGGGAGTCAGCGGTGACATCACTGGGCTTGTCATTCATTTTACTTTCAAATGATGCATAGGGACTTGTGGGAAATACTCAATCCTGTTCCCAAGCAGCGATTCTGAGAGTGATCACAGGATTCTGGGAGAAGGCTTATCTACTGATTTCAAGGGAATTTAAGCGACTATTTAATTCTTCTGCTTGAAAAAACTATTTTTCAGTGTTTAAAGTAAATGAATATACTGTTGTCTACCTTTTCCTCTCACATTCCATAGAAACCATGGTTTTATTCATGCTAAAAATCAGATTTGAAAGAGAGAGAGACTGAAAAATACCATTTTACACTTTGCAATGTGTGCTATATAGTCTGTATAAATAATTGTGAGAGAACAAGAGAATCAAGGTAAAATATTTAGATGTATTGGATATTTGGAAAATGTAGGATTGATGCAGATGGATGAAGTATCTATGCCTGCATCTTTTCTTTTCTATTTACATCAGATTACTACAATTCATCATGTGTTCATCACATAATCTGACATGCCTCAAAACAGATCAATGTAATATAAAGGTTAGTATACCTATGTTGCTTTACTTTTAAATAATGGAACAGTCCTTTGAGAACACTGCCAGATATTCCATCTATCATTCATGGTGATCCATCTTCTTGTGTTTAGCCTTGGACAATAACTTAAACACTATCAGATTTCAAACACTCACAGCAGGCTGCATTAAAGTCCCTGAGGGTAATCAGGTCAGAGCAGAAGAAAATGAGCAAGGATTCAGTTCAGAAGAAAACACATCAGTGTGTCTGTTCCACATCTGAGCGCTTGGTTAGCAACCATCAAGGACCAAATTCCACTGAAATGAGTCTTTGATGGATAAATCAATATGGGTCTGCTGCCATGCTGGCCGCTGTTTAATGAGACAACATTTCAGTGGCTGGATTATCTGTGGTTTGTGGCCTTTGACTGTTTGCACACTATCTCCTCAAGAGCCACCATATCTTCTCTGCCTTTGAGCAGGGCTGTTGTGGTGAAGGAATTCCCCCCTGTGTTGATGTAGGATGGCTCAACAGTGCCGTATGTGGTTATAAGCTGTACTAGCGTCATTTTATTTTGATGTGTTGGTGGAATGAAGGAGAATTCACCAACTTCTCTCTTGATTTCTAACCTCAGTAAACATTTTCAAAATGTGTTTATGGTCTCAATCGCTAGTTTAAAGCCTTCTTCAATGCAGTATGTGACGATAAAGCAGGGTATGCATTAGGGCGTGGCTACGTCCTGATTGACAGGTTGATTGACCAATGTCCTCGAGATCCAGCCCTATCGCAACCTCCCCACTCCACCGTTGGCTCCGCCCATGGCCCCACCTCATGCCCATATAAGTAGAATCCGTTTTTTTATTTTTCCCAGCATGCATCTGACATTTTCAAGATGGCGCTGCCTAGATTCGAAATGATTGGCTTCCGAGCAGCAGTCCACAAACCAATGGGTGACGTCACGGATGTTACGTCCATTTCTTTTATACAGTCTATGTGTGGGAGTCTCAAGTGAGGGGTTTTGTTGACCCAACCATTTTTTGTTGACTTTGTCCCTCTAAAATGAAGTCGCCTGCAACTACTTTGGCTTGAGAATGAAGCCAAAGTGGAAGTACCTTAAAGTGCAATGCCAGAGATGAACACTAGATGCTCCAGCTGAAACTTTCAACTTCTCTTGAGAAACATGAAGTCAATGGGTTTTTTTTCAATAAGTCATTCTAGTTGCAGTCTTTAAATTCAGGCCCTCTAACAAGTGTGCTGGTGGTCATTTTTGAAATTATTGCTCTATTAATAAGATTGATCTGTCATATGGGAGTTGAATGACAGCTGTGATTGACAGTTGGCTCACTTGCTGCTCTCCCCGGCTAATGTTACCGGCTTAATATTACCCGCCTGTTAGCACAATTTAGCTAAAGTAGTTGACATTAGCCCAATTGTGCACCCTTTGATGTTCCCAGTAAGCTAGCATTAGTTCTCCTTATTTGGAAGGTCCTGGCTCCAAATGGAAAAATATTCCGCCGACCATAAGCTGCAGCTTTGTGCTTCAAACCATCTCCAACGCAGACCAATGGTGACGTCATACCTTGCTACATCCATCTTTACAGGCTATTGTCACATTTCCCCTTTTTGCTCCCATCATAATCAGTGTGGCAGCTTGAAGGATTCTGTCACTGACACTGAACATGAATAGATGTTGCTGTGGGGCTGAGATGCCCGATGCTGTCATTTGTCTTGAGAGGACAGTCTCAGGTAATGGACCTGACTTTGTGCAGGGGGCATTGTCAAGTTGAAACAGAGAAGGGACAAAAATCCAGCTGGAGGTCCTGTTGTTAAAATATACTATCTGCTGCAGACCAAACCATGTGGACAGAGGACAGAAAATATTGGCAAACACTCAATATAAATGCTCAATACATGTTTTATGAGATTGTATTTTTATTTTTGAGAAGCACACATTTTTACCCTGCAAGTGATCTAAAGTGTGTTTTGTCCCTGATTGGCCTCCGTATGAAACATCTCTATCTGTATCTGCTCATCACATATCCAGGCAGGCTGTTTATTGTCTCTCTGCTCGGTCTGCTCACCTCTTATCCCCAGAGAAATCCCCCAATCACTCTAGTGGCCTGTATATAGTATGTGTATATGTGTGTGTGTGTGTGTGTGTGTGTGTGTCTGTTGTATCTGCTTCTGGACCTGAGTTGAGAGTGCGTTTAGTGTGCAACACTGAATAATGAATGACCTACAGGCTTTTTTTCTCCCCGCAATTCTGCAGTGTGTGTGTGTGTGTATGTGTGTGTGTGTTTATAGGGTTAAATCCTGTTAAAATGCAAATAATATTTTCTGCAATTTTTTACGGTTTTAACTGATTACTGTCTGCTGCAGCTTGAAAAATCGACTCTGGTTTAGATGCAATCCAAGCCCATCTTATTGTGGATTTCACACCTTTCTGCCTCGCCACAACACAATAGACATGGTGTGGTTCCTGTAGCAACAAGCCTGTCAGTCAAGGTCATCCATGAGAGAGAGAGAGAAAGAGGGAACAGAGCAAGGAAAAGCAGGGGGGGGGGGGGGGGGGAGAAAGTGAACAAAGGAAAAGTGTCCTCTCTGTATTTTGTAGCGCGACCGAGCGTGACATGATTTGGGAGGCAGCTTCTCCTCTGGGTTGACTGACAATGCTGATGGATTTAGGAAACAGGTTATGGTTTACTCAAAAATATACACAGTGACACACTACTCCTGCACTACTTTTATAACCAGTTTTCTTTTTTTCTTTTTACCCTCGTCGCTAGTGTTAAGCAATCATTACTGTGGTGCTTTAGAGGTATTATTCTCCCATACTTATTCAAACATTCATCTATCTTCACCTAGTGGTCTTTAGAGGAAGTGACAGCATCAGAAAAAGAAAAAAAAACCCTGAAGCATTTGTAATGGATCCAAACTTTCATGATGATACAATCAAATGACTGTATATCTGTGTATATCTCTGTTTACCTCAGTGTCTTTCACTCCTTTCCTGTCCTACTTTCCTCCCTTCCTGTCCTCGCTTTTTTTCAAATTACTTTCTGATAGAAGACAAGTGATAGCAAAGAAAGATGGGCCAAGAACTGGGTGTCAGTGGTATTATTATTGTATCATGACAGCCAGATAGAGAGCAGGAAAACTGATATTTATTTAGATTAGAATATGACTGATTATTACCCTCATAAGCAGTACTCCTCTAGTTTTACATTTTTTCACAAAAATACAATTGTTTCTAATCTCTTCTTGTTCTCTTATTTAAAAAAACAGTTATATATCAGTCTGGCAGTCAGCTTTCTGTTTTCTGTACTGTAGTTGTTGGGCCATAATAGAAAGTATTCTTGAAACATTTCACAGATGGCCAACTTGAGATCCAAAAACTCAAGTTTCCTGGTGCGGAGGTGATCATTTCTCTCAGCAGGTGTTAGAGTTATTTAGCCATACCCAGTGACCCACAACTTGCTGTCCTGACTCTGGTCTAGCACTGCTCATTAACTTTCACTGGATGTGTCAATTGGAAGTAAGATTGGGAGGTTGAAGTTTGGATCAGATAGGCTAGATGGTTTCGTCAGCATTTCTACCTGTGCTCTGCTCTCCATGTGATTGGTGTTTTTGATGGGAGCTGCCCTTTATCACCCTTCCTACTGTAGCTCTGCCTTTATTTTTAAGGTTCTGGGTACTGTACTTTCATCATGTTAACTGGCTTCTGCAGCAGTTCAAACAGTGGCTTAGAAAGTGAAGAGAAGTCTTAGATGAGGACTTTGTATCCAAGAAACCCAAGCAAGGACATTTCTGAAGTGCCATCACTGCTGCCAGATCTTTTAGCTCGATCTTGACTTTTTTAAACATCTCACACTTGGTTGGTCTCAGTTTGATGCCATGTTCTCTAATGCAGTTGAGAACTTGTCTGAGGTCATGTATATGAACCTCAAAGGATGTCGAGTAACACAGTACATCATGGAGGTATGGAACAAAGCATTCATCTCCAGTACCTTCCAGCATGGCCTCAATACACCTCTGGAGGACCGCTGCAGGTGTTTTTGTCAAGCCAAACAGAATATGTAACCATTCATACAACCTCCACAGTGTACTAAAGGTTATGAGATGTCTGGATTCCTCATGCTCAAGAACCCCAAGTGGTAAGCATTGCCTTGATCCAGTATGGAGAACCGTGAGTTGTCCCCAAACTGTCCAGCAGGTCTCGGACTCATGTCAATGGAGGACAATCTGGGACATCAGAGGCTACAGACTTTCATAGGTTGTTAGGACTGTCCACAACGGCACTCTCCATTTTTTACAATTAATTAATTCTGATAAATATTATGACTAACTAATATGACATGCAATTTTAATATGTTGATGTACATCATAATACGAATTCACATTGTGGTCCTTTTATTTGTAATGTTTTGCATGTTTGTATGCTGTAAGCACAGTGTCTGCGCCTATATATCCCCCTGTATACCCGCCTATATAGGAGCATATTGGACTCTTGATGATGCTCCCTTAAATAACAGTAACATATGCACCAGTGACTTTAGACCTGGTTTCTTTTGGTCAGTAGCGCAATCACTTTCTTCTGCCTCAAAATAGCAATGCACCACCGATGCGCCTGACCACACCTCATTTTGAGACCAACACGGCCATAGGCGCACAGACTGGTGCAAGTGCATTTGCTATTTAGACAACGTTGGTGCAGGGCGAGAAAATGACAACTGCGCTGGGGGAAACTAACAAAGACACATGCGTCACGGGCGCCATCCACTGTGCACCGATCGCAAGATAGGGCCCAAGTCTCCTTCCCAATGAAAAGCATCTGGCACATAACCTCCTGCTGTTACTGATCAAGATGCTCTAAACTGACAGGAGGATGCCACTTGTCTTGTGTGTGAGACCCTGCAGAGCTACTTGTTGTCTCACTGGTGTTGCTGGTTGGGCTAACCTGTTTGGCGCACAGGTATGTGTCACTGTTTGACACTGCTGACAGCTGTCAATACTTTACTCTATACGGTCTACGTGTGTTTTTGGGAGAGGAAGATGTTATGCATAGGGGAGATGCTGACTGGGATTTTTATAGCTTTGGAGGAACCAAGGGGCACATTAACTAATGCAGGGAACAGTTCTGTCCCTTCTTGTAGTACACTCTGAAGTGGGTTCAAATAGCATTGTTCATCCCTGTGGCCACAGCCAGATATGACACTAAATCACTTTCAAGACTCTCTAGGATGATTTCCTTTATCAGATTGACAATAAACTATTAACAAAGGTCTGACTCACTTGCATGGGTACATTAATTGTTACATGACCATATATTTCAGCCTACATCTCATAAAGTGCATCTGTCCCATTAGCTACTGTGAGTGGATCATCTAGCAGGAGGTCTTAAAGTGACTAGATTTTGGCCAGATTTCTCTAGCCAGGACTTTTCCAGTATAGCAGCCTGAGCACCACTTAATAACATGTCAGTTTGCATGCAAATTAGATAAAAGGTAAGCATACACTTTTGCCTATCAGTTTTGAAATACAATTTCCTCTTCTCACTCTATGTGGCCTGCTGTTAGCTAGAGTCATGGAGTCACGTCGGGATATGGTGACAGGGGACTCTTGTTCTTGTTTGATCAACGGTGGTCCCTCCCTAGTGATCCAGAGGCTTAGTCTTTGACAGGTAGTCAATAGCTTGGTGTCCTTCTTGGCCACACCTGAAATAGTGGTGGCAGGTTGTAGCCCTTCAAGCTAAGCATGGCTTACATTGGTCTCTTGTGGTATACTTGGACAGTTTTTGCTAAGGCTGAGACATGGGCTGTCAGTTCATGTATTGCTATGCTGTGTGGTGTATCTGGACATCAGCATGAGTTTCAAGAACAGTGGCTTGAACTTCAGCTGGATGTTGGACTGCATATAGTCTCTCCAAAACAGATTGTTTTGGTTTTGTGTCTAAACCTAGGCGTGTCTGTCTCTCAACCTCTTCACTAACTGACTTTGTCATTATCTCTGAAATAAAGTAATTAGTTCCACTTGTGCTGATAATGAGAGGTTTAAGGTCTTGCCTAACATATGCATATTTCTTACTTATTCCCTGATCCAGTGATTCAAGGAAAACTCCATTAACACGTTTGTTGTCATACTGAAACTCTCAGCTATTTGACACTGACTGAGAGACCTCTAGCAGTAGCCGATGGTCTGACTTTATGAAATAATTACAATTGCGTTATCTTATTATCAACGTCATTAATTGAATTAATCACCATAATCACACAGAGTACCTCCCTGCACCCTCCCTGAGAGTTTTTGTTTCCCTGCATGCTACTCCCTGCTGACTGCTCTAGCTACACTCTCCTCCTGCTCACTTTGTTCCTTGCTTTCCTGTCACATGTCTGGTCCTCTGGCTGCTTCTCTGCCTGGCAGTGACCATGGCCAGCCATCTCTTCTCCTTCCACCTGTTGCTGCATCATGGTGGGTACTGCTATTGCAATAGATGTTGAAGCTACTGCTATAGAGCCTTGCAGTAAATATATCAGTGATTTTTGCACATTTGGCAGAATCCACATTTAGATTCATATTTATGGCATATAACTTCTCCTCCCCCGCCCCTTCTTTCAATTTTCTTATCCATCTTGACAATTGATGAAGACGCCATCCTTCATCCACAGATGTTTGGCCCTGAGCCATGACATCTGACAGGAGGAACAGAGTGGACACGGGGGGGGGGGGGGGGGGGGCTAGCCAGTGTCGTTATAGAAAATGAACCAAGGGACTGCTGCCACAGCTTTATGGGCCAATTGCTAGCAGTATATATGTATTTAAAAAATATTAAAAATTAAAATTGTATTGGCTTCAACGTGTGTCGGCCCACCGGGGAAATGATTGATATTACCCAGATTACCAATCCGGCACTATGATGTAGCATTTAAGTAATTAATATGGAATGGAATATGGATACTTCTTTATGTATGAATGGTGTGAGAAAAATCTCATTCAAAACATCATTTTTGAAAGAAACACTGCCTTATTGAATCCTGGCATACTGAAGTTTCCTAAGTAGACCTACCCAAACATTTTAATGTTCTCAATTAGGCCTGTCACAATAATTACATTATTGACTTATCGTACAATAATGTAATTATGAGCATCATCATGTCTACATATGAACTTGAAGCTAATGCAAATGAACAAAAAGCTAATGTCAAATATGTAATAAGACCACACAGAGGGAGCCAGCATTACTAGGACAGTGTGGCAATGTGTTTAGTCAGTAGAACCTATGGTAGAGTTTATGAATTAGGTGCCTTGTTAAAAACATTATATATACTATCAATGAAGTCAAAACACTGATACTGTAATGTTTCAATACAGACTGTAGTTCATGACTTGTTTCATATAGGCAGTTTTATTGTGACAGATCGTTTGGAACATTTTTGACATGATTCTTTGGGTGGAAGAGGCTGTAAAGGTGTATTATTATATAGCCTACAGTATGAGCGTTGTAAATCAGACTTTGCAGGTAGTTGCTTGAAGGACATGAGTAAGCTGTTAAAGAGGTGCTGCAGGGTAGTAAACTCATCTCTCATTTGGAAAGACATCTTTATTGATAGAGAACATGGCTTTATTCCAAAATGAGGTTACATATGATGAGGACTTGCTAATGATGATATCCAGCAGCTCTTTTTGTGGTTGCTACTCATCTTCTATCAATCATTTTACCTGGCCAGAAAACAAGGTTTCACATTTAATCTAAAGTGCTGCAGCCCAAGTGAGGAAGATAAAAATAAGCCCAGTTCGATGCAGCTCCTCTCAGTTCAGCTTCACACACATTCATGCGTGAATCTTGCATCACTGTAGCTTCATCTGCTAGCTGCTGCTGCTGCAGACACTGTACTGTTTGCTTCCTTAAACTCCTCTGGGCTGTACCATCTCAGCTGAGCGGGGGTCCTCTAGGGTTTCGAGCCGTCCTTGCAGACGGACCCTCTCTCTCCGATCTGCTGCATCGCACCCATTCTCACCCCCACCCTTGCCTCCCCGCACCCTCCTTTCCCCCCCCACTGAACCACAAGCTCGCGGTCTCTCTCAGGGCTGTCGGCCAGAAACAACACAGCCTCCTAATACCTTCTGCCGCCTTGGATTTCACTCCCCCCTCTGCTTATAGTACAATCTCATCATTTCCAGCTTGTGAAGCGAGCGGAAGAGAGGGAAGAGAGAGAGAGAGAGAGAGAGAGAGTGAGGGAGAGGGAGAGTGTAAGAGAGAGAGGGAGGGAGGGAGATGTTTTGGGCTGGTTTGCAGGGAGAGAGGTTGGCCTGAATGCGTTCTGTCTGCTCTTCAGAGACATCCAGGTGAGCTGTTTCCTCCTGGAAGGTAAGAGGAAGACTGAGATTGGCGCTTATTTTGTCCTGCATCCCTTGTCAGACCCCCCCTCTGTCTCCTCCACCCCCCCTCCACCCATTCTTCTCTTGCTTCAGATACATCGCTTACGTTACTGTGTGTGTGTGTGTGTGTGTATGTGTGGTTGAGCGTGAATAGTATTCCCCAGACATACCCCACTCTTCGTAATACAGTACTAGGCGATGTGCAGATGTGCAGGCATGTTGGCAGATGTGCATTTAGGGCAGATGTAGATTGTAGTTGCATGCATGCATGCATGCCGTGTGTACGAGTGTGTGTGTGTGTGTGTGTGTTTGTTTGCGGGGTGTCGGTGGGGTGTTGATGATCTCTCATGCTAGCATGACAGCTTGAAACTGGACGGCCCACCTGAGTCTCAGTGTGTCTCAGTGGGGAGGATGTGACGAGAGACTCTGGGGATAGAGAGGAAGTAGCGGGAAAAGGGAGAAGACTGTGTGTGTGTGTGTGCATGTGTGCGTGTGTGTGTGTGTGCATGTGTGTGTGTGTCTGCAGTTTTTTGCAACAAAGTCTCAGTGTTGCCTCGTGCCTGAAACAACGTCAGCACTGTCAACCCCCCCCCCACCTTCCTCTATCACCACCACCACCACCACTACAACCATCCCCTCTGTGCTAATAGGTAGCATTTCCGTTGTGGTGGTTGAACTGAGTGCTGATGTTTACCGGTCTAATGGATGGGACGCTCTGCTGCAGCGTTTTTCTGCTCACTCTACAATATGTCGTCCCACTTTGGGCAAAATTGAAACACGCTCGTCTTCCTCTGGGCCCAGAGGGACGGAACGTGGGCACTGTTGGGGAGGACGAGGCGGGAGAGACAGGGGACGGGCCATTTACCATCTGTGTCAGCGTCTCGTGGACGTGTAGCGAGGCTTTTCTGCAGGGCCATATGCAGCTCCTTGGGAAGACAGCAGGCCAGGCTGTCAGGAGAAAGAGAGAGAGAGAGAGAGAGAGAGAGAGAGGGAGAGAGGGAGGATAAGGAGTAGAGGCTGAAACTGGAGGAGTGGAGCTGAGTATCACGGTGTCATGTGTTTGAGAGAGGATAAGTGCTGTCAGAATACAGCGCCCAATCTAAACTAGTGTCCTCTTTAATAGAGAGGAAACAAAGGCTATTTTGCCAGATCTTCAAATCTAAAGCTTGCTTCAGTAAATACAAGAAATGAGTGGAAGCAAAGCTCTGAGTTTAGATCACCTCTTTGCTTTCATCTGGTCCTACAGGCTGAATCTGTTTGTCTTGTTTTTGAGGTTGCTACCAAATCTGTAGCCTTGCAACGCCTGCCCACAAGTTTCATTTCTGTCATTGTGGCCAGACAGGACCATTTGTGTAAGCATTTGTGTTGAGCAGATGTCATCTCAGTTCTTACTCTCCAGGGTTGAGAATTCTTCAAACGAACCGGTTCGTTAGACCACATCTGAAGACTAAACTGTTTGTACCTGTTCTAAATAGCCAATGGAAGATGTGTCTCAACCCTGCCATCATGGCTTCCCACCGTCTCCCTAAACACTACCTAGAAGAACTCCATGTCTTTTGCATGTAGACTTGACATGATGAATTGTACCAATGACAGTTAGAGCCGTCGTGGTAAAGGATTTTTCCCTGCTGTGATTCAGGGTGGTTGAACAGTGCAGGATGAGGTATTGGGAGCTTTTCTTTTTGGGTGAAAGTCAAGGTATTTTAGTCTGATTATGTGTTGGCCGAATGGAGCAGCAGTACCTGACACTTATGTCACAAACACCTTTAATTGTGTCGAGGCCCGAAGCGTCACTCTTGATCTCCCATGAAAGTCTACCTGCATTGGGAGCTACAGGGTGCAGACTTTCTTCTGCCTTTACAGATTTATTTCTTTGGTCCAGAATCTGGTTTTTGTTCCAGATGTGCGCGTGTACCACACACATGTTTCATGTTGTGGTAAGAAAAACACATTAGGCTACATCTAAGTCCCCTTAAACTTGGAATTTATGAATCTTTAAATTGTATGATTGGTAGAAAACGACTTTATCTCACATGTTAAATGGCAGCTTGCTCAACCTTGTGTTGACTCAAGAGAGTTCAAATGTGTAACTGAGACAAGATATTCATACAGAACCCTAATCCTAACCCTTTTTACATAATCAAGCATCAGTACTGGCCTCTGATCAGCTCAGTCTGAGCCTGACTCTGTTATGAGGGTTGGGAGCCAATTTAGCTTGTTAGCCTGGGCCATAAGATACTGTGCTTAGCCACTGGACCGGAGGGGCTGCTCGACTTGATTGGGGGAACCACTAAATTTAGAATAAAAGAAAGAAAATGTGAACATAGTGTGGTTGCGGCGGTTGTTTGCTATCGACTGTGTTTGGCTTGTCTATAGCGTGGTATTGCAATATTACGGTTATTTCAACAGCCGTAATGACAATAAGGGAACATAGTTTTGACAGTCTCCCATGGAAAGCATTCACAGTATTACAATATTGAAAGAGTAATTGCTTGAAAGAGACGTCAAAACTTTGCCTACTTCGACACCATCGTTCACTTGGCAATCACTGTTTCAAGTAGGTTTGATTGTCAGATTGGGTGTTATACAGAGTTACATTCTGCCATTGGACAGACAGTTTCAGAAGCTGTTAGACAATCTGACAAGCACTCTGTCAGCACACTGAGGCTTTTACTTTTTAGACATCGACATGAACTCTGAGCACACTCCGAACTGTCTGAACAAAGTCCCACATCATCAACCTGGAAAGCACTTCTGACTTCTCTCATCTGAGATTCTTTTTTAAATTCCTCTTCCCTAAAATCTAAGGCCACAAAATGGGCCATTCAGTTGCACAATCGTATTTCATTTCATATCTAGAACACCTAGTTTTTAACAGTAGTTCATGCGGTTCAGGGAGGAGGTTTAAATGGAAGCGAGTCATTGCTTTCAATTCAGTTCCACAGAGATGGAGTTAATGGCATGCCATGTGATTCATATTGAGTGGCTACGAAATGAAGGTGTTTGCTTAAGTGGAACTGGTGGTAATGAGTCAGCGGTGAATGCCCAATTAGACCTGAAACCCACATCCAGTTAATGTCATATTGTTATGCTAATTCCATGTGGACAAACCTAGCTGTTATGTAAATGCTCAACATGAAACATGAGCACTTGCAGCACTACATGCTAATGGCTCTCAAAATATGTCTTAATTTGATTTTCAGCATCGCATGACCTAGAATCAATCTAAACGCACATGGTGAAAGGAGAACTCTATTAACTGTAAACATCAGGGACAATTTACTAGTCGTTGGGAGTACCATTCAGCTCGTGAAAACAGTCAGGAGAATATATTTTCTGTGGCTCTGGAGGAGCTTTGTCTAGTCTTAGAATAGACAGAGAGATGACATCAGCATCGCCTTGCTCACCTTGGGCTCAGAAAATACACATTTATTACAAAAAGCCAGCATTACAATCTCAGAGTCTGGGGTTTGGAACAGGGTGGGTCCAAGAAAAAAGACACTATTAAATTGCCTTACGGGTGATTGGGTCCAATGTTTTTGGAGCTGAACCCATTTTAGTGCCTTAAAGTCTAGTTCAGCCTTCAGCTGCTTTAATTTTGACTGTTTTTGAATACAGAACCATGAAAGTGCAATGCTAAATTGCTGGAATGCACCTTTTTAAATGCGTGGATGTGTGCATGGGAATACATTTCAAGTGTGCACCACAGTTGGTATGGCAAATTATATCCAATTTGAGGAGTTTTCTGAGGAATGGTAAATTGACTGCACTGAGCCTCAAACTGAGTCCAATCAACTTTAAAAAAAAGCAGCATCAAGTCAGATTTAGGTGATGAGAACTTATTCTGATGTATTTCCAGCTTTTCAGCACACCTACAAGCTGTAGTGCAGTACTTGACTTGACGCAGACAGAATGAGAAAATTGCCACCAGCACTATTGCAGTCGACTGAAATGAGAAGTTGCTCTGCTTAGTGAATTTTTTTTAATAAAATGGCTCAGGTTTCACAGCCTTATATGACATGAGTTTATGAGTTTTTGAAGATGAGTGAGGGAGAGTGAAAGCTGCCAGGACCTCTAAGAAGAGAAGTGGGATGGAGGCGGAGGTAAAGAGCTGACCGCATCACCTGATTCTTGTGTAAAGTCACAGCTTTATCCCTTTTAAAGCTGGTCATTATGCACCACTTCCTCTTATTTATTTAATGCTGAGTTGAAAATACCATACATGCCTGCCCTTTTTTTTTTTTTAGGAACTAGTGGTGATTTATGTAGACACTGCTGTAATGAAGAGCCTCTATCTGGGGCATCAGTTGGCTGTTGGGATATTTTATTCCACCACATATGTTAATTAAAAATCTCAACCACAATATCTTAAGGCTAATGATAAAGAGGAGGAAAGCTCCAGCCACGGAAGCAAAAATAACAAAAAATGCATTTACATATTTTATTTTGCTGGTGCACTTTATGAGAGTGACTTGCGGAATGAAGTCACATTGACTTTGACTGAAGGCCAACAGGATATGGATAAGAAGGTAGGTCTGTGCCAGAAAGTAAATTAAATAATTTCATCCAAAAAAAAGCTCTTACAATATGAAACATCACAGATTATTAAGGGATATTTGTGCATACCTTTGTGAAGGCTACATTTCTCTGAGGATGCTTGAAAGAAACTAGTTCCTTAAAAAAGTGTCTTCTTACAAAGTGTTTTTATAGCGGTTCAGAATTGCCTCATTTGACAGGCTGTCATTCAGTGAGGATAATAGCTTATGCTTTTCTCAAGGAAGGATTTCATACCTCAGCACATCTGGCCAATCACTGTGACTGTCAGTTTCAAAAAAGTTCTAAAGATCCTTTTTGAACTAACCACCCTCCCCCAATTCTGACAGTAGAAAGGTGTACAGACAGTTTTCAGATAATGTTACACGATCCAACAAACATTTTGTCTGAAGCAAACTGACGCATTGAAGTTACAGTTAGTGTCTTTAGCTTCCTTACTGAAATGCATTTCTCAGTGAAACAGAACATACGGGCATTGTGTTGGTTTGAGAGAGATTTAAATCAAATCCATCCAGCGTGAGTGGACCATTGGCCTCTACCCAAACTTCTTTCACCTGCATCAGGTCCAGATCAGTAGTTGGAGGATAAGGGAGAAATGAAAACACTAGACCGCACAACCACATTCTTTTGGAAGATAAGTGTTTTTGCCAAGTAAACGTACCCCCCCCCCCCCCCACCCACTCAATATGATATTGCTCTACTACCTTTACCCAAAAGCTGAAGTGCAGTTTTATATGATGAGCAGGGTTTGCTAGTCCTGCCAAATCACATGTAAAATGTAGACAACACTCCAGTTCTAGTTTAAGATATATCATTAAAAATATTGTACCATTTTACAAGGCCTTAACTAATGTGTGGCTTACTGTGCATAGAACACAATGACCTGTGCAAGCTATTACTGCACTGTTTTCTTATTGATCCCCATTGGTTGTGGGTTTGACTGAGCCACGTTCATGCTCAAAAACCCCTCAACTACCACAGTGGTTGAATTGCCCCTGTAGCTGAATGGTTATACTGCACATGACACATAACCGCAACGTTTGATTTGTAACCGATTTGGTTCGATTCCAGTCAGGAACCTTTTTTTTCAACTGTATAATAAAAGCAAAAAAAAAAAAATACCCCAAAAATAATCTTACTACCACATTGGTGGACCAGACAACCTCATTGTAGAACTGACTGTCTGAGCCTAAAGTATGCTACATTCTTTGGTCTACAGTCAATTCTTTGGGAACTGCACTAAACTGGAAAAAATAACTAGATTATAATATTCCATTAGTATTTAGTGTAACTCCATACTCCATGTTACTTATTGTTATTTGATTTCTCACAGTATTCAGTGTATCATAGTGTAGTATTTCACAGTTTTTAGTATTATAGTTTTTAACATTCCGGTACTTTCTGGATCCAATAGAAGTATTAAAGGAGATCACTGACTCTTCAGTTTTGCCCAAATTATCCACCTTTTAAATAAGACTGAGCCTAAGTTACAACGAAAAACATCTGCGGCTGAATATACTCACTGCCATATTGTGTCACCTGATTTGCTGAAGGGATTCATCAGGTTCCATTCAAGAACAGCACGTTCTCCTCTGTAAAACATGAACCTGCAATGCAATGACAATGGACAATATATACGTACAGGCTTCAGAATGTGCTGCATCAAGAATAACTTGACAGTCAGTTCATTTTTTAGAAGAATTGAAGGATTTTTGCAAATGAACTCTTCAAATAGTCTCAACTAAAGAGTGCACTTACTACCTATTCTGAATTTTCAGCTGCATATCCCAGTCTTCATTAGTACATGGAATCAGCTCAGGTTTCATCATCTTACCCAAATGTGGAACTTCTATGACCTGACAATAGTGATGACAGTTATATGATTCACACTGATATCCACATTTAGGTGATGTGATGTGATTCCTGTAGCTAATGAAGACCATGAAATGTGGTTAATAGCTCACAAAAAAGCAAGTGAACCTTTAAGTTGAGAATATTTTCTCCCAAAAAGTGAATTCTACAATTTACTTACAATTTTTGTACTGATGGTTCCATTAGAATCACAGGAATAGCATTCAGCTTTTGTTTTAAACCAATAGCCAGCATCACACAAAAGGTGTCTGAGGAGGAACAAATGATGCTATATTTAGTGCAGACACAAACACTGCTCTATCTGCCATTCAAGACCACAAAGGCTTGTGGACGGGAGGTGGATGAGGTGTTTTTTTCCAGTCTGTGCTCTGGTGTATCGTCTCACTATCGCCTTGAGCCCAGGACGATGGGCCCAGGCAAGCAGATAGCCCTGCTTTGTCTCTGTCTGAAATGGAAATGCATTGACACAGTGGGTGAGCCCTGACTGCGGCCAAGTTAACATGGCTGATAGCCTTGAGTTAGCAGAGCACATAAGTAGGCTTTATGGCTGATTGGTCCTTTATGGCCTCTGTGGTTCTTGTCATCGTTCAAGCTAATGTCATCAGTAACTACTCCTCTGGAGATAGTTGAATTAGCCTGGGCCTGCCCACCGTGTTACTGCCTACCTTTTTCCATTACTGTATGACATCTCCGAGATAAGATGAATCTTAAATGATCCCTGTGGGACAATGGGGTCACTGCAGCAGTACGGAATAAATTATAGATAGGAAAACAATGCAGTTTATCACCGTTTGTTTATGTGTGTGCGTGTGTGTGTGTTGGTATATCAGAATTGAGGTGGGTGGGAGGGGGTGTAGTATTGATTTAAAAGGCTTTCCTTCAACCAGAATCGATATGGCGTTTCTGAACCCAGGGCAGGGTTTTCCTGTCTTTGTGGGGGGGGCGTTCCCACCTTGGAAACCAGGGGAAAGCCAGATGTAGGAGGACACCCAAGAGGACGCCATAGACCAGTGAGCAGAGGTGGCGCTATTTTTTATAGATGATGAATACACAGTGCTTTTGAGAAGCTTTGTTTTTGGATGCTTACAGTTTTATTTATGACTGTAATTACCAGAGGGTAAGCAGGGTTATGCAAGGAGGTAAATATCGTAGCCTCGTAAAAGTTTAGCAAACTATCACCTGCTCAACCTGACAAGTGTAAGTCCTTTTGCTGCTAAATCCTCCACTATGTTTACCATCTATTTCCAATTTTTTTTCAGTTTGGTGCTGCTGGAAACCAGGTAGACAAGAAATGCGACACCCAACCAAACCATGAAGTCAGTGGCTATAAAGCTAAAACGGCTGGAAGTGCAGTGTTAAATGATCATTCTCTGTGGGTTCATCTCTACCAGTGACCCCTTTTCACATTATATGTAGTCATTTCATCCATTGCTCACATAGAAATATTGATTTGTGCAGAGAAAAACAGAGAAACATTTGCTGGTTTGGGTCATGGTGTGAAATTGGAATGGACAATAAAACCCTCCAACCATGACCCTAAACAACCACTGACTATGAATTCTCCACTAGCCCTAGCTAGTAGCATAGCATGTATCCTTTAAATAAAAAGATCCAGAAATGTTTTAAATCATAAAAATACTGGATAGATAGATCATAGACAAATCCAAGGTCTATAAATAAGACAATTATTTTTAACTTGGAAAGTTGTACTGCTGGACACGAGATGTCTCCTACGTCATCGAAAAGTAGAGTTTCAGTTCGTGTTTCCACATCACACTCGTCTAAGTTGCTGGACCACGATTGAGCAAGGCTTCCTATCAGTGTCCATGGTGACAGATGTTTCCTACTCACAGAGCTGTGAGTATGTTCCATAGATATAAATACTTCCATAATGCAGAGTGCCCATCCACAGCTCTGAGTGTGAGTTGATGGACATTGACAGTAACGAGTTGGTGGGTAGGGGTCTGTTAAGTGTACGTTCTATAGATTCATCGTATCAACTGGAGCACAGAGAGTCTTGACTGAGGATCATCTGCAGATAATCTCCTCTTGTAATATAATTCACAGTAATGAATAATTAGTATTTTTCTATAAATATATGTTGCTCACTTGTGGATGTGTGAATGAGTGATGGCATGACGATACAGTAGTGTTGGTGGAGATGTGGAAGCCTCTGTCTCTGTCTTAGGTGTTAACTCAAAAATGAAGTATATTTTCATTTAAATGAGGCCTATTATATAATTTTCCAAAAAATCTGTGTAAAACCTGTGGTGATAAGTTGGAGTGAAGGTGGCTAAAGGCTGTGACAGAGACTTGGCTGATCATTTATACCTTTTTATAAACAGTCAAACCAAACCAGGTCCATTTTGACCCAGGAGGACCAGAGTTGCATGGTTGACAGGATGACAACAGACTTTATTCCAACTTATTACCACAGGGTTTACACATATTTTTTGAAATTATAGTCAATAGGCCTCATTTAAACCAAAGTATACCTCATTTTTGAGTTGTTGAAAATTGACCGAAATGTGCTGGATTGTCAGGTCCTCTGATGCAACCTGTATGTGAATTTGTTCCTATATGGAAATCATAATGCTACACCATCCAATGAATCAAATCCCTGCAGCCAGGTCCCCACAAACAAGCTTCATTTAAAATGTCCTATTTATTGGCAGACCTGATATAGATGCTTTCCAGCCCAGGTATCAGTTCTGCAGTGAGATGTTTGTTCTCTAATATGCTACAGTCAGTATTTTCTGCAGCAGTGCAGCAGTGTAAAACATCATCTGTGAGTTTTAAAACCACATTATCCATCCCAGGTTTTTGTGACCTTATTTCAGTGCCTGAGACGTGTTTGCGTTCTAATTTTAAAACCAGACTCATTCTATATTTAGCGCATGTTTGATAGTTTTGTCTGGATTCAACATTACCCACGCAGCTGGAGCCTCATTGATGTCCTCCCAGCCTCGCCCAGTTTCTCTGGTCACATCACTCCACTGCTTCCACGAGAGATTATTATCCCTCCATCTACCCGGCCATGTATCCATCGATTATTTCAAGTTGTTTGTCCTGGTCCGGGTCTGTGTCAACAAGCTTTTTCCTTTCCTCGCCAGCTTTTCAATGTCTTGTGTTCTATTTTCTTTATCTTTTTTGTTTCTTAGTGACCAAATTTAGGTGTTTAACTAATAATACATTTGTGGAACATGCATGTAATTTAAGATCAGCCCTGATTCACATACAGTACATAGGATGATTTATTAATGTGATGGATGTGTTGGAGATGCTCCCTCTGAGCGTGCAAGCTTGCAACTGTAACTGAGTACAGGTGTGTTGTATAACACTAATGAAGGGCAACAATGTAGCTAACAGAGGGCTATCATATTCCAAACACAATACTCAGCACAGGCACTGTTAATGAAAAAAGGAGCACATGACACACAAACCGACAAAAACTTATATAATTGTAGTCCACTCCATAAAAAAATCACATCGATGGAAAATGGTTGATGCCAGCAGCAGTAGGAAGTGCTTCTCAGGATTAGTAGAGGAGGTAGAGGTGTAGTGTAACAGTGTATCCATGTGCACAACTATAAAGGATAGTTTTGCACTTTCTAGGAAACCTAACACACACTTAGAGCAGGATGTCCACACGCACCATTAGGCTCACATAAATCATTGGCAGTGACACATCACTATCATACAGTATACTAAATCTTACTGAAGTTAAAATACATAGGTATAAGCAGAAGTGTTCATTATACACAATTACCATTATCTGTGTTACTGCATTATTATAACCGATGCATTAACATGTATGCAGCATTTTAATGTGATAATGTGTATAGATGGAGGAAATGTTATATCATTTACATACTGGTATTTTATGTCTCCTTTAATGTTTTTTGCCCATAATGGCAATCTGCACCGCCCCCCCCCCTTGCATTATTATTCTATTATATTATCATTATATCAGTTGTATAAAATAATGACAATAATATCGTTTATCGCGATTATTTCTGAGACAATAATATCGTCCAATAAAAGTACCTAGCAGACCTAGCTGTTAAACCATAAATTAAATAGTAGCTGTCAAAAATAATAAACATGGTATAGTAAAGAGTTCAGTCTCTCCTTATGTAATGTAGTGTAGGAGTAAAATGGAAATACCCAGGTTAGGTACAAGTAACTCAATATCGTCCGTAATTATAGAACTTGAATAAATGTTCCTAGTCACATTCCATCAACTGGTGACTCAAACTGTTTGCAGCTGTTGTGTGGTTACTTGAAACAAAATAAAAGGGTTCAAGCATTGTCACTGGTTGAGTTTTTAAAGTGTGGCAAGACAGTTAAAACCACCATGAAGGATTTGGGAAACTTCATACAGAAGGGAACGACTTCTGTTGTCCTCAGTGTACTGCTGACTCTCTGTGTTTCTAGCTGTGACGGACATTGGTGACCTTTTCAGCATCCACTCATGTCCCTTAGCTTCTTATGACTCTCTGATGTGGAGTGCTTGGAACATAAGCCTTGTTGAACACATCCTTCCCAGACACTCTCATCAAGTATTCATGCTTCGTAGTGTGATAGGACTTAAATGACGCTATTTGTTTTTGTGAGTTGATGTGCTTTTCCAGATAATGAGGACATACAGGATCATACATGGGACTCATGTTTATGACAGCTTTGATGTCTCATTACCGCATATGCTTTCCAGCTCCCCATTTCTTTTTCTCTTCCTCCTGCATCTCTCCGTTGTATTTCCTGGCCTATTTTATGTGTTCCTTTTCTTAGACATGTTCTTGTGCTGCTCCTTCTCTTGGAGTGCTTCCATCGTGTTTCTGGCTGGAAAAGTTCTTATGTACAGATGGATGAAAATGGGAACATTGCTAAATTTTGTGACATAGTATTCATCTTGATTTTAAGGTGGGGTTGTATGATTCAGTGTGCCTGTCTGTAAATCTGATGAAGTGAAGTGAATTGTGGCAGTGGTGGACTTTAGGGTAGACACTCAATAAATAAAGGTTCAAGTAAATAAATAATAAAATAAAAGTGTTATCCTTTTTTCTTTTTTCTTTTTACTTAAAAAATATGTTCTGCATTAGGCTAAACATTTAATTGCTTTTTAATAAAATATTTGAAAGACAGCAGTTTGCAAATTCCAGATTTGTGATTTTATTTATGACTCACATAATTCATTTACTACAGCTTGATAAATATCACAGTTTGAGTCGGTGACTAGTGACAAAAATGGACTCAGCTTAGTTAATGTTAACTTTGCAGGCTGGTATATACATGCCACTATCTGTACTGTATGCTTAGCCAAAGTTAGTTTTGCTGAAGAACATACACCACTTTTTCACTTATTAGAACAGTCAAAAATACTATACTACTAATAATGGGAATGATTGTGTCAATTTAAATGGATAGGCTAGCTAATAAGTAAGTAGCTTATTAGCTGTAAATGATAGACAAACTAGCAAGCTGCAAGTTGACTTCTCTGTGACTGCGTGGTTTGAACCCTGGAGGACCCTTGTTAAAAACCAACTACATTATTGAACCCGATTTTATTAAATAGGAACTAGCAGATTTGACTCATAGGTGTGTGTTTACAAGTATTGAAACGTACTACTCCTTATGGGGGAAAAAGTTATAGGAAGGCTTTTGTGGCTCATTTCGTAGCGGTTGAGTTGCAGTTTTAGGTAATTTAGGTGCCAAGTTTTTATCCTGTTTCTTTTTTTTTTGTGTGAGTCCAACAACAGTTTAGGAGTGTGACGCTAAACTAAGAAATATTTTAATATAGAAACAAAATACATTTATGAGTATGTTTGCTAAAAGTAGATCACAAATACAATCAGTATGGCAATAATCCCAATAAAAAATCTCACTAACAATCAGGAAACCCTATGTTGAATTTGAAATAATACATTTGTATGCGTGACACAATAATAAAAACGACATCATCATCACTATAATTGTAATTAGCCTACAGTCTACCATCATCATGCAATCAGGAGTGTTTGCTTTCATAGTGTTTTTCTAACAAGTTACCATTCTAGCATAAGAGATAAGGGAGCGTGTGTATGAAGGATGCTCTGTCATGACCAATGAAACCTGGCCTCACGTTAAAGAAGGAGCCAGCAGGCCGCAACCTGACTCCTCCTTGTGTATTACAGTAATTAGAAGTTCTTCCTGCAGGGGAGCCCGGCCCTAAATATTTAATCTGAAGGGAGCCGTGGCAAAACATGTCATGCCGCCTGCGTCTTTTGTGCCCAATATATACATGGTCGGTGGTGGAGGAGCAGCTGGTAAGGTGCTTTGTATTGGAAAACGGATGGAGGGAGTGTGTGTGTGTGTGTGTGTGTGTGTATGTGTGTGTGTGTGTGTGTGTGTGTCTGTGTGTCTGTGTGTGTGTGTGTGTGTGGAGGGGCTGGGTGTGTGCCCAATGGGCTTGTAGGAGACAATCTGTAGCAGGTCTGCGCAATTGTATGGATAAGTAGATGTGTGTCAGAGATAAGGTGGAATTGTGTGAATGTCAATGTGCAGTTAGGGAGCAGCGGCGGCGGCCCACTGTGTGTGTGTGTGTGTGAGTGTGTGTGTGAAGCAGAGCCGGAGCTGGAGCTGTTTTGATCAGAGAAAAGAGAGATTGAGATAAAAAGGCTCTCATCTTAGCAGAGAGGTAGCAGCAAGACTCTACAGGGAGGGAAGAGACCCAAGCTGACAGAAAGATGAAAAACAGGCAGGAATCTGGAAGACGGGGGCTCAGTCAGTTTTTTTTTTTTGGCTGAACACTAGTAATGGCAGATGGATTTCTTTTTCTTTTTCTTTTTTTTTGCTCACTTTTATCTTCTTCTTTTCACCCTCTTCCTTCTTTTATTTTGATAGATATGTGTCACAAAGATGTCCACACGCAGCTGCCAGGGAACGGACTCGGTCATCAAGCCCCTGGACACCATCCCTGAGGACAAAAAGGTGAGAGTTCAACGCACGCAGAGTGGCTTCGACCCGTTTGAGAAGCCCGCCAGCCAGGTGAAGAGGGTCCACTCCGAGAACAATGCCTGCATCAACGCCAAGAGCTCGTCCGCCGGCAAGGAGTCACCCAAACTGCGCCGACACTCCAGCCCAAGTTCTGTAAGTAGACCTTTAAAAGCTCTAATCCTTTATGTCATAACTGGCTTTAACCCTCCTGCTGTCCTCGAGTCAGGGAAGGAAGGAAGGAAGGAAGGAAGGAAGGAAGGAAGGAAAGTAGGAAGGAAGGATGGAAGGGAGGAAGAAGGAAGGAAAGGAGGAAGTAAGGAAAGCTGGAAGGATGGATGGATGGATGGATGGATGGATGGATGGATGGATGGATGGGAGGAAGAAGGAATGAAGGATGGAAGGGAGGAAGAAAGAAGGAAAGGAGGAAGGAAGGATGGAAGGGAGGAAGAAAGAAGGAAAGGAGGAATGAAGGAAGGAAAGAAGGTAGCAGGAAGGAAGGGAGGAAAGGAAAGGAAAGGAAAGGAAGAAAAGAAGGATGGATGGATGGATGGAAGGGAGGAAGAAAGAAAGAAGGAAAGGAGGAATGGAGGAGGGAAGGAAGGAAGCGAGGAAAGGAAAGGAAGGGAGGAAGGACACAGGAAAGAAGGAAAGAAGGAAAGAAGGAACAGTCAAAATAGACAGGGTCAATTTGACCCGGGATGACGACACAAAGGTTAATAAACATAGCACTAGTCAGTCACCTGCTGACCAAGTTCTTTATCAATCAGTGGTCTAAAAAGCATCATTAGAGGTCTTGGCTCTTGACTGTGATAGGTTGCCTCTTACATCATCACCAGGGGCCCGGCTGCACACTTTGATTGTGGCTTAACATCTATTAAATGGTAGAATTCCACACGGACGTTCCAGGTTTATCAGTTACTCAAAGCTTTTTAATCCCTGACTGCTTTTTAGTAGACCTCTCTCACAGCCGTTTCTGGGTCAAGCGTGTGATAAAACACATTCTTCCTTCTTACAAATGGAAAGTTTGGAGTTTATAAGCAGTAAAATACACCTTGCTCAAATTAGAACATTCATAGGTTTTATTGCTACAGCTTCACTTAGTCTGGGATGAACGTTTATCGGAAACTTTAGATATTGTTTTGTGTTGTAAACATCTTGGACATCACTAGACATTGTTGCTTTTTTTCTGTGTTTCGCTCCATTCCACTCAGCTAATGGTTACCTAATGATTGTGTTTTTAACTCTTACATAATGTTTGGGTCAAATTTGACCTGTTGACAGCTGTAAAAACGCCCCAAATGTCTTACTCTGAGATTTGATGACTTTGAAAATGTGAAAAAATTAAAATACTTTAAAATGTTATACTTTTGTATAGATGTTACACATTTATGTCCATTGAGGCTGTTCTGGGTCAAATTTGACCCGTATCTATTGCCATGTCTTTTAGTTAATTAATAGTTACCATGCATGCCACATAATGGCAGGATTCAATTCCGTCAAGGGACCTTTGCTGCAAGCCATTCCCCCCCCCCCCCCCCCCCCCCCCCCTCTCTCTCTCTCTCTCTCTCTCTCTCTCTCTCTCTCCCTATTTCCTGTTGGCCTTTAAGCCATCTACTGTGAAATAAAGATAAAAATGCACCCCAAAAAATAAAGAATAGTTGATAGTTTTAATAATATAGTACTTTGTTTTTATGATGTAGCAGTGAAAGTGAAGACTGATGGCTCTGGTGGTTCTACAGTTTATTATTCACCATTGGTTTTGTGCAGTACCACCATAGTCCTCTAGTCCTCATACAGGTACAATGATATCAAACCTGTCAACTTCCACTTGACAAAGCTGCACACAGTCACAGTGTCTTCCTGTTGTTCACTAAGAGCATCGGTGCTGATGATGCAGTATTTGGGCAGTCATCTATGGTTGGGTTGTTAAACAGTGGGAGAAAAAGCAACAGTTATGCTAGTGTTGCTATGGCAACACAGCTTGTTCTGAGATAAGATATACAGTAAGTAGAGGGTTTTTTTCTTTTCTTTTGCTGACAGTTAATCTTATTTTTGAGCTTTTATTTTATTCTAATTGGATAACGCTGCTGTTGGGTGGAAACCTCCTATAATCATATTTAGTTTTGGACATACTAGGTTTCTGACAGTGACCATAATTATCAACATGAAGAGAATGGCCTAAGGCTTGTGTTGTATTTCTGTGGAGCCCAACAAAAAAAATGAAATAAACAATGGGGTCCCGTAATTTAGGGGTCCCTTTCTGCTCAAAGGCCCTGGGCACTTTCCCAGATTCGGCCATGCCAAACTCACAACTAAGTATCACGTAACATATACCACTATATATCATAAAGGCAGATTCAGACCCTGAAATCAGTTCTTTTTTTTGTTAGTGTTTTCTTTCCTTCATCTGACACAAATGTACTCGCCTCTTTTTCTCCACACAGTTAATTGAAGGCTGTTTACAAACAACACGATTTTTCTTAATTATGCAAATGAGCTTTTCAGGTTTTATACACATGTGCTTTCTTAAAATTGGCTTGGAATGTAAAATGCCTAATGAATGTGCAGCACAAATAAGATTTAATAAGTGTGATATGAGGCTTGACTGATTGCCTGCCAGCATCGCCGCGAGACACTAATGAATTGTTTCAGCCGTGATTATGAAAATCTGTAAATTGTCCCCTTTCATGGTCTTTTTTTTTAGTTTTTGGCAACCCAATGGAGCCGACTGTCTCATAAGCATTTCACAGACAAGCACACGGATGGAAAACACGTACGGGGAACTGTTCTTTGGCTATCTGACATTTAACGTAGAGAAAATAAGCTGATTTAAGCAAAGATGCTGTACTCGTGTCATTTCAAGGCTTCTTACAAACACTCACTTTATATTTCTAGACTCCTAACACCTCACTCTGATGTTGTTAAGTGTTTCAAGGTCCAGGCTTAAAACTAAGGGAGACCATGCTTTTATTGTTTTAGCTCCAGCGCTGTGGAACAAACTCCCCCTCAGCATCAGATCAGCTGAGTCAGCGCTTCATTTCAAAAAGCTGTACAGACATTTCAGCCATTTCTGTAATATTGTATAATTGCTGCTTTTTGTTGTTATATCTATTATTTCATGTTTCATATATTTATGCTTGTTTTTATTGTGTTTTTGTTAGTTGTGTTATTCTCTTAATATTGTATTATGTGAAGCGTCTTGTAACTTTCTGCACCTCAATAAACTCGGGCCTGAAATGCTCCAATACTGAGGTAAAGATCAGTGTCCATGTATCATATGATAAGTCCATATATAGACATGATGACGTTGATAATGATGTTATTGTATGATAAGTATATCATTATTGTGACAGGTCTAGTTAAATCAGCATATCATATTGTCTCATATCGATCGCTGGCTCCTGAACTGAATCGAAATTGTGTCATGGCAGACTTTGTGTTATTGGCAAACATCCAATCATTGTCCATTGAATTAATATAATATCTTATTGTGAAGAAACTTGTGATTTACACCCCTGATACTTTTATGTGAGTCTTGAATAATCCTGTTGGACATGTTTCATAAATCAGGGAGTTAAATATTTTAGTGCATAACTCACTGCTGGACCTTCACTTTGAGATATTTGTTTCACTCCTGTCTAATACAGTTAAAGATAATTAACACTAACAACCAAAGGCTGTTGAAAACTTGACTCGAGCATCGTTATGGCTCCAGTGAGAGCTTTTCCTTTAACTGTCAGCTTTTTTCCAGCTTTATAAAAATGCATCACTGTTAAAAAACATAATTTGAAGTTCAATCCCAAACAGCTGTCCTCTCTAATAAAGACTTTAATAATGATGTTGTGAGTCTGTCTGCCAGTTAGCTTCAATGCCCAAAAGCTACAGCTGCAGAGCACTGCATGTGTGTGTTTGTGTGTGTTACACATGTGTTTGTGATTTCCTTTTGTGTGTGTGAGAGTAAACAGACATCTGCAAACTCAACTCGCATCCTTTAATAGCAATGTGGAGAGAATGCAGAACCAAACAATATAAAATCTTACATTTGAGTTGTATTAATCTCCATTATTGTTTATTTCTATTGATAAAACATTATTGTATGCTACATTTCTAATAATAATAATAGCACAACCAGAAATACTGCACTGTATTCCTTTGCAGAAAATGCAGATTCACTGAGTACTTGTGCATTCATTCATTCAAATAAAGAGAGGAAAATGATGCAGACCACTGAAGACAGATTAAAGACTGTATTTGTGGATGAAAAATGCATGAGATGGGAGTCTCTTTGTAGTCTCATCGTCACTGAGAGAGAGTGAGAGAGAGAGAAAGAGAGAGAGAGGGAGTGTTGTGGCAGCTACACGAGTCTCTCTGTGAGGCTCCTCAGGCCACCAGAAAGAGAATATCTCAGCTGTCCAACAGACTTCTTTCACAGATAGAGTTTCACATCCTGCTTTATCCCAGGGGGGAAGTCTTAATTTGTTTAGAGAAGCCCTCAGAAATGCTGAGCTTATTAGAGCCTCGGAGGGATGGCAAGATAACAGCAGAGGGAAGATAAGAGGGTGAGGACGGTGCAAATGTAGACTGCAAACACTGCATCAAGGTGTTTGCATTCTCTAGAGGTGTGTGAGTGTGAGAGTGAGTATGTGTAATACCTGTGTCCCATTTACATACTTAATACTCATTCTATGCAGGTCTTGTGTATGTGTTGGAAGTTTGGCAAATAAAGTGTGTTCAAAGAAGTCAGAATGCATACTTACACCAAAAGTTTTTTAGATTGGTGTTCATCCCTCCAGTAGAGTTCACAGACTGTAGAATCAATGCTAAGGCTCATTGAAGCTGTTCTCGTGGCACAAGGTGGCCCAACATCTTACAAAGACGAAGACAAAGATGTTGTTTTTTTTTTAAACAATGACTTTTTTGTGTGCCTATCTAACAAAGGCACACAGAAAATTGAATATTCTGACGTTAGCATCTTAACATCAGTGAGAAGTGACATAAATGGGTCCAACTCAATGCTAAAATTAGGCTACAGTCGCTAACATTAGCCAAGTGACATGTCGCTAACATTAGCTTGTTTTTGTCACTGAAGTTACGGTACAGTTAGCGTTTTTGTCCTTAGCAAGGAAGTCCTCTTCTCCTTTTAATAATCATTTAGCCTTTTTATTTATTTCACGAATGTAGCCAAATAATAATAATACAATAAAAAAAAGATATTTGGCTCAGTTTTGAAATTAGCTTTTACCCGACAAATATTACAGTAAGTAAGTAACAGAGTCTTTCTTTTAAATTAATTAGCAATAAGATGTACACTAGCTTGATTCAGTACACTTTAAACTGAGTGTGGTTTTGCTGCTAAAGTGTACTTGGTCTGGTGTCTAGCTTATGGCAGGTAATGTTAGTTAACGATAGCAACTTTTACATCGCTGTTTAAAGGGCATCACGAACACATCACTCTTTACTTGTGCTACTACTGTTTTCGCATTTAATAATATCCTTACTTGTCTCTTGTAGCCACAGTGAAAAACTGAGCTTGACCAAATCTTGTAAAATAAAATGTTTCAGGTAAAAATGGCAGCAAAAGGCAGTGATGTACTTCACTCATAATGAGTCTACGCTCAGTTCTGATTAGGTTGCAGACCTAATCTCCCTCAAAGTGAAGTCTGCACTTAGACTCTGGCCAATGAGACATCTCATTAAAGATTTCCAAAGAAATATAGTAGATCTTTTGCTGGCGCCACAAAGTCCCAGTTTGAGTAATGTCCATTAGACACATTCTGCATCTATTTTAGCACAAGACAAAAAAAGGACATTTATATATACCACTGTAAGTGCCAAAAATAGTAAAGGGCTTTATCAGGCCTTGTTTTTTTTGGTATCAGTCAAATTATATCTGAAGCACCAACTATTCAGAACTGTCAAGTACTAAAAGTTGGTGCTTAACATCTAAGAGTCTTGTTTGCTTAGTTTTTCATCAGATAGTTCCAAATTTATAGTAAGATTTTGCCAATCTCAGACTATATTTTGGACAAGGTTCTTGTATGGCTGCTCGTATTAAGACAACGTTTCATTTTTCATGGCTTGCTTGTTTATATCCCTAAATCAGCTTCCAAGAAAGTGTTGTATTGGCTCTGAAACTCGTATCCACTCTAGTATCACATGTCAAATGATACTCAGTCATAATGATGATCAGCATCTGTGCACAGTTAGTATGTAGAACACAGTAGAACTACATCAGTGGATTCCTGACACCTGATAGTTTCTGAGCCAGCCTCCCAATAAACTGGAGTTTCAGAGTGAAAAGTGTCTTCAAGTTCTGAGCTGATAATTAAATGCAAAAGTTGTCTTTACAAAGAGACTGTGAAATCCTCTCTTCCTCCTCCTCACTGACACTACACCTTCCCCCGATGATGCAGCCGGGAGCCTCCGGTTTTAATATCACTTGTAGACGTGTAATGTCTCCTGTGAAATCCTCGGAGACTTTTACTTTTCTGGGTTACGGAATTCATCATTTTAATATTATCTTTCATATCTCTTTCTTCCTCTTTTTTTTCCTCAGCCTACAAGCCCCAAGTTTGGAAAGGCTGATTCCTATGAAAAGCTGGAGAAACTGGGAGAGGGTTCATATGCCACAGTTTACAAAGGCAAAAGCAAGTAAGTAGTGTGTGCATGTCAAATCACTGTCTAATCCACTCACTCCTCTATAGTTCATAAGGGCCACTCATGCACGCAGCCAATATTACATTTAATTATACAGAAGCAGTACAGGAGCTGAATACATTAATTTCACCAAATAGCAATAACAGTTACAGATTATGTTATTATATAAATCCATTTTTCACTTATTTGTATGGCTGCAAATCCGACACATGCAATGTCATTTCTTTTATTTTAATCACTACAAGATAGATGTTTTTATTAACTGATTCAATAGTTATGTTCTACTTTTATGGTTTGGTGCTTTCTTCCCTGTTTTTTTGCTAATTAAATTCTAGAAAATGAAAGTCCACACAGTGTAAATGTATGAAACTCTACAAATTCTAATCTTCTCAGTAATGATGTTCGGTTTTTTGCGTCGCTTCTTACTACAACAGCTTTGATTGGTGAGCTTCATTCAGTTGTAATCCTGTGGCCTTGTACCCGGGTCTCACTCCGCTGCTGCTAAATTACATTTCATTGACTTAACAATCCTCGCTGTTCTCCGGCTTCACTGATTTTAATAGATTCCGTTTTTTTCATGTCCTGACCAAAAAAAAGAAAAAGAAAAAAAGTCATCAGATTACCATACTTTTGGTTGTCCTTTTGCTTTGTTTCCAGGGTGAATGGGAAACTGGTCGCTCTGAAGGTGATTCGCTTACAGGAGGAAGAAGGAACACCTTTCACAGCTATAAGAGAAGGTAAGAGTTTCATGGGATGGACAGGACTCAAAGTACAGATACTGTTCCTACATTGGTGGGAAAACAAGTGAGCTAACTGGAGTAAAGATCTGCTTCGTAGATCATTTCCAAATCAGTTAGTTGGGGGAGGCTGTGGTCCATGAGGTAGTCCACTAATCAGAAGATCGGTGGTTGGATTCTCGACTCCTCCAGTCCATATCAATGTGTCCTTGGCGAGATACTGCACTCCAATAAATGTGAATTGTAGTGTAAAAGTGCTTTGGTGGTTGAAAGATTTGAAAACACCAAAAAGTACAGTCCACGGTCTACTTGGTAAGGTCCTAACCCTAACCCTAACCCTAATTGGATGGAAAACCTCCCAATGTCAGTATGTTTCTTTCAAAATTGCATTTATGTTCAGATGGATATTTTTCAGTTTTCTTTGTCCAATCTCTGGAAAATCAACTATTACCACCACTGAGGCGTCTTTGAGACGTAACCCCCTTCAGGCCCCTTAAGGCACCATCAGAGCTGCTTGTTAGATGGTCCCCACTACACCTTTCGGATTTTTTATTAGGGAGGTCTGCGTCAGACAATTCTTTTAACTTTCCGAAACCGTCAATCCGATGTTCACACCCACTTTACACAGACGTATACGAAGTGTTCAGAAGTGCGAAAGTATCAGGGTTTGGATTTCTCAAGCTCTTTTTTTCTTTACACAGCCATTACTGTCACTTTTTGTGTGAATAACAGAGTGCAACTCTATGTATGCCTTCCAGGAGACTCTATGACGCTCAGTTTTACACCCTGTCTTTGAGTCTAGTCATTTGGAACGACTGTAAACACCTCTTGATTTCCGATGCGGTCGGACAACACGTCAAAAAAAGCTAGTTCTTTTCCAGCATAACCCGACTTTTAACCTTTCACTTCTTTGGCTGTTCTTTCATACAAGCTGCAGCTGTCACATCACTTGTCGCTGCTGTTCAGTCTGTGCAAAGTGCTCTTGTGACACCGGACATGTTCTCAGTCCGCATGCCTGTCTGTGCTGGTGTTCTCACGGACATGTCACCAGTCAGAACTGTTCCAGGTCAAAGTCTGTTTTTAGCCAAGTTCCGTACAGTGCAAAGAATTCAGAAGTGTTCTCGCTCTGCTCATTTTATCGACCCCTTCTGACAGCCAGCAGCGATGGTAGAGGAGCTCAAACATGAAGTTATTACAGTTTTCATGCCATTAGTTTGTTCTACCACCAAATTCACTTTGATATTTTTCTTCAGGTGAGAAATTAATGTTTAAATTACTTTAAAAAATAATACATATCTAAAAATGTGCTGCATCATTTTTGCATTGCAGGCACTTCTACCTCATTATATACAGTATATACACAATTCAATAAAAATGATGAAATATCCCTTCTGTTGTCCTCGGGACAAGGCATTAACTCAAAAATGAGGTATAGTTGAGGCCTATTGACTAAAATATGTGTAAAATCTGTAGTAATAAGTAGGAATGAAGCTGGCTAGAATGTCTAACACAGAATTTAGTGATAATTTCTACTTTATGCTTTACAGTCAAACCAAACCGGGTCAAAAGGACAAAAGCTGCATGGTGGACATTAGGGATATATATATAAATGAACACAATAAGAAGCAGTGTATAGATTAGTTTTGGTTGTATTGTAAGTTCACATTATAGAAGGATAAGGAACAATATTTGTCATGTGTACAGATATGAAGTTTAATTCAGATGGAGATGTTAGAAAACTGTTAATTTTGTACTTATTCAGTACTTTAGTCAATGTACTCTCCAACACTGCTTGAAATTGCTGCATTAGAATCAATAAAATGACACCAATTGTTGAAAATGATGTTATAATGCAAACAGTTTGAAATGATTTTACTGCTTTGGATGATATTTTTCAGTTATTTAGTATAACAACACTAACAATGACCCAATACGATGGACATTTGTGCAGTAATATATCTAATACATTGTCAATTACTGACCTCCAAAATGCTTTGGGAGAAAAAAAACATAGTGTCCACAGTGAACCAAAGTGATACAGAGCTTGTATTTGTGCTGTTATGTATGTGTAAGAGCAGCACAGAACATGCCCTGGCTTGGTCTCTCCTGTCACTTGTGATAAAGCTCTTTACTTTCCTGGCTGGACTTAAAGAAGAAGCACTCACCTCCACAGGCACAACTGCCATTTGAATACAGATGAGAAAATGATTCTGCCTGTTTGATCTGATCCAGGCCTGACGAAGTGAGAACCATCCAGGAATACACACACACACACACACACACACACACACACACACACACACACACACACACACACACACACACACACACACACACACACACACACACACACACACACACTTAAAACTCTCCCTGTGAGTGAATCAGAAAAGCACTTTGAAATTGAACTAATTCAGCAATTACTGAGCAGGAAGCTCCCAGCGCAGATATGTGAGCAGCATTACAGACTACTGGTGAATAAAGTGATACATCCAAAGCAGAGGAGAGCTGAGTGTGTGTGTGTGTATGTGTCCATTCTGATTAAAACTCAACACACTGATGCCCATTACTAGAGTTGGAATGGGTGTATGTACAGTATGTGTGTGAGGGAGGGGTTTTGACAGCATCTTTGAGGTATCTGACTGTAGTGCTAACCTCCTGCTTACTGAGAGGAGTCCTGCCTTTGATCTGCTCATCTCATTTTCTTTAACAACCTTTAGATACTCATACAGGATGAATGTATTCATGAGTTTCCATCACTCTGTCTGTCAAAGTGCCCTCATGCCCTTGGAAAGAACTTTGCGTTTTGCTAAATGAATCAGATTGGCAAGCGTTCCCGAAAATCCCATTTATGTCTCATAATAAAGACCGCACTTATTATTATTATTATGATGCCCGCTCTCACATTCTGTCCTAATGAAACTATTCCCCCTCCTCCTCTAATGCTTCAGCGTAACTGCACCGGTTTGTCTGTCAGCTGTGTTTGTCTGCATGTTTGCTGCAGTAATTGCTGGAGGATGCTTCACAGTCGCTGAGGCTTAAAATAAAAATCGCACCTCTGAAAACGACATGAAAGTTGTTTATTTCAGTCTCAGTTGGTGGCTTCAGAGTCCTAAATATTCCCACTAAGAGATGATTGGACACACATCCAACAAATATCCCACAGATATTTAAAAAAAAAAAATGTTGATTGATGAAGTCAAATGACATTCCAAAATATTTAATAAGCCTTGAGAACAGTTTCCACCCATCTATTACTGATAATAATAGATTTATATTTTTTAAAAACTTGTAGCTGGAATCATTAAATGAATAATATTTTTTTATTACTTTCAAACTCCATTTTAATACTTTTATGGCTGCTATTGTTTAATCAGTGTTCTGTCATAAAGAAGGTTGTTAACTGAAACACTGATCGTCCAGTTATGAGTTTCATTCTTCATATGTGAGCCAGCACCTCACTAGAATACTACAATACTGCATCTTCATTGGTTTTTTAAATTGTTTAATGTATTTAATCTATGTATTTACTCTGCTTTACTACAGTGGTGTTTAGTTGAATCTTCAACCTTATCTGATTATATTTAAATTCTAAACTAGATAAAGAAAAGACACTGATAGCTGTACCAACCTGCAGTACATTGAGTGGGGACAGCCTGTAATACTTTACATTAACACCATATTCATTACATTTTTGTTTAATATTGCTCTCTGACTGATATGAAACAACCAGCATTGTTTAGTTTCCAGACTCTGAAATCTTGTTAGTGAGTGCCAAGAGAGCTTTTAGACAATTCTTGAGTTTCCTAGTTGAAAGTACTTCCTGGATGTTGATGTGAATGCTATTTACAAGAAACTCATTATCACAGTAATCCTGATGACGGTAATGCAGTATGAGCAAATCACTTGACGCACACACACAGTATTTATTGGCTTTTGTTTTCTAACACTCCTACCTGCCTCTGCCTTACTTTCAAAGTAAAGCAGTAATGAGTATTTTTGGTGTGGTTACTGATCATTAAAGTAACAAGGCTTTGGATATTTTCTTTCCAAAGCTGTTTTCATCCTCTTGCCATTGCTCATGTGGCATGGTGATGTTGTTTATTTGGTACAGCACTCTGCTCCAGACTGAAATATTTCAACAACTTTTTGATGAACGATCATACGACTTTGTACAAACATTCATGAATCCTTTGTGATGGAGTCTAATGTCTTTGGGGATCCTCTGACTTTTGAGGTTGACATTTATAGTTAAAAGTGAAATGTCTCAACAGCTATTGTGCAATTATTGTACCACACATACAATGTATGTTTACCTCGAGATGAAAAGCAGTAACTTTGGTGCTCTTCTGATTTCCGGCTGGAATGCAACAGCATCTGTCAAATACCATGACTGACTGAGTGATGAAGTTACATCACTGGTCAAACAAAGGCAGTAGAAGCTAAGCATCCCAGAATACATTTAACACCAACCGGCAGCAATGGCAGAGATAAAGCATGTCACTTTATTAAGTTTTAATATTTTTTCAGGTGAGATGAACCATTTAAATTTCCAGTATGGAGTGAATTTGTTAGAATAACTATTTGGAAATGTGCTCCATTTTCAGACATGTGAAGACATGCTGAATGGGTGCTATAATAAATAAAGTCAAACCCAGTCATAATTTTCGTTACAGGTGTCCAACTTAAGATCAAGTAGTGTACAGCTCTATTGAATGTCAAATTAAAGTTAAGTTTAATAAGCAGCCAAATCACAACTCTCAATTTCCTCTTTCTTAGTAATTGAAAAAAAGGCTATATTTGTACAAAGCTGTCATTTTTTCTCCACCTAGCTTTTAGAGGTGTAGAATCTTCCCACACTAAAACGAACCCCTGCAAATTCTCTGCACCTTAAGACCGTAAACCTCTGCTGACTTCACAATCCTCCACATTTATCATACATCCCTTCTATTATTCGCGCGATCCCTCCCAGCTGTCTGTAACGGTGTGACTCAGATTGAAGCGAATCACATGTGAAAGGCTTTGGCAAGTCTGTACCAGAATGTGCTGATCACACCCGACCTCCTCTGTAAGACCCAGTAAGCTTCGCCAGTGAAGTGTTGGGGAGATTTGATCATCATCATCTCACTGCTCTCTCTGCTAACAATGTCCATTACATCACAAATGTGTTGACAAATTAGTGTGAGAACTCGCAGTAGTAAATCCACTGTTTTCTGTTTTAATCTTGTCTTAATCCTCTGTATGTAGTGAGGCTTGTAGAAGGCATGTGTTGTATTATAATGATGCAGCTAATGAAGCCATACATCATAGCAATTCCTCTGGTATCTCAACATGCTACGTGCTAATGCTCCTGTCTCCGTCTCTCCGCAGCATCTCTCCTGAAAGGCCTGAAGCACTCCAACATCGTGCTCCTGCATGACATCATCCACACCAAGGAAACCCTGACTCTGGTCTTTGAATATGTGGTGAGTCCACACACACACACACTGCGCCGCGCTGACATCATCCGTTTGGACCTTTTTTTGTGAAGTCTGAAATTAGGTTGAGGATCTGTTTTTAGCGTTTGTCCAAATGGAAGAGAAACCGCAGTTTTATAAGGGGGAACAGAGGTCAGCGCTCGTTTAGTTTTGACTGATTTGACCTGGGCGTCTGTTCACTGGTCGAGCTTCAGGTTTTAACACTCTGCCCACAGAAACATGAGCTGTGGATATTTTGATTGGCATACTCTTGTTTATGGGGCACTGTAAGAATGTTAATGCAGGCTGGGCTTTTTCCACTCTTTGCTTGGTGCCATAGGACGGCAGCCAGAACCACCAGAGGCCGGTCTGTCTGTGCCCAGAAATGAAGGCCAGGCGGCCATTTTATTGCAAGGTCACCGTTTTAGTACATTTCCACATCTGTCCTGTCACATATTGTAGACACAAATGACTGCAAAGGATTTTCTGTTGATATCCGTATTTATGACCTTTTAGAAAGCTTCAGACTCAATTTAGAATGTTGCAGACATCAGTTGGTATGATATGAAAGACCTTTGAATAGACAGGACCTGTGCTAGATATATTTGAATTCATTTGCATTGGATATTTGATGCATATTTCAAACCTAATCTAAACTATAAAATGTATTTTATTAAATTTAAGGGAACTGTATTGATTTTTATATAATGTAGGTAATATAGGATTAGGTCCCTTAAGGTAAGGGTTAGTATCTAGTTCCTATTTGGAAAAATACCTGTATTTACTAAGCTATATATAATATTCATACTAGGTACCAAAATTGGAAGTACCAGGTATTTCCAAATGGTGCTTTCACACTTAAGTTCAGTTGAATCAGACTCAATTTTGGTTCTCCCATGGTGCGATTCATTTGGGCAGAGCAGTCACACTCAGGTGTAGACCAAATTAACCGAGACCTCGTTGAAGAGGTGGTCTTAGTCCGGTTACAAGCAAACTCTGGTACAGTTCGTTTGTGGTATGACCATGATCCAACTGAGACTGTGATGTGTTTAAGCCTTTCTTCTCTTTAGCCAACTGAAGGCTTCTGTATATAACATGAAGCAGCACATTGTAATCTCTAGACATTACCTTGAAGTTCAAATGTACCATTCTATTGGCATATTTAGGCTTGATATATGACCCAAACCACTTGTCTGGATTATCCATACATCACATCCCATGGCACCAGCCAATCAGTCACCAGTGTGAGAAAAATGAAAAAAAATCAATAGTTTTCATGATCAGAAACAGTAGATACACCATTTATAAAGCGCTTGATTTAGCTTTTATGTATCTATTCTTGAGATTATGAATAATAAGAACAAGTAAACCATTGAAACGTAGCAGCTGTGCATTCTCAGATCCACAGAGGCATGGAGAGAGACTCTGTTTATTACAGTAGTATACTTTAATCCTAACCCTAACCCTAACCCCAACCCTAACCCACTGACAGAAAACTTATTCAAAGACCATTCTATTCATCCACCCTCCTCTGTGGAACAAGTACACCTTCGTATCCTTGATCTCTACGGTTCATACAGTTTAATTTACAAAGGTGATGAGGAAAATAAAGTCCTGTATAAATGTTATATTTTATCTGCAGTTTCTATAAAAACACAGCACTCTCTGCTCACCTCCACCATGTGATTTGACCAGCGATCAGAGTGACAGCTTCCATGCGGCTTTGTTGACACATTTTGATTAACTTGAAATGTTGCTGTGTGAAACCAAACCCAACCAAAGGGAAAATACACAAGTCATCCACTGATTCGGACCAAGGCAAACAGGTGTGAAAACGCCCTCGGGGTGCTTACAGTGCAAATCACTCTGTCTGCGGCCAAATTGGGTTGTAAACCCTCCAACATCATTACCACGCGGTTGTTGACTTATTTGCTCACTTTCCAATCAGTGAAAGTGCTGTTGTGTGAGCCCTGTCCATCTCACAGGCCCACACAAGAACACAGAAGGCAGAAAGTCCCAATAGTATTGTGTTTTATTCACAATTTAATATTAATTTTCTCAATCTAATTGATTATATAATCAAATGAAGAATATTTGTTGAGAGCCCTACTTCTTACTTAACTAAACTAGACTCACAGTTTTCAATATATGTACTCCTGATGATCTACAGTCTTCAGTGTTCTTTATTGGTCATCTGACACTTGTTGCTATTGGAGTATTTATCTCCTGCCTCCCACCTCCTTTGGCTGCCAAGGCGATGACAAGCAGGAAGCCCAAATGGCTTCTTCCAATGATCCCCAGCAGAAACATTTGGTGACAGCCTCTATATTCATTTTGTATCTGCAGTGTGTTGTTGTAACACTTGAAACCAGTCCAGAGTGTTGTAACAAGAGAAGTGGTGCAGGACTTTGCCAATGAAACAACTCTTTAAAGTGCTGCTACTGTGAAAACTGGATGTGAAGAGAGTCTGTCCAGATCCTGTCCAAACCTGCTTCCTCTACTAAATCCACTCTGACACTCCACTCTTTGTAGACAAATGACAATAGCACATATCATAGGAGATATAAATATCAGATTATAAATATCAAATATCAGATATCACATTGTGATTGATATCAGCAGATCATCTAATTGGGATTGATTGGAATCATTATTACAATATTTAAAATGATAGAAACATTTTATTCTGAGCACTTTAGTCCTTTAGTTTCCCTATTTAGCATGTGTGAGCAGTATATGAACAGTTAATAAATAGTTTATAATATTGTAATTAATGCATTTATTGTATAGACAGATATGAATGACAATATAGTAAAACATAATTGTCTTCATAGAGTAGCAATTATCAACACATACTGTACATTTAATGCATTCAATTGATTAATATGTACTTATATCTGCTTACAACTATATTATAATCTGTTATAAACCCTTTTTACATTTTTAAAAATACTGATAATGAATAATACATTTGCATGAAGTGTTATTATTTATGTTAACTCCTTGTTACATTTATAAATCATGTGTAAATACTTAATTAATGGCATTTTAAGAATTCATTGAAGGTAGGATTTTTCAACAGTTATTACCCCCTCTTATGAAGCATCTATATTATATTATATCATATTATATTATAGCTGTCATAATATATGATGTATGATTACACACATGTTGTTAAGTATTATTAACTGTTTATGCATGATATACAATACACTGTCAGTTTGATTTCAAGCACTCATGATCTTTTATATAGTTATGAATGCTTCATATGAGCATTTGACAAACACATTCATTAAATGTCCATATATCTGCTGACAGCTACATTATAGTGTGTTATAACTATGTATTATTGTTCAAACACTGTCGCTTATTAAATGTCAATCAAGCTGATTTCAATTCAACATCACGACTAGAGTCTAAATTCTCCGTTATCTCCGTTCACGTTTGATGCTCACATTAACATTCAGGTCAGTATCTCATCTGGAAATGCTGAGTGAGGCCGAATCTCTGAACCAGAACACTCTTACTCATCATCACTGCTGCATCCAACAGGGATGAAAACAGCGCAATGCCCCCTGTTGGTAGATACAAGACATGTCAAAGTTTCTGCTTTGAAAGTAGATTTGATTTGAGGCTGTTTAGAGCAAATGTAGAATGAGAGCAGGGATCCATTTGGCTTTGGAGTTTAAACGGAGGAACTTTTCTCATGAAATCCTCCCTGATTATCTCTGACTTACCGCCTGTGTGCCTTTAAGCTTGTTAGATAAGTCAGCAAGGTGTGGGAACGCTAGAACATGGATATTTATTGAACACCAGCTTTTGAATTTGATGAAACCTTGTCCTTCTCCTGAGTTTGGTTGAAATAGGAAACTCAAAGTTGAACAAATCCGCTGGTTTTATGATGATCTATCATCTTGTGTTCCTCTCTATAATCAGCTGTGCTGTTTTACATACAGAAGGCTTTTCAACCAGAAAGAATCTGCTCATGTTCTGCTCTCAAAGCTAATGATGATTGACAGGGAAAGGGTTGACATACATGTGTAGAGGGGACACAGAAACAATAAGATGTATTACTGAGAGATAGAGGACACAATAAAAAAACAAAAAAAAAGCACGCAGATGGGAGCAGAGATGGAGAACAGGCTTTGAGGAAGATAGACAGGCATGTCCATGTCGGAGCATCCGTCTGAATTATTCAGCAGAGGAGGCGCCGCTGCTGTGGGAAGCTGTGGGAGATTGTAAATATCAGTGTGATTTCAGAGCGGCTGCCTCCTCCATCCTCAATCTGTGAACAAAACACAGAGGTGAAGGGCAGGCCAGCGTAACACTGCACGCATGTCATATGAGTCAGTAGATGCAGGATCGCTGACAGAAAACAAATCCCGCTTGAAATAGCTCTTCACCTCACGTCTCTTACGATCAAAGCTACTGTAAAATCACCATCATTTCTTCCCCAGCAGAGAGGTAACACAGATTTAGAGATTTCTTTACCGTAAAAAAACAAACATGTTCTGCTTCATATTTTGAGACAGTATAAATATTCTTAAAGGTCCTCTCCAGACATGTTTTAAGTTAACCCTCCTGTTGTCCTCGAGTCAAGGAAGGAAGGGAGGGAGGAAGAAGGAAGGAAAGGAGGGAGGAAGGAAGGATGGAAAGGAGGGAAGGAAGGAAGGAGGGAAGGAAGGAAGGAAAGAGGGAGGGAAGGAAGGAAGGTAGGAAAGGAGGAAAGGAAAGAAGGCAGGGAGGGAGGAAGGAAGGTAGGAAATGATGAAAGGAAAGAAGGAAGGGAGGGAGGGAGAAAGGAAAAGAGGTAGGGAGGAAAGAAGGACAGAGGAAAGAAGGAAGGGACGAAGGAAGGACGAGGAATGAAGGAAAGTAGGAGGGAGGGAGAAAGGAAAAGAGGAAGGAAGGAAAGAAGGAAGGGAGGGAGGAAAGAAAGATAGGAGGGAGGAAGGACAGACGGAAGGAAGGAAGGGAGGAAAGAAAGATAGAAGGAGGGAGGAAGGACAGACGGAAGGAAGGAAGGAAGGAAGGGAGGAAAGAAGGAACAGTCAAAACAGACGGGGTCAATAAAAAGGTTAAATAAAAAGTGTTCTTTGAGTAATATCATTTGTGTCGGACAGTTTTTACACAAAAACACTTGGTTAGAAATGATATCTCCTACCTATCCAGAGTTTATTAATATGCATATTTCTAAAATATAAAAGTTTTCCTGTAGTTTTCCAGCCCATTCCCATTGTGCATGAACACTAGGAATGGGCTGGAGGCTTCAAATGTCCACATCACACTTGTGTATGTTGCATTTGGGACCACAGTTGACTCCAAACTACTGGTGTTACATGCTTTAAACTGAGAGTTAAGGTGAACACAGACACTATACATGTGAAAATAAACCCTGCAAACATCCAACTGAAAGAACAAAAAGAAAATACAAATGTTTGAGTGGCGGAGGACTTTAGTCTATATTAAGATTGTGTTGTTCTGCTTTTATTTTCCAGCATACAGACCTCTGTCAGTACATGGACAAACATCCTGGGGGTCTCCATCCAGACAATGTGAAGGTATGTATGTCTTTATAATGTTGCTACCAAGACATTTAGTAGAATGATCACAGTGTTTTACCACCGACAACAGATCAGGTCAGGCATCTCCAAAGTATTCCATAAAGGGCTGTGTGCCTGCAGGTTTATGTTCCAACCGATCAGCTGTCTGAAGACTGAGATCAGCTGATTAAATGAGTCAAGCCTGGTGTGCTCCTGCTTGGTTGGAATGAAAACCTACAGCCGCATGGACCTTTATAGAATAGTTTGGACATCACTAGTTTAGGTGAATGGGACTAAACATGAAACTGGCAGCTGTGTAAGCTTGAAACCACGAGTACCTTTTAGTAGTCTTAAGGTTGCACGGTTATTAAGTAAAAAAGTAAAGAAATGAATTTTAAATCTACAGCATACATTAACCTTCCTGTCATCCTCCCAGGTCAAAATGACCCCGGCTGTTTTGACTGTTCCTTCTTTCCTGCCTTCCTTCCTTCCTTCCTTCTGTCTGTCTTTCCTCCCTCCCTTCTTCTCCCTTTCTTTCCTTCCTCTCTCTTTCCTCCCTTCCTTCCTCCATCCCCTTTCATCCTTCCTTCCTTCCTTCCTTCCTTTCCTTCTTTCCTCCCTCCCTCCTTCTCTCTTTCTTTCCTCCCCCTACCTTCCTCCCTTCCTTCTTTTTCTCTGTCCTTCCTTCCTCTCTTCCTCTTTTCCTTTCTCCCTCCCTCCCTCCCTCCCTCTCTCCTTCCTTCCTTCCTTCATTCTTTCCTCCGTCCTTCTTTCCTTTCCTTCCTCCCTTCCTTTCTTCCTTCCTTCCTTCCCTCCTTCCTTCCTTCCTTCCTTCCTTCCTTCCTTCCTTCCTTCCTACCTTCCTCCCTTCCTTTCTTCCTTCTCCTTTCCTTTCTTCCTTGACTCCAGGACAACAGGAGGGTTCATTAGTTTTTGTTTTTCAGTCTTTGCTATTTCTGCGTAGTTTTACTTAAGGCCTAAAACATATTCCTATAAATCTCTGAGGATAAAGCAGCGTTTTGATAGGACTGCTCATTAACAGGGATCACTTCATTTTAGTGATTCACAAACAAACAAGAAGGTTTGAGAGCCACTGGTCTAATCCACACACACATGTTACCTGTTAAGAGCATTGCAATGTTAATAATATGAACATGTGTGACTTTCTAGTGTTAGTATAGTGAATAAGGACAGTAAATGATGTGGGCTGGTTTGTATGATTAAAGAGTAGGAGTTATTGTGCTTGGCAGGCTAACAGAAGTCCACAAGTTGTGAATTCTAAATCTTTTTATTGAGTTTCCGGGCGTTTTATGCTTTTGTTAGATAAACAGTGAAGAGATGAAGTCATTCCTGGGCAGAGACACACTAGAGAGGCTACAGTTCACAGTTTGGTGATTAAGTCACAATGGTGCCCCATATATAACCTCTAATCACACACTTTATTGTTGTTATTCCCAGTCACCGCTCTTACATCCTCTGCTTCCTTTCTTCTGTAAAAAGATGATACACAATACATTTTTTGTGAGAAAAATCAGTTCCACCTCCCCTCTCAAAGTGATTGCTTCATAATTTGTGTGTCAAAGTTTGATCAGATTGAACAATTCTCAACAGGAAGTAAAAACATCTCACTCTGTTCCTCATAAAAATGAAGATGGAGTGAGATAGAGCCTTTGTTTTCATGCTGGTATGTTCTGATGTAAAGACCAGCAGCAGCCTACACACACAGCCAGCAATAACATGCCTGAGAAGGTGTGGATACTTGAACATTATAATAACCAGCTTTATGGGTTGTCCCTCTATCAGCTATCTCAGACACTGCTATCATGAACCTCATCACTTTTTTGACAGAACGTTATCTGTAAAATTCCAGTTCAGCACAGCGATCCATCATCTTCTACATAAACTAATATTTACTCCAGCTGCTGACAGTAGAAATGTGAAGACAAACACTCGCTCCATCAGCTTTAAATAAAGAAATGTGTCCGTTTCTAAATCTTAGTATGCCAGAGCTTCAGGGAAGGTGATAGGAGGCAGACTCTGAGACATGTTCAGTGATTTACAATGATCCAGTCAGACTCACATCTGCTCAAGGAACAACATTATTCCTCACATCTTTGTCCTTTGCCTTATAGCATCAACTTGTATTTTACATAGTATCACTAGTATCACATCACAATCTAATAAGTACAAATTGCACAAATGCCAAACTGAACATTTGACTAGATTCAATAATTTATTTTTTTTTGTTTTTGTTTTTTTGGATATCTTTATTGAAACAAGTATACATTACAACATTAATATGTTTAAAGTGCTTATGTATACAACTTGAGAATAACACAGCAGGAGGACTAAGGATGGAAATAAAATAAAGGTCAAAATAAAGAAAATAGAATACATTTTTTTGTTTATACATTCTGAGATCGAGAAAATATATTGCTTGATACAAGCTCCATTAATCAAATCAATCCTGCCATACTTGATCCAACCCATGACATCACCGATAAAGTCAGCGAGAGTTTAAAAGCAGGAAGTGGTTCAGTGCCTCCCTCCTTGTGTCTCCTGAAAGCATGTTAAGTATGCTAAGTTATATCCTGAGCTAATTGTAATCAATAAACAATAAGGGAGTTTAAATACTTGTCTGTCTTTATTTAACCAGACACACAGATTCAATTCAATGCCTTCATTGTCACTGTACAATGTGCAATGAAATGAAGTGTCTCTAGTGGTACGCACACTGACAAGCACACACATTATAGTAGTATAATCCATTTAAAAAACAATGACTAGTATAAAATGGGCTCAGTTATATGGCACATATAATATAGCACGTGATCATGGTATTATTGCATGCATACAGGATAGGGTTACACCTATTAGTCTGATATTCAGATTCAGCACAAACAATGCTAAACACAAAGAAACCCATGGGTGGTATATGAGAAAGCAACGCTACAAATAGATGTTACACTGGCTAAACAAAGAACTGACAAGTATGGTAAGAAATCCAGCAAAGTGTAACAGGGACAAATGGTGTGGCCTATTCGTTCTGTCACAGTATGTCATCTCCTAATTGGTCTAGTTATTCAAATTCTGTGTGCATGAAAATAACAAGCCAAAACTGTTGGTTTCTATTAAGCCTGATATTTTTCTTAAAGGCAGCAGGAGACATATTATAGAACCACGGCAACATCACTGCCACGGAAACCGCAGAGAGCTTATCCTGAAGCTAAAGAAATCTTTCATAGAGCTGCCAGTTCAGCAGAAATGTTTCTGTAAAAATTTAGTGCAGCAGCTTTTTTTTATTTATTATTATTTAACTTTTTTTTGGAGTAGACGCCTCACTGTTATTTTGGGTTTCCAGTAGGTCTGTTTTCCATATTTCACTGTTAGAGAAATGACCATAATGTCACACCATGGCAATAATCTGCTCATTTTTAAATATCAATGAAAAATACATTATGGAACAGAATTTATGCTAATAGTCGGAGTCTGGCTTCATGAAGGCTAAACTTTTAGTAACCTATATTTAAACCTCACTACACCATAATTACATCGCTTTAGCTTCTCTACCTCGACCTCAACCGCATCTCAAACTAGCCGTGAAGAATCAGTTTTGATTATTTTACCATTTTCCATTTTCCTAATTCCAACTGGATGACTGTACCTGACCTCATGTGACACAGTGTTGGTAAAGCACTGAACATAAATAAGCAGGTAGAAAGACATTGATGGACTGAATGAGGCCATGTGTTAGTAGTGGTGGGGGGGTTGTTAAGGGGTTGCGAGTATGTTCCGTCACGCAGGAAGGTGACAGCGACAGTTTAGGCGTCATCCGTTATGTAACAGGCCGTACCTTTTTTGCTGCTGAGGATTTACATAAGTAATATGTAATTTTTTTTTTACCCACTGACAGCAGCCTCGTTGAGATTCACATGAATAAATTAGGATTATTCTGGGAGAGAGCAGAGCGAGGTGTTGCTTGGTTCCCGCTGACTTTGTTACTTATTGAGTGAGACGCCTGAGTTGTGATTTCTAATCTGTTGATAGGGCTCGTGTGGTTTTTTGTTCCAGCGCAGTCGAGTGAGTGGAGACTCCCAGCGTGAATACAATCATTGTAATAATCCACCACAATAAGAATAGCCTTTTCTTTCTTTTTGTGGAGCATTTTAAAATAGAAATATTACAGCTTTTATTTCACTGTATAATTTGTTCATGTTGAGAAATGTTCTGCCTGAGTGCCAACAGAATCAAACTAAGCTGTAGCGTAGTTGACTTTATCCTTATACTGTAAGTGGCATCACATATGCTCAGATATCAATGCTGCGATTAGTGGAGCTGACTGTAATTTAGTTATTTACAGTTTCTCACTTCTGTTTTTATCTTAATTGTGGGTGTTAACAGTCCAGTGAAGTAGACATGAAATGAGTCACCAGTGATAGGATTTCTAACCATGTTAGTGTAGATTTAGCATTGGCTTTGATGTGTCAGTTGGTCCACACTAAAATATCTGGACAAATATGATGGATTGTCATGAAATATGGTAAATATATCCAAAACCCCTATGAGGATGTATCCTAATGACCTTTCATCTGATGCCAGATGATGACCTTCCACTCTGACTTCCACTTCATCACCATCAATAACTGTAGAACAAAATCACAAAAAAAACAAAAATCACAACACCTCAGCATGTTAGCATTGTCATTGTAAGCATGTTTGATTGCTGAAATAAGCATTAAGCTCAAAGTACCAATGTACCAAGCTAGAACAAAGACTCTTGAAGGGCTTTCAAACAGAATGGAATATAAGTTGCATCTTTCCTGTCAGAGAAAGATTACACCTTTTTTAAATAACCTTTTGTTTATCCTGCGTAAAGTATGGATATTACATACTCCACTAACATCCCAATGAAGCCTGTAAGAGTTGAATATTATGTAAAATGTGTAGGCCTAATGTAATGACAGTGCTGGTTAAACAAGCTGGTGAAGCAAGGATGAGCAGACTTCAGGGAGGAAGTCCAATGATCTGGTAGCTGACAGAATAACAAACCCAGATTAAAAGTCATAAAGAGACTGTGTGTTTTAGATGGAATACAGTCTCATGTATTAGTATTGAAATCTGTTATGGTTCAACTACTGTAAATGGGAGGAACTTTTTCAGTCAGTCCATCTCTTGCAAATCACAAAACAGCCGTAATGTGGGTGCCTGAACGCATCCTGCGTAGGCACTGACATTGGACTCACTCTGCCTGTGTAGAAACCGTGACTCTGATTGACTCACCACTTTTAAAAGTCTCTGAAACCATTTATTTTCTTCCAGATTTAATTATGATAGATAGATGCATGCTAATCCAATATGTTTGCTCTCTAATGTTCATAGATCCGTTATTTGTTATATCCAGGAGACAGTTCTTACCCATCACGATGCAAATGGAAAACAAATGCACTATTTACTTCTGTTTGAGTAATGTGTGCAGAAAACTAGTGACCATCTGTTTTCGGGAATTCAGTTTCGTTTTGAGAGATGAAACTATATTTGTGGATAACTATTAAAGTTGTACATCTTCATTAGGATCATTAGGAACTAATTGGCTTGGTGCTGAGGACACAGACAAAGTAGCAAAGTCAGAAATTGTTGCTTTTCATTGGATTTGTTAAGAATTAGAAATATATTGCTCAAACTTCCCGCTGCAGTCACCCTGGATTCAAGTATTGGGGAACCTGGTGACAAAAGGCAAACAGAGGCCAAGCCCAAACACCAACAGTTCTGTAAAAACACATTTTGTCTGAATTTTCTTGAACGTCAGCGCATCCACCGCATCCACAGTACTTTCTTTGCCGCCATGTCGACAAGCCGACAAATAATTCAATACAGCAGCACCAGAGCACCAACCACTCAGGAAATCGTGATAAAACAGAGGACTTTTTCAATCAAAAAACTGTCAGAATTCAAGACAAGTCAGACTACACTGAAGAAAGCGACAAGTGTGTCAAGCAAAGCACCGGAGACAACCTTCTGCTGTGTCACTACTCGTGGCGAAGTCAAAAAAATCCACATTCTGTCGTTGAAGATCTCTTTCTCCCTGCAGTCATAGTTTTTGCTGAAACTATGACTGACAAGAAAGCAGTCAAGGAATTCAAGACAGTTTCAGTATCAAAGCACATAGTGTGCTGTTGCATCGATGGCATGTCCATGAAAATGGTTCGGTGGTGGATAAAATGAGGCAAGCAGGTCAGTTCGCTTTGCAGTTGGATGAAATGACTGATGGTGGTGTAGGTCAGTTTTTGGCCTTTGTGCATTATAAAGACATATTGGACGTAAATGAGTATATTAAGTTTTGCAAGAAGCTTACAGGAAAGGCAGCTGGTAATGAAAATGTTCAAGTTTTTTGAGTTTTTTAAAAGAAGAAAAGCATTCTCGAGTCAAAATCCTGCAGTCACGATCGCGAGATGGCGTGGCATCAATGATGGAGAGAGTGAATGGGCTACTTGGGCGTGTGAAGAAGGTAAATCTCGACTTACAATGGTTACACTGTATTAATCACCAGAAGACACTTGCTAGCAAGAGAATGAGCCCTGAGTTAAGTGCTGTTTTGGATGATGCAGTTAAAGTCATTAATATTTTTCAGTCCAGGCCAATTAATCACAGGCTGTTTGAAAATCTTTGTCATGACAGCAGGTCAGATTCACCAGCAGCTACTGCTTCATATTAATGTCTGCTGGCTGTCTTGTGGCAGAACGCTACTGAGACTGTTGGAACTTTGCATTACAGACAGAGGACTTTCACCCCCTTGCGGCAGTGTTTAAAGATGCAGAATGGGTTGGCATATCTGGCTGATGTGTTCCTTAAACTGAATAATGTCAACCTATCACTTCAAGGCAAGGGCTCACACATCCTTACATGTATGACAAAGTGAATGTATTCATAAAGAAGGTTAAATTATGGGAGAGGAAATGCAAGGGTGGAGATCTAAGCTGTTTCCCACTGCTTGATGCCCATTTTGCCAACACAGATGTTGACAAGTCCTTTGGTGAAAGCACATCTGTCTTAAGTCAACACTGTTTCCAACCTGTACTTCCATGATATGAAGCAAAGTCCAAAAAAAACTGGACTAAGTGAGGAATGAAAGCAACAGCAGCCTTCCTACAAGACTGCAGGAAAATCTGATGGACTTGTCTTAATAAGGTAGAAGATGGTACAACTGACAGAGTTTGGGTGTGAAGTTGAAAAGGAATATTCTGAGCTGGGAAAACGTGTGTGATCTACTTGTGTGTGAAGTGATCTTCTCAGCTTAAACTCACATCCAAACCAAGCAGAGGAACAGGCTGAATGTATGAGAACATCCTCATAACAGCTGTTGCCATGCTGCCCAAGAACTATCAAAGCTCACGAAAGGCAAACAAGCTCTAGTGTCTCATTAAAGCTCAGGTGACTGATGAAAAGACGTTAAAACTGCTACAGAATGAGTCTGACTATTGTTTTTTCATTAACAAGTATAAATTACTTTGTATTGAAGCATCGTTCGAATGATTTTATGTAATATTGGGTTAGATACTAAAAGTTTAATGTGATTAGGAGGATCGTCAACATGTGATGGGGTGCTATTGGCATGGCAAGGCAGCTGAAGGGTTTCAAGTAAAAAATGGAACCATTGGGATCCAAGAACTTAACAACTTTTATGTTTTGGGTCAAAATTGACCTTTGCTACCATTGTACTTTTGATGAGGTATTACTTTTGGAAACAACTGCAATCTGGTGCTAATTGTAGGGAAAATAGACACAAAGTAACAATAAGACAGTAATTTGAGTTGTGTGCATTTTATGAGCAGTTGCTGATTAATAGAGGAACTGCTCCATGTATAGCCATATATATATTATTGGAAACTTTCTCTCTCTTTCTAAATAGGTTTAAATGGTACGCTTTAACATTATATGATTTAAACTTGTACATTATGGCAATTTCAGCTGGACTGCTGTGCACGTGTTTAAAGACTAGATTACACTTAATTAGAATGAAAATAGTGGAAATCAATTGTCTCCTATAATAGTAATTACATACTTCTTTCCAGAAACCTTCCTGTTAATATACAATTTCATATCAGTCCCTTTATACAAAATTATAGGAAACCCTGGGGCCACGTTAATGGAAGTTTTAGTCGTGTTGAAGTCAGCAATGAACCAATTTTGACCTGAACACGAGGACCATAAAGAGGGTTAATTTCTCCTATTAGTGTGTTTTATGATTGACTGTGAGGGAGTGCAGTCACTCAACCATCCTCTTATTTACTAATCAGCAACATAAAAAGCTATTAGTGCCTCCACTGGTGCTAGATCAAATTAACATTTAGAGACACACACTCAGACGCTCACTGCTAATGTAATCATTGGTCAAGAACCAGAGAGCATTGTGTGTGGGGGTGGGGGTTTCTCTGTGTGTGTGTGTTCCTTTAAAGTTAAAAATGTACTTAAGTTTTTGTTTGAACTACATGAGCCAGAGTCAAATCTATTGGAAACTGTCTTGTTTTAAAGCACCATTAACTTTTCTTGCCCCATGTACTTGACTGCAGTTTGACAACAGCGCCGCTGTAATTTAACACAAGAGAGTATGACCTCATCCAGGCTGCTGCTGAAGTGCTCTTCTTATTAGATTATGTGCAGTCAGCTGAAGGGCCGTTTCTCAGTGACATCTCCATAGATCAATTGGAAACTGACACCCACTGCAAAACCACGTCGACAAGCCAAATAACAGCTAGCATTTGCTTTTACAATTGCATTACAAGGGAAGCTGCTGATAGCACATTAGTCATCAGTGTCCTGTCAATAGCAAGGACAAGTCATCACAGAAAGCATCTGACACATGGTGATGAGAAAGAGCCAGAAAAAGCTTTCATAATACAAGATTATGATGCATTTTAAAGCAGAAAGATTGTATTTATGGATCCATAGTTTCTTATAATTTCCTAGGACTTTTCCTTGAAAGAAATATCTAATTTTGTAGTAAGTATGGGGGAAATATAAGCGAAGTTCTGACACAGTTATTGTAGTTAGAATTGAGTTGGTTGCATTGGCTTATGAGTAATGGTTGATGTTCGTGACAGCAAAAATTTAATTTAATATCCTTCATCATTTATTTGTCACACTCAGCACTACTGTATTCCCAGTAGTGAGCATGTGTGAAGCTGTAGAGAGTCCTCGCATGTGAAAACCACATCTTAACACCAAACACATCATCAGCGGTCAACAAATGTGCCAAAACTTTGAGGTCACATCCAGGTCATGAACCCTGCTATGTATCATTCACTTGATATGTACAGTCAGCCCTCCTCAGTTTAGCAAATTATAACATGACCAATATAATTTAAAAGGTGTGTTCAGGTCCCCAGTGTCTGGGTTTCTAAGTTGATAGAAACTAGAGTACAACACATTATAGGATATACATAATGGAAGCAAATTCCACTGTTAAGTAGCCCAATGTTTCAGTGGTTCCCAGCTGACTTAGAACTCCTGCCGAGGGTCACCAAGACAAATGGTGGTGAGGTGATGAAGATTAATTGGATTGGATAGATAGTTGGACAATTCAAAAAGCTTGGGAATGGCTCTTTTAACCTTAACCTCCTTTAACACTTATCTTAATGGAGCAATGGCAATTATATCTAACTATGAACCATATTCTGCCTGAGGTGAAACATCACAGCTTGTGTGCATGGCTATAATTGAACGTGTTTGAGGTTACCAGTGGTTCCTGACATTGCCACTTGATGACATGTGCATGCAGTTCTGTTCATGTGCTCACACTTAGAACTTGGAAGAAGAACAATGGCACAACATTGACATTTCTGCCACAACAAAGTCTTTTACAAGTTCTGAGGAAGAAGCACCATAAAGAATATATTTAGAGTTTTATATTTGTCTCAGCGCTGGTTTCTAGAATCAATATTGAGGCTTAACAAGAAGTTATGTTTTGGGATGCGTTTACTTGATTAACAGGACTTTCAGTCTATCACGGTCAGCTTTGATGGTTGCTGTTTGCTTGTGCCCACTCCATCCAGCCTACCCTTTGACTAAATATAGACTTTGTGGCTTCAGAATGTGCCAAGATGCCAAATAGAAGGAAACAATTTCAGACTTCAAAACATTTCTATAGAAACCTACATGTGACATCAAAAACACTTAGTACATGGAGTTCTACAGTCTGTGTAGCAGCATTTTAGTAGTCCTATATTTATTCACAGAGGCACTGCAGTACAATACAGCTGCTCATTAAAACATAAGCCAAAAACAATTTAGGATATATCTTGGGCTTTATAGTCCTCTGTGGCCGGTGCAACGGTGCAGGTTGATGCTGTCTCTTGATTCAGCCCATTAAAGACAACAGTGTACAGATGCTTAGTGGATAGAAAAGACAAGGGCTCTTTCCATGCCTGCTGGCAGATGGTAGACCCTTTTCACTCCATTTAGCACTTCTTCATTTTATCTCTACCTCAATGACTTCACCACTTTTAGTCATTTCAGCAAAACAATGCTTTGGAGATTTGTCACTGAATCCAAAGACTTTGTTTGTTGGAGTAGTCTTTGTTTATGTGTAATTTGTCCTTTCAATCATACTCCGAATCTAAATGTGTAATGATACAATTTGAAGTCAAACAGAGCATTAATATTTGTTTATCGGGTAGTCGTGTCAGTCTGTTGGTGATGTTGGTCTGTGTTTTGGTCTTTCAGTAGGATGGTTGAAGCTGTCCTTACAAGAAAAAACACAAGTTAGACTTCTTGTTCAAATGATGCACAAGCCACTTCACAAGAACCTCTGGTGGTATTGTGAATTATGACAATTTCTGAGAAGTAAGGGCGGAAGTAGCGTAATTATGTTTGAGACCCACAAAACCTCTTCAGGAAGCCGTCAGAAGGGGCGTGTAAAGTGTTGTGACATTGACATGGGAGACCAGCAATTGTGACCAGCATCACAGTTGACATTGGCCTCTTTAACCATGACCACAATCTTTCTCAAAGCCAAGTGATTTGTTACAATGCTATTGGTGGGACTCTAGGAATGGCCAAATGACTGATGGCGATGTCAGTTCAGACTGAAATATCTAAACATGATGGATTGAGACAAAATCCACTATAGACTTTCATGGTTTCCGCACAATGACTCTTACTGACTTTGGTGATCCCCTGACTTCTCCACTTCCACCAACATTAGACTTACATGTTTAGTTTGGAGAGAAATATTTCAAAAGCTGTTGGGTGGATTACCATAAAATCTGGTTTAGAAATTCAAATTTCCCAAGGAACTAATTGTAATTTTGTTGATCTCCTGAAATTTAATCTAGCACCATCATTCGATTCCAAATTTCAGTTCGTCCAATACCAAATATAACCAAGTACATGCTAAACTGACATCAACTTTAGCTGTACTTGTGTTTTGTGCTTAGTGACTGTCAGATTTCTGACACTGTCATCAGGTAAAAAGTTTCCTGTCACTGAAGTTGGACCCTATATGTCAAGATATCATGCTGTTAAATGACACTGTCCCACCTTTAGGAGCCTCTGTAACTTTGGTTCAGGATAACTTATACACATTATTGCGTTTTGGTTGTAAAATACTTTCATTTCACACAGTAAGCCTTTTTTATTTTGGAAACATTTTCAGGCTTGTGCACAAAAATATAGCTGGCTGGTAAGAAGTTAATCTGCCTCAAGATAAGTTTGTTTTTTAGAGAACATTGCATTTTAGTCCCATTACTGGCGAGGCTATAATAAATGAAACGATGCCTGCAAGCTAGTTCAGGCAGTCCAATTCAATTTACCACTCCACTCACACGCCATACTCCCCTCACTGTATATCCACTGCACTCTTATAATTACAGCAGTACTTAAGTGTCAGTGCTCCACTGCCCTGCTGCCAAGGCTGCTACTGCCACGACACTTCATATAACATTTCAATAACCCCAGCATCCACCTGTGAGCTCTGAGTCTATCTTCCCCTGCTGCGGCAGTTAGTATCATCACTCCCTGCTGTGTCAGATCAATGATTCCTTGTGGGGGAGCGATGAGGTCAGAGCCTAGATGACAAACACTACTGCTGGACATATTCTACATTTAAATGATAATCTACTCCACATGAGTCGACCCAATGAACTATATTTGTAGTTTAGAGTGTACATGCTTTCTCTCTTAACACTCTTTGTAATGGAGCGTTTCCAGTTTGTCCCAAATCAATCAATCTTCAAGCCCGAGTACCCTAAAAAGCTTGTTAGGTTAGTGTGTTCCATATTAATATCACATTACAACACAGTATCTTTCTTTCTCCTCTTGTGTTCTCTGCTGCTTTACTTAGTTTTTTGTCCTAGTGAAACTATATGAACCCCAGTGTGCTGCTGTCATTTTGATACATTGCCTCATGCCTTGCTGCACAATGAATATCAGACAGTGGAGCCAGACTGCACTACATTTAGCTGATAGATAACACGCAGGCTTTTCAATTCGCACTTCTTTTTTTTTTTCTCATAAAGCTTATCTTGATAGAGAGCTTCGCTGTTGCGTTGATGGCAATAAGTATTTCATCATTAGAGAAATGGCAGCGTGTTTATTCGTGTGCTGATGATGGATCGCTGTTCGTACAAGCAGGGTCACTCCTCAGGTGATAGATTATGTTAATGGCTGATTTAACTACGATCACACGGTTTATTTCTTCTGCAGTTATGAACTAATAATGCATCATGATTAAACATCTCTCTCTCACACACACATACACACACACTAGAGATCCTGCAGGGCTTTTTTTCTCTTCAACATATTCTCATTCACAATGTGCTGGTTTTAAAGAAGCAGAATGGCTAAAGTCTCTTATTGGACAGGTTCCTTTTTTTTTTTTTTTTTTTTTCCTTGTCAAGGCCACTGGAGTATTTCCAACAATTAGACAACCATTAAATAATTCCTGCTAGGGTACAAACATTGAGTGGCTGCATTGAAAAAATTAAAAAGTACAAGAAGTCAAAAGTACAAGACTGTATCCTTAACAAGTTTGGGAGGTGAGCCAAGTCCCTGAGCGCATTGCAGCAGGAAGCATCTGATCAGTGAGCTTACCATTCTGTTACTGTGCAGCTAATGACATGGTGAAGTTCACACTGATGGGGAAACTTCGCTGATTTTACAGATCAGTTCACTCATCACAGGAAGCACTGCTCAGCCTGTGCAGACAGTTATATATATAACTGTGTATTTATAATGTGTTCTGTGGCTCTGGAGGAGCGTTGTCAAGTAATCAGCAGGTATTAAATGTTTCATTTGTAGGACATTTCACACAGTGGGTGGTGACATGTTCGTGTTGTTGTACAGTATGTGATGTGCAGAAACAGTCTCAATAAGTTTATCTTCCATTATTAAAGTCCATGTAAAGTAATAATAAATATGTGTTCTGAGTTTGACATACCACAGAAAAGTGTGTTGTTAACCACCCTGCCAAATTTGAATGATTAAAAAAATCACCAAATATATGAAATTAGGCTTCGAAATTGTGTAAAAATCAGTCTCTTTCTCCGCCGAGTTCGCTGAATCCCCGCCCCCTACCAAGTGTCACCTGCCAATCAAAGTCACCACCTCCACCAGAAACATGGACGCTAAGTCTGAGAGCTTTCTGCTGCTAGCTCAGCTGCTAGCTCGGCGGCTAGCTCAGCAGCTAACTGGCTAACTGTAAATGAAGGGATCTGCATAATAAAATGTTACCAGATCATCGTCAGGGTTACCTCAGCTTGTATATATTGAATGTGTATATGGTATAGAGTCTCCCAGTGCCTTCCCCATAGTAACCATCAATGGGGTCCATTGGTACTGTAGTATTTAACGCCATCTGACACCAAAAAGAGAAAAGGCAGGAGTTATATATAACCAATGACTATAACATAACCCTGCCTTGTAACCCCAGCCCTCATTAACCTCAGCTGCAGACACAAGCAGACTACTTGAAACTGGAATATTAAAGAGACAGACCATTCCTCCCGAAAAATGTTCTATTGTCTGCTATATCCTTCTATTTCTCTCCATCTGGCTGTGTCTTTTATTCCCCCATTCACTCACAAGGTTAATTGTTGTAGTTACACCTTCATATGCAGAGCCCCTTTCAATACATTTACCCAGATGGACATCTCATAGTCACTTATTACAGTTGGGTAAGCTTTCTCAGCAAACAGATGTCTGATGTGTCAACAAGCCAAATATTCACCACGTATTCACCATGCTGAGTCTGACTTGTAAAGAAGACAGAATGTGAAGTGTGCCGGAGTTTCAATCTGGACAGTTATTGACAGCACAGACATGATTCAACTTGAAAATGGTGCTGTCTTCAGAACAAACATTCACTATTATTATTATTATTTTCCAAACTGTCAATGATTGTTTGCGTGAGAAGCCTTGTCAGCCGGCTCTCTGCAAATTCACTTTTCTTCAAATATCGGAATGCAAATGGAACAGAGCTGTTTCCTTCCAAAACCAAAGAGAAAAAGCTTCTTTCAAACAGGAGTTTGATGTTTGAATTGAGGAGCTGACTAAAGAGAAGAAAGAGAGTGTTTTTTTTTTTTATTGCCATGCAGCTGCACTCATAGGAAGGCGAGGGATTTTTCAGAAGTATGTTTGATATACATGAGTAAACCCCCCATTTCCCATGCTAATTTTCTGCCCCGCAGTTCATCTCTCACCCACTGAGTGCAGGAATAATAAACTGTTGACCTGGTGACTCCAGATGCCAGACAGGGGCCCGCGCCTGATTGGACTCCACGGTGCTTCAATCAGCTTAATTGGCCGAGACTATAGTATCACTGAGAGAGAGGGGAAGAAATGAGAGAGGGGGAACGCTGGAATTGCAATAGAATTGAGAGCTTGGATCGTGCACGCCTCATTATATGTTGATTGACGGCGCCTGTGTGCGGGGGCAGGGGGGGTGGAGGGGAGGGGGGGGGGGAGTGAAGAAGCAGTGGCATATCTCAGAGGCAAAACAAAACAACTTTAATGTGGCTTTGAGTTTGGGTAATTTTTAGGATTCTTCTCTCAGAGCGACAGAGGCAGATCCAGCTTATTCAATAACTACACGTGTTTAATGATGCTCTCTATAGGCAGGTGGAGGAGCTGTGTTTAATTTCTGTAGTAAAAAAAATAATTGGCTATAAAAATGTAAATTTGAAATCATGCTGAATTAATTCAAATGATGCGTCATCAAAAGTGGATTCATGCATTTTCATGAATACATTTTCTGAATGAATTTACAGTCATTACAGAGCATGGCGGTGCAATCCTGCAGGCTCTGCTGTTGCTGCTGTAATGTTATAGAGTAAGTACAGTACAGCTTTCTGATATCCAGTTGTTACACAGGACTCAGATAGAAGCCCAGGATTCTGAGTTGCTAAATATCCAATTATTGTTCTTCATAAAGTGTCAACAAATCATGAAGCCGATATTAAAGTGCACTGAAGTGAGACACATTTATTTATTAAATTATTATTATTATTTATTATGACAAACTGAACTTAATAGCCATCCAGGGGTTAAAATAGTTTAATATTTATGTGTTTTGTGGCCTTCCGTGAACCTAAGACCATATTAATATTAATAACAATAACAATAGTCATAATAATAATTCATAATTAATGATATAGTAATGAAATAGTAACAACAACAATAATAATACATGTTTAAAAGCACCTTTCAAGACACTCAAGGACACTTAACAGAGTAAAAAAGAACCAAAGCAAATAACAAGCAAAAATTAAAGCTGTAAGCAGTGATGAACGGGCCCTCGCCCCCCCATGCATGTCAGTTTACAGATACAATAGGGCTTCGCGCTGGTCAGTGCTCAGGCCCTAATAATATGATAGATTAACACACACACACACACAAGCAAAGCCAGTCTGAACAGGTGAGTTTGAATTTGTGATTTTTAATGATGTGCACTGATGAATACACACACACACACACACACACACACACTGAAAGCTCTGTCCCCCATGGTGCTGAGTGTAACAGGGGGTTGATCAGTAAGTGGGCATCAGAGGAACACAGTGTGTGACCATCACAGGTTACAGTAAATGTCAACAGCTTGAGAGAACGGACAGAGGTGTGTGTGTGTGTGTGTGTGTGTGTGTGTGTGTGTGTGTGTGTGTGTGTGTGTGTGTGTGTGTGTGTGTGTGTGTGTGTGTGTGTGTGTGTGTGTGTTGATGCCTTAGATAACACAGCTGCAAAGTTATAAAGAAACAGTAGCAGGGAGCATGAATTAATATTGTGGATAAAGGAGCTTGTAAAAATGAAGAGGTTTTAAGGTTTTAACAATTTCTGATTGTTAAACACTGCATGACATTTTTTTAATGAATTATTGATCCATTACTTATATGAAATGAAATATTGATTAGTGCAGCTTTAAAGTCACAATGGGTTCAAATTGTGTCACTTCCATAATACACAATCAGCATACATGGGAGTGTAATGCCATCAGATTCACATTTAAAAACAGGCACATGAAAACAGAAAACATATTTGACACATTTTAAAAACATAAAATCATACAAAAAATGTTAAATGTGGGATTGCTTATGTATTGGTCTATTTAAGGATGGATAGTGCTGATGTATTTGTGTCCAGATGTATAATCTCATGGTCCAGTCTGCAATATATTTCATATATTTAGATTGCTAAAGCTAAAGTCAAAATCGAGCAATAAATAATCATTATTGATAAGATATTCAACCCATCAGGCCAGTAACTTTACTCTGCCTGATAGCATGGATTAGAAGTAAGAAAAAAAAGTGTTATTTGACAAGACATAGAAAAAAAAAGTCTGTTGAAATTGTGCTTCACTGAGTTTTTCCAGCTCCTCCGGGTCAAAGTTCACTGATTTTCGCTCTTCTTTCCACACGGCCTTCCCGCCCCCTGCTGTCGTCAATCCTGTCAGGCTCCGTACAGCCGACTCGCTGCTCTACACACACAGAATATAGGCGGGAGGGGGAGGGTGGGGCGTCTGTCACACCTCCATACATTTCTCCTGTCACCTCTCTGTTTTTCTGTCCCCCCCTCACTTTCTAAATCAGCCTCACAAAGCAAATATTGATGAAACGCACCCACGAGCCACCATGTACATCCTGAAGAGGTCATTTCAAAATAAAAGGGACACACACTTTAATTTACTACTTCTTCTCACTCTGACCTGTCAATAATCCAGCTGTGAAATCAGACGGGCGTCGTAATGTCTCATCTGTTCCATCACTGCTCGATAGTCCGAGCGGAGGAAGTGATGGCTGCCCTGTTGATTGATAGATCCTTATTGATTTTTGGCGCGTGTGCCTTTTGTAAGAGAAACAGCATTTCATTGAGCTCTTGGTAAATAACACGGTGAGGTTCATGGCTGTTCTCATTAGGCTGGAATGAAGTTGCAGCCCTAACATTAAGATGGATTGCTTTTTCCACACCTCTCTGCACCCAGAAGGAAGAAAGGATTGTTGATATGAATGAAAATGATGTAGAATCTGTGCCTTGGTTTTTGTCATGAAAATATGTCAGACACTCCTATAAATAATGTTTCTTTTCTTTCACTTGTTTTTTTGTCTAGCTGTTCCTGTTCCAGTTACTGAGAGGTCTGTCCTACATCCACCAGAGGTACATCCTTCACCGTGACCTGAAGCCCCAAAACCTGCTCATCAGTGACACTGGAGAGCTGAAACTGGCTGATTTTGGTGAGTAGGATGGACACTGGTGATCTCTGTTTTTCTTCTTCTATCACAGGAAGAGTTTCAATCTGATTTCACACAAATCTGCATTAACATGAAGTAAATGTATTTGTAGATTTATTAGGATTAAAATGACTTAAATTGTAAAGGGTTAATATTTGGGCATTGTGGGAAATGTTGCAGATCAATGAGCAGGTCTGCTTTATGATGAATATATAGAATTGTATGCATTATTATTTGTATTACCCATTATGTTTCAGAAAATATAGCAATTTCACCTATTTAATGATAAAAAATGATTCCCTGACAAAGAATTTGATCAATTTTTTTTTTTTTTTTTTTTTTGTATAAAGGGATTATCATTTTTGGCATAATGCTGTAATCAAAACATTATAATAAGATAAAATGTGTATTACCACCTTAACCACACAAACGGACAAGAAATCAATCAATCAAACTTTCTTTGTAAAGCACTTTTTATACATGATAAACAAAACATAGGAAACACTATCATAACTCTCAATAATCTGCAATGAGGAAACACTAGAGGTAGGATAAAAAATGTCAAAAAAATTAAAATAAAAAGGTAATAAAAGGATAAAAGTATTAAAAATATATAAAAAGAAAGAATAAAGAAAAAATTGTTAAAACTGAAAATGTATGACATAAAGTTACTTAGACTTATCCAACACACACACACACACACACACACACACACACACACACACACACACACACACACACTAGTACTCAATGCCAAACTGCAGCTTGGACACTGAAGCCAACTGGTGCAGAGGTCACTGTGCTGATTCTTAACATCAAACAGTGTAAACAGTGACTCACTTGTTTCTACAACTTTATTATTCATCATTCTTCCCTAGTTTGACAGTTCTTAGTGAAGTCGACCTGTGGCACCTCGTCTCTGATCAAACCCGCAAGTCATGGAAGACGGCGAGCTATAATTGGCACATAATGTTGAGTAATGACAGCGAGAAGGTTTGACTTTATGATGCAAAAAAGACCAAAATATTGTGTAGTGTGATCGGGGGGGTTTAATAGGCTTCTTGGAGGAACACTTGCTGCATCGGGGCTCTTTTTTCTTTTTTTTTGTGTGTCTTTCTTGGCAGCGGCTGCAGTGTGGCTTTGGATGGTCTGTCTGTCCATCCATCTGTCACTCACTTTGGCCAAAATGGTGAAATCTTGACGACTAGTTGACCTCCTGACCTTTGCTTTTCCCGCCCTTTCATCTAACAGACCAACATTTCTACTTATACACAAGAAAACTCTGAATCACAGAGCAGATCAGCATGAAAGTTAGCAAACACATTCATGCACCCATCTATTTTGGTCAAGGCTGAATAAGTGTGTGTATGTATGTGTGTGTGTGTGGGTGTGTGTGTGTATTGGGAACCCCTCTTGAAGTGGCACCATATGGCTTGGATCAGCGCTCAGTAAACACTGCGTACATGGCCTGTCTGGCATCCTTGGGGGGGGAGGGGGGGCTAGCCTTCTGCACACCCTCTCCATCCATCCATCCATCCATCCATCCATCCATCCCATTCACTCATCCATCCGTCTGTCCGGTCCATCCATCCCCTGTCTTTCCTCCTCTACCCCGCATCCATTCACCCCCTTCCTGCTCCCCTTAACCATCCATCTCCTCCACCCTTCCAGCTCCCCATCCCTCAGCCCAGACAGATGGGGGAGGAGGAGGAGGAGGAGGAGGAGGAGGAGGAGGGTGGCAGCTTCATCAATAATGCAAGCCTTGTATTAGTGGTTGGGGGGGAAGAAAAAAAAAACATTACTGTGAGGGAAATGAGAAGAGGAAAATAATAGACAAAATACCAAATGAGCAAAAAGAAACTCCCTGGCCCATTAGTCTGTCGCTGAAGCTCATCAACAAACATGCACGAAACACACAATCAGCCTTTGCCTGAGGGATGCCAGATGAGGAAGGTGAAAGCTATGTGTGTGTGTGTGTGTGTGTGTGTGTGTATGTGTGTGTGTGTGTGTGTGTGTGTGTGTGTGTGTGTGTGTGTGTGTTATGTGGCCGCCAGCGCTCCCTATGGTCCTCAGCCTAGGCAGCAAGAATACTAACGGCCAACAGCTGAGGCCAGTGGCGATGGTTGGTCTGGGTAAAGCAGAGAGACGGAGGCACAGTGTCAACAAAGGAGGGGCTGAGAGAACCCTCAGTCAGGGGGCGAGGCTGTGAGGCGATCGAATCGAGGGTACAAACAGGAAAAGTTATGAGGTCATTATGATGAAAGGAGGGAAAAGGGGAGCTGGAAAAAGGTTAAGGGTGAGTTAATAAATGAGGGTAGTAGATTATGCTACAGCTATTATGATGAAAAATGTTGTTTATGGTGCTTTTGCTTTAGTAGCAGAGAGATGATCAATATGTGTCCAACTGACTTTTTGGTCCAGAGTATCTATGGGTCAGATTACCAGGAGCTTTAATTTTGGATGTTCGTGATCCCCAGAGGATGAGTCTAAATTATTTTGATGACTTTGCTCCATGACAGTATTTTCTTTACTTACAGTTGCTTATACACATATTTATTAGTGTAAATCACAAGTTTATTCACAAGATATTATATCGTTACAAATGACAATTATTTGATGTTTGCCAATATCACAAAGAGCCATGATTGATATGAGACATGAGGATATGCTGGTTTAACATAATCACTTCCATTCATGTCAAAACACAAAAAGCAAGTAAAATATAATTTGACATTTTTATTTCTGACCTTAACCAGAGATTTAAATGAAAAACAAGCTATTCTTTTAAAAAAATTTAACATAGACAACCTATTAAAGACGACTGAAAGAACATTAAGTAACTAGTCTGGACTTTTGCTTCTCTTTCAAAACATCAGTGTTTACCGTGCTGCAGAGGAAAAGCATCACTTTGCTCTAAAGACGAGCATCAGCAGCACACTTCAGGCACTTTATAGTCTGTGTGAAGCGTCTGGTGATAGACTCACCTCTATAATCCAGCTACACACATGTTGCTAGCTGCTGAAATGTGAAATCACAGCAGTGATACTCATCGCTCTCTTAGTTGTGCTTTAGTTTTAAGAAAAAAGCTGCTCAGGATCTTCATGGACTTTTCTTCTGGCAGGTTGCCATGGTGTCACTTGCATTTGGAGGTGTGTATGCCAGGGGAATTTCAAAATAAAGGCGCGTCTTAAAGATGATGATTGATGTCTGATCAATCCTTTGATTTGCATCGATGCTATTGGCTTTCCACTTTAACACAACATATATTTAAATCTACAGTCACACATTCAATCAATGAGTCAGTGGGCTTAGTTTTTGATTGACATTTTGGGGCGGGAATAACAAAACGTGCTTGCTGTGAAAGATAAACACAGTTGGGTGTTGTGAGTGATGAATAGTAGACAGTAGACAGTAACATGGCCCATTTAATTATCAGAGCAACACCATTTCAAATCAAATGCCAATCAGGTTTATCAAATCAATTCACAATCCATCTCTCTGTTTTTTTCAATCCACATACATTTCATCACTTCTATTATTAATTCTTAAGCATTTCCATCTCTTCATTTTGTTCCTCCCACCCTCGAGGCCTCTTCCTTTAAATGATAAATGGCAATTTTTGCGTCGTAAGTGATGAATGTAAGACGGAGAGAATGATGAAACACGCCTCTGTTTTCATCATATCACCACTGCTTTAATCAAATCGCCTTTAAATGAATCAAAGCGCATTATCATTTATCACTCTATTATTCATTTCACATCTATTTTTACCTCCTATTTTTCACATCACATGGGTTTTCATCACCTCCGTTTTTATCGTTTGTTTCACTTCCTCTCTTCTCTACATGTTATCTTATTGCTGTATTATCTTATGTATTTTATCTACATCTGAAGGTAGCTGGCAGGATAACAGAGGACTATTATCTGATCAGCCACAGTGTCCATGCTGCTGCTGCTGGTGCTGCTGGTGTAGTTGATCCAGATGCTCCCCTCTGCTCCTCTGTGGGTTTATGCACTTTTTAATGAGCTGTGAATTAAAAAAAACAAAAAACAACCACCTCTTTAAATGAGGCTTTGAGGAGCCCACATGTTTCATATCAAGGACACAATTAATTGTGGCCAGCTAAGCAGTGTGAGGGGTGTGGGGGGGTGGGGGTGTGGGGGGTGATGTGTATTGTTTGTGTGGTTGAGTTGGGTGTTATCTCTGCATCTTTGTCTGAATGCACGTACACACAGTAGCAACCTAATCTTACTTAAGCCTTCCATAGGATGTCTCTGACTAACATTATCACTCACTGCATGTCTCATTAAAATGAACTAATATTACAAAGACAGATTACTAAAGTAGAACATCTAAAATAAAAAGTGATGTATTATAAAGTAAAGCATTTAAATGGACCAAACCACTGAGTTTGGTGCAACTACTGTTAATTATAATGTACATCACTACTACACATTGAACAAACTATGCTGCTGGTTTTTTGGCAACATTTTAAGGCAGTGTGAAAATCAGTTAGCAGACTCTTGAAACCTGCTTGAAGTCTGGATTTGTTTTTGCATTGATGAAGAAATGCAGCATCTCAGTCTGGGACATTTAAACATCTAATCTATTACAGAATAACCAGTTGAGAAATGTAAAAGTAGAGCTCTTCATATGTCCAAAAATTTGACCAAAAATATTACCCAGAACTGACTTAGACTTGTCTATTATTTAAAATCTGGTCCTGGAGCCAAACCCAGGTTGGACACACTGACCTGATCACCACCAGTTTCACGGCTGATTGCTATTAACAAGCTAACGTTAATTTACAAGATGTTGTGTATTACCTAATATAACATTAGTAGCCTCTGTCCTGTGCCTGGCTGTGATATTTATAACCCATCCTCCTCTCCAACAAAGTTTCCTGTTGCTAACTGAAACAGCATGGCTAATCCACTCAGGATTTCAGCTTAAAAGTCCACCTGCTGTCATGGTGACGGATGACAAACCAGAGTCATTTAGAATCGGCTTTGTGGTTTTGTTGCATCTAGCATACTAAACATAACTTTGACTGTTTGTCCTTTTGAACTATAATAACGATTTCCCATTTGCTGCCATGAATGCTAACATTAGCATTGCTCATTTAGAGTCTGACCTCTGCTTTCTTACCCTTCACCTCCTGGTCATTTGGTAACACCTGTGGCCACCGATTGATTACCATGATCAGCACTGTCTTATTGGGTCTTACACATCATGTTAAATAGAACCAGGACTCACAACAATACAACGAAACCCAACCTGGACCACATTGACCATATAAAACATTGGTCCAAGTTATTCACCAACTAGTAGAGTCGGTCCCTGTTCCCGCTCATGTGGATCAACTGTATAAACACTCCTGCTGACTATTTCATGTTGATCCATTGATGGACAGTCTGTGGTGGTAATATGCCAAGAAAAACAGCAATGCACCAACAGGACTGAGTCACAGCACCAGACCTCTACAGTATACGTAGACACAGTCTTCATTTCATAATGGACATTTGTGTTAATGTTTAAACCAACCATCTGTCAACACAGTTTAGACTCATCTATCAGACACAGTTTTAATGATCAATAATAATAATGTTCTTTGTGAGGTTCATCAATGATAAATGATGTGACGTCTATAGTTACTGAACATTTAGTCATTAATGTTGCATTACAATTAGCCATGGTAGAATATCCTTGATACAATTGGTCTGACATGTACAATATTTCAGTGATTCATCTCTCAGTATTTTTGATGGTAAACTCCTCAGTGTCCTTTCTTTGCATTTTTCAGCATATGATTGTGCCACATTAACTCCGTCAAAGTCGATCAAATACAGCATATGTTGATAAAATCATTTGATTCCTATCAAGTGTCATTACAGAGTGTTAAGGGCTGCATGCATTATTCAGTAGAACTGATTATTTCTGCCGAGTAATGCATCCCTTATTATTTCAGTTTAGCTCATTATTAAATGCATGATATTCACTGTGGAGCCAAAATGGCCTAAAATATGTGCTGGTGTATCTCCAGAATTGAAATTACAGTGTGGATGCATTATTCAGCAGACTGGTGAATGTTCTGCTGTTTTCAGAAGACACAGTCTGAACTTTGCAACCAGTGTCTTTCAGAATGAAGATGCCATTTCAGTGTAGACATGTGTAGGCTCTCTGTTCTGTCTGGCTTTGTCTGGAATGAGTGATAAGGAAGACAAAGTCAGATGATGATATTCCTATCTTACAGAAGACATCAGGCATGATGGGAAATGCCTGGTTAGCCCTGTTCAAAGAGCTGATTGGCTTAGGTGTTCGGTTAACAACATGACCATATATAGAAACTCTTCATTTTCAGTTTGATTGAATTTTAATTTTACTATTCTAACCAAATATTACAGATAGCCTACAATATGAATAAGATGTCATTCATTCTTGTCAGCATTATGGACTAAAACAAAATAAAAGTTTGGTAATAAACATGATACAAGTGTGACATCTTTGAAATTAGTGCAATATATGTCCTATTTAATAGCATCTCTCCCTCTTGCCATGAGTGGGTTTGAGTTTTGGTTGAATAGTTGAATAAAATTTTCACACATCCCTCATGTACCATGTGTGGCCATGTGTTACTGGCCACAGCTTTTGTTTTGTAAATGGCCCACCTGCTGTTGCTGCTGCTGCTGCTGCTGCTGCTGCTGCTGCTGCTGCTGCTGCTGCTGCTGCTGCTGCTGCTGCTGCTGCTGCTGCTGCTGCTGTCGGCTTCATGTACTGTAAATATTTGTGTAGAAAAGGTAGCGAGCTGAAAGATTATACAAAGGAAATAATGTTATTTTATTTGCATATCTTTAATCAGGGATTGAGATGTGACTGAGTTTGACAAGTCAGCTGATGATGGGTTACTCACTGAGATGGACAAACATTTTTAGCAGTGTCATCATCACTATTAACTACCTAACCCTTATTTTCATACATACATTTTTTCATTTTGTCATTTTTAATAAACATTATACAGTCTGTGTAAAGGTCAATGAAGATTACTCACACAATGAATCAAGACAGACAATAGATCAATTCAAGACATTTATTGGGCTTGTAATTGAATACATTGATTCAAATCATACATAACACAGCCAGTATGATGCTTATGCACATGTTGTTGGTGTTAATGAATACACAAAGTAAATATAGACATGTAAAGAAGTGTGGCTGGTTGTAGTCTGACCAGAGGAGGATGTATGGAGGTCTGAGGTGAAGTAGTATTAATAACTTAATGAATCTCCTGTGTGTGGTTTCAGTATCAGTTTCTGACAGCTCAGAAAAAAAGATGCAGAATTCCCACACAAGTCATTTATGTAACTCACACTTCAAATATAACTGAGTTACATTGTTTAGTCACTGAGTTACACTGTGCACACTCGTGTCTTAGTTTATCTGAATCATTTTCACACCACCTTCATTTCTTCATTAACAGCTGTTTCAGTAAAACTACACAGTAACATCTGACAGCTTTGTATTCAGACAATGATCATGTTTATTACCTGACCAAACAGAGTTGTTATTAGTGCTGTCAAAATTAACGTTACTTTTTGTGATTCATTTGAAATATTTAACACATAAATGCATTTTATTTACTTCCTGTGGTGGCTGATGATGTCATGTGTGAGCCAAACCAGCTAAAGATGGACAAGGATGAGTTCTGGAGGGGTGGCAGAGGGCTGAACCAAATGTGATAGGAAGGGAGGTTTGTTAGAAAAGGTTAGAGTTTTAAAACACCCAAATGATGAACATTATAATTGTTTATTGTCTTTCTGTACATGAATAACACAATGCATGTATCTGGTGAAAGTCCCTGAATATTTTCATACTGCAGTATGTGTTGCAGAAAAAATATATTCCAGTGTCATGAATTCTTCTAAGCTGATATTTACTTTTAATGGCCTTGATGATTTGAAATTCAACTCTCACTTCAACATGAAGGCCGGCTGGGTTTTGTTATTATTTCTGTCAGTGTGTCGAAGAAATCTACCTTTCAAGCTGACAGTCAATGGCCTTGATGGTTTTATTGGAAATGTGCAGTTCACAGGAGAGAATCTGTGTTCACAGTTAAAAAGACGCTTTTAAACCATTATATTTGACTTTACATTAAGTCTTTAATATTCATTATTACGAGCTTAAGTCTTCAGAAAAAGGTGATTAATTATGATTAATCAGAGCAAATTGTGAGATTAATTAGTTCATTAATTAGCCAATCAACAGCCCTATTCATATTTATATATAGATATATTACAGACATCTTCTGCTAAATTCGGCATCATGTTTCACTAAATAGAACTCAGATTTAATAAATCAGCAGTTTTATTAAAATTAAAATTAAAATCTAGCAACATTGTCTCTGGTTCCACAGCAGATGGACAGCTGAATAAATGTCAGGAACAAAGTTATTGAAGGCCAGCAGATAAATAACAGCTCAAACAAAGAAAACAAAATCTACTATCATTCTAACATTTACTTACAAATGAGCCATCTGTGCTGCATATTAAATGAACAATTCATGATTTTACTGTGTTATGTAATGATAATTCCTACAAGTTTAACACTTTAGATCTGTTAAGTTGGCCTATTAATATGTCAGCATGCCTTTCATCTTTCACCTTCCTGGAGCCACACACACATGCTGGCAACAAGCGCATGTCATCGTCACACACAAAATGACTTCAGCCTTGAGACAATTTTCTGATGACAAGCCTCTAATTATAGAAGCAAATGAGACAGCAGATGAGCATTGCTCATAGCCCACATACTTCAGAGCCTCCTGAGAGAGTGAATGCATCCACAGTTGGGATGGACCTGCTGAAAGGCTGCTTGTGTTTGCACTGAAACACTGAAGCGCTGCCATATGTCCATCTCCATTATGCAGCATGAGCAGCGGTCAGTGGCCAGAAACCTTATCTGAGATTCATTCACACACTAAGTGACTGCCCTGACACAACTCCAGGGGGGTTTGTGTGTGTGCGTGTGTCCCCACACACACACACTTTATTCTTGAGAACCTGTTTCAAACCAGACCAGGACAGTTTGTGTTGTGAGCACATGTGTTTGGCCCCTTGATGAATGAGGGACTTAGTCAGTCACAGTATAAAATGACATTCATGTATTCAATACTAGTAACTAGGCAGTAGAAGTTCATTCATTCATCTTCTAAACTTGATGTTAAATGTTAAAGAAAACTCCATGGAACTGTTAAGGTTTCATACTTACATTCACTTTCTTGCCCATAACTTCAACCAGTTTTGATCTCACTGTATTCAAGATGTAAATATGGCAACATTGCCAAAAAGGAGTCAGGCTCAGGTGTCCATCAGAATTTTTGCACCAGGACCCTTTTTGAGGAGGTGATCTAGGTCCAGTCATGAACAAATCCTGGAGCAGGTTAACTTACGAGACAGCTGGATTCGCAAGATCACATGAGAACCAGTGAGAAGCAAAGTCCGCAATACACTTTGATAGACAGATGATTGATCCAATCACCTGCCAGGTATTTTTTTGCTCCTGCCCTTTTCCAAAACGTTTCCGAGGACGACTTCTCAGACGGTTCTGTCTGATTACTCTGCAGGGTTCCTGCGACAGAGCTCCATCTCTAGTCCTTGCAGGAGTTGTAAAGAAACACTGTGAAGAGCACTTGAGATGAATCAAGCAGGTACAGCGGCTGCTCAGGAAGGTCACTCTTAAAGTTGACAACAGCAGGAAAGCTGTACATGATGTCAGCTGTCTGGATACTGGTGTACTGTACTTTTTTAAGGAGGTGAAGGAGGAAGTCATTGACTCAAGGGTACCACAGACCAACAACCATCATCAACATGGAGCTACATGCAGACAGCAATGTTTCAGATTTGGAGAGGCATGCGTCCGATCTTCAAGTCGTTACATGATTTTGGCGATAACATCGGAGATTGCATAGACTACGGCAAGAACCATTAAGTGGACATGTGGCTTGTTTCTATGGAAACACTTCCAAGCTATAGTAATGAGCAGGCAGCTGCAGCAGAATCAAACTGGCATATGAAACTATAGCTCCTTCATCACAGGACTACTGTATCGGATTACACTAAATTGAACTACAGTTTGATGTTTTTTCTGCCACTGAGCACAGCTATAGCTAGCTTAATGTGCACCAATGTGTGTGTGTGTGTGTGTGTGTGTGTGTGTGTGTGTGTGTGTGTGTGTGTGTATGTGTGCGTATGTTTATTTTCCATGGGAGTCGGTGTTGCTGTGCTGTGAAGTAACAGCTGCTGGGATAATGATGTGTGAGGAGTGAAGCAATGTGACAATGGAGCTGGAGGAATGTCGCAGGCATCCGGAGCAGACTGTTTGCCTCTCCCTGGTGTGCAGTTCCACCCTGTGCTTCGCCATAGCACTAGGATGAGTGGGCCAGTCCACCAGTGTGTGTGCAGATGGTCTTTTGAAGTTCGTTAGATGAATTAAGGCTACTGATGTGTGTGTCAGTCCAAGCCTCATAGCACATTAGAACAAACTGCAGCAGCAGCAGTAGTAATGTGTGTTTGTTGGTGTGCACAGGTAAATGACCTGACTGGTTTCATGTAGGCTACAATAACGCAGAGCTCATTACAGTCCACTTTGTGTAGGGAAATGAGCTGGGACGACGGCAGGTGGTGCATGCATATAAACATACACACAAACAAAAACATCTTGAATAGAAAAGAGACACACATTGTTCTACAGAGACACTTTTTTTAACACTTAACAAAATAAGCCAACCTTGCTGTCTGGCTGACAATTAAGAATGTGTGCTTAATTGAACAAATGTTAAGTAAGTGGATCTGTTCAAAGTTTCTGTGGCAGCCTTTTATATCTACAGTAAGACTTTAAACTGCTGTCACTTTCTATGCAACCGTAGCTGATTCTCTGCCTGACTCGCTTCAGTTTGACCCTTTCCTGAGAAAATATGGATGCTCTTTTATACCGAGCAGCGAGGCAGAGCGGTATTTACCTTCTCTGGTCCCTCATCCATATTAGATGCGTGTACTTTCATCTGAGTGAACGCAGCAGAATCACTCTGCCAAAGGAAGCTTTGCTGTTAAGCCAAGTCTGTCTCAACTTTATCTCTATACCATCATACCATTATGTTTGCACTGTCTTTTTACTGAGGGAAGGCTAAAGCTGCCATCACCTAGAAATCCTTTTTTGTCCTGGTTTGTCATCTTTTTACCTTGACCAGATTTCTTAACACTAGCCCCGTTTTTCAATTGTAGGTTTTGAATAAAATATTCATGTCCTCCAGTCTGTGATTCTTCCTAAAATAATGTTTTGTTGCACCACCCATTGTTGAAAATGGTGAAGATGAATCCAGATCAAAAACACAGTCATTCATACCTATGAGAAATTGTGTGTTAGTTTTGTCGTGTCAGATGTTATTATTATGGCTCATTATTGCCCATTTGGGGTATTAAGGCTACTTTAGTTATTTAATGAACATAGGTTGTCTCACAATGTGATGAATGTCATTTTATAATAATATCACACCACCCAAATATGTAAATATTTCCCACTAATACCCATTTTCAGTGTGATTTTAGACTGATTTATACTGATGGCCATGCAGAGAGTTTACTGTCCTTAAAAATACTTAGACTATAAAACAAGATGACCAAAACACAGCTGATGATTGAACAAGCTTTAGACATTCCTTTGTTAAGACAATGCCTTGATACAATGACTTTTTTCTTAGTATTAGAAAAGTACTGTAGTATCCAGGCATACAGGTCAATGGTAAATGGTAAATGGTAAATGGGTTAGGGTTAGGGTTGGACAAGGTAAACAACCTTAGCAACAGCCTTAGCAACCAAGGCCACAGAACAGACGGTTGTTTATGAGCATAATATCTATCTATATATGAATTAGTTCATCTTTACTATTTAATTGTGGGAATGAATCTCTTCAGGATTCATTTATCAGTAACACATCAAAACTATGAAAGCCTCAGTCCAAAGTGTATGTATGAATTCAACAGATAGGAAAGAACATGTTACTGTATAGTGAGCTTTAAAGGTGTTGGTAGGTTTATTATTTGCTTTGGACAGAGCTATGCTAGACTCTTCCCTCTGATGTCTTTATGCTAAGCTAGCTCACCACTCCAGCTCTGTAATGAATGCACAGATGTAAGACTGATCGACTCTCTCATGTAACTCTCTAAAAAGAAGCACAGCTTGCTAAGAAGTCCTGCTAAGCAAATGAATAACTGAACAGCACTAACTGAGCTAGTAATGTAGCCTGCTTTGATTAAAGTCACACTCATTTTCCCCCTAAAACTTGTGACAATAACCGATTCTGACATTTGGCAGTCATACCCATCAGTCAAAATGTGTTCAGAGGATGATTTTCATACCGTCTGTGCATGTACTTTCAAAACAGAATATTAGATGTTAGCAAGATAAGCTTGCATCTACCCAATCTGCTGCGTGTTAGAGAGGAGGAGAAGCAGACGGAAGCTACAAACTGACTTTAAAATCCCAATGAACTTCAAAAGAACAGAGGGCTGTCTCCCCTGGGGATGAAGGCTATTTTAGCCCTGCTGTAATCCTGTTCATTCTGTCTTCCTCCTGCTCCCAGCCCACCTCTTCCACCGTATATATATTGTAACCCCCGGTGTTGTGTGTGTGAGATAGTGATGTATAATTCACCACTGACCTTCATCCAGGTATATCTGGTCAGGATTTCAGGTCAACTGGTGAACTACAACAGAGAAAAGGTAGCTGAAGGTTTATGTGTATATGAGAAGTTGAAGCCATAGCAAAGGTTAAGGCTTTGAAGTGGTACCCTCCTCTGCAGGGGGACCCGTGGGGTTTTGAGGGGGGGGGGAGGTCAGGGCTCGGTTTTTCTTCCACACCAACATCACCGCTGCTTCTATAACATACGTGCAAGAACACTGTAAAAGGTGACCCAAAATGTCACATGGAAACCAACAACTAAACCAACATCTTCTTCTATCTCCATCTGTCCAGGAACCATGCTGAGGAAAAAAACAGGAATAAAGAAACACAATTTTCAAATCAAAATACCAGATTTTTATTCAGTACCAATTGGCGTCCAATGTGAGTCATTTCGGTCGCCCCCACAGTGCGTGTGGGTGGAGAACTGGACTACTATATTTTGTTATTGTGGAGTAGATGGAGGAGCAGCTGATGAAGGTCCTGCTGATACACAAGCTTGTTCCTTGGACTGAATTGTACCCACGTTTAGTTTATTCTGCTTATATGGTTTACTTGTGATTCTGTAGCCAACGCTTACAATTAAAATAGATGTGTTACTTTTGCTGCTGAAGAGTCTTCGAGTCAAGGAAGGAAGGGAGGAAGAAGGAAGGAGGGAGGGAGGGAGGGATAAAGGAAAAAGAGGAGGAAAGGAAAGAAGGAGGAAGGGAGGGAGGGAGGGAGAAAGGAAAAGAGGAAGGGAGGAAGGATAGAAGGAAGGAAGAAAGGGGGATGGAGGAAGGAAGGGAGGAAAGAGAGAGGAAGGAAAGAAAGAAAGAGAGAAGGAAGGAGGAAGGGAGGAAGGACAGATGGAAGGAAGGAAGGGAAGGAAAGAAGGAATAATCAAAATAGATGGGGTCAATTTGACCTGGGAGGATGACACAAAGGTTCGTTTTATCTATGAGTGAAGTTCATCACCCAGATATATATATATATATATATATATATATATATATATATATATATATATATATCTGGAACTTTACAAAACTTTACAAATATATATATATATATATTTGTAAAGTTTTGTGTTGGCATCTTTTAAATATGATGGGACCTGAAAAAGCCTCAGTGTCTATAGAGAAGAGTGTTCTCTTCTCTTCTCTCTCCAGCTGCATCACTGATGGATTTTAAATCTTAATTTGCAGTTGAAGCCTTAATTAATGGCCATGGTGAGATGGAGGCATGCTCGCCCCCTCTCTCTCTCCTCACAGTGAATTCACTATTACATTTTCTTATCAGTTTCATCATGCATTAGATTGAGAAACCTCTTGAATATTTGATGATGTCCAACAGATCGCAAGCATAGAATGATAAAATGTTAGAGGATAATTTAGCTCCTCTTTGCTTCCATTTTGGATGTGAAGCCTTTTGTTGGATATTCATAATGTCATCAGTGCATTCGGCATTGTTTGGTTGTAGTTTTGTTTTTTTAGGTCTTTTCACCCACAATTTGAAGGGACCAAATATATTTTTATATGACAGCTAATGAGTTTCTAGGAGATTGCAGTTGGCAAAGCATCTCAACTATCAAACGTTAAGAAGTCAGCTGTCAAATGTGTAAAAATAATTAAGAAACAGTAACAGTTAATTACATGGTGTCTAATAATTGCTGTTGTTTGAAAAAGCGCATGAAGTTTGAAGTCCCTTTCAGTTTCAGACTTATATTAGAGGGCTGATAATAATATTAACTGTGGGCTGCACAAGACTTGACTGCTTATTATTCATGAATGAGATGCACTTGAAACATAAAATATAGAAGAAGACAGCAAGACAAACCTTAAGGGGAAAAAAGTGGAAAAGTATTTTCACAATTCTTTTGTGATTCAAATTCTATGGATGATTTTTACATTGGGAATAAACATGAATAACATTAGTGGTTGGTGGTATTACTGTTTCTACGTTATTTAGAGCATGCTGTATTATTAATGTACAGTAAAGCTGGCTCCACAACAACAGCTGACCAGTCCTTTTACTGTTCAATCAGAAACACCTGTATCAATCTGCTCCGATGCTTCCTCTCTCCTCGCTCCCCCCGTCTCATCTGAGATGCATTTTATCGATCGGAACATCCTGGACGATGGCAGAAGTCGATCAAAGTTTACGCTTCGTGGGCCAGAGGACGGAGGAGTGAGGACAGGGGGAAGCACTATTAATAAAATCATTATTTGGCTACTGTATGGGGTTCAGAGGAGGGTCATGAAGCCAGGTTAGATGATACGTTGTATTCCGATCCAGCAGCATTGGAGGTTTACCTTGTGTCACTTTGTTGGTGTGAATAGGTTATTATTTTGGGGATAGTTGGCAGGTATGCTGGGAAAGGTAGGACGCTAAGTGGTGAGCAGACAAACAGCTCTGTGTTACTTCTTTCTTTGTACTACACCTCTCCATGTTACAAACAGGCCAACCTCCTACTACTGCACTTCCTTTTATAATGAGTAGATGTTGTCTCTACTCATACCCCAACACTGCCACCCCTACTAAACACACACACACACACACACACACACACACACACATACACACATAGGACGCCTGCAGTGGAAATGATAGCCTCTCAGTGTGAGCGGGCCGATGCAGTCTACTCTACGTCAGATCAGTGTGTGGAAATTACAGTGCTCGGGTCGTGATGAATGCCGGTTGAAACTCCTTTCTCCTGTGGGTGTTCCGACACAAGGAAATGTTAAATACCCCCCCTCCTTCCTCTCATTTATTCTCCCCTCTGCCCTTCTTCTTCCCACACACAGGGGACTGGCAGCAGGGCAGGAAGTCCTTTTTTTTTACCAAGCTAAATGCTTTAATTAAGCCCTCTGACCACTTGGGAAGAGACAAAGAGGTAATGCCATCAGCCTCATTAAAGCTCCCTGCATCTGCACTCTGCTCTACCATTAGCTGCCATTGGAGGACAGTCACTAGATACTTAACTATCCTGGGTTTGTGTCACTGCATAGATAAATGATAGGATGGGGTTGGAATAATGTGGAGACTATTGTGCAGCGATTTTCGAAACCCTGGAAAAGGTTTAGAACTTAAGCTCTTTTTTTTCTATTAAAGCCTCATAATGATTTCAAATTAAAGGTAGACAAGGTAGAAAACTGATGTGTAGTTTAATCAGAAATTAACCATTTTGATATAAGATGGCCCATGATTTGAATGAAAATGGGAGCTTTAGTCCTTTGGGTTCATCTGACTGATATTCCCGTCACACCGTTTCTTGCTGGACCATCAAAGGTCTTCCATCATGATTTCCATTTGAAAAGGCAATCTCAGGCTTGTCGCGGTTGAATGTACAGAAAGTCCAGTGCAAAGACAGATCTGCCAAGAGCAGTTTACAAAATCAAGGCTGTAATGAGAGAACAATGGAAAACAAGGTTCCCAAGAATCTAAAAGAAGCAATGCTTGGAAGTCTTTGTCAGGCACACAACAGCAATGATTATATTAAACATTCAACACGGTGTGCATCTACAGAATCCTACAGCCTGTTGACAGACATGTTGAATGACTTGTGGTGATTTACTTTTCTTTAGTTGGAATGTTGCCACCTTACTAATGACTGCCACCAACTGTTAAGTCAGTACTGTCTGCAGTTGGACAAAATGTGTATCATGTTTGTGCCAGTGATGTCCAAACTATTCTATAAAGGTTCATGTGGCTGTAGATTTTCATTCCAACCAAGCAGGAGCACACCAGGCTTGACTGATTTAATCAACTGATCTCAGTTTTCAGACAATTGATTGGTTGAATCATGGGTGCTCTTGCTTGGTTGGAACAAAAACCTGCAGGTACATGGCCCTTTACGGAATAGTTTGAACATGGCTGCTGTATGCTGTGTGTGCAGGTAAAGCACAAGATATAAACAATTCATTCATTTATACTAGAGTTTATTTAATCCAACATCATCAGGTGCTGTTTAAAGTCTGTGTAAAGTAAGAATAAATGTGTTTTGAGTTTGACATACCACAGAAAAGTGTGTTGTTAACCACCCTGCCAAATTTGAATGATTAAAAAAATTGCCAAATATATGAAATTAGGCTTCAAATCAGCCTCTTTCTCTGCTCCCAAACACTGTGGGAGTGCCCACCAAGTTCGCTGAAACCCCGCCCCCTACCAAGTGTCAACTGTCAATCAAAATCACGACCTCTACCCGAAACATGGAACTAGGTCTGAGAGCTTTCTGCTCTAAACTCAGCAGCTAGCTCCGCGGCTAACACAGCTGTTAGCTCAGCGGCTAGCTTGGCAGCTAACTTGGCAGCTAACAGGCTGACTGTAGTAGTAGTGTGCGCTGAATATATTTATACATCTACAGCAGTAGGGGCCGTTTTATGCTAATTCACACACTGTGTTTCAAGATTTCTGTGTTGAGGATTTAGTGGGCGGGTCTGAAAAGCACCGCTGTGTTGTGTTGTGTCTGTGATTTCCAGACACGCTGCTCCACAATTCAAATCTAAATGGTTGAAATGCTTTTTACACCTTTTTTAGAAATACATTTATGACCTATTTAATGTGTTTAGAAAAAAATGTCTGAATTCACTTTACATGGTCTTTAATGAACATGGCAGCTTCTGCAGTCATTTTGTCTTCTGATGTTCGACTGCTGCATTGTTTCAAGCACATACAATTGTCAGTTCATTTTAATGATTGTATATGTCCTTTCCAGGTTATTAACATCTTCCCTCATTAGGCTCATATTGTGTACATTGTTTCCTGTAGAGCCAGATGTCAGAGTGCCTACATGGTGATTCTGGCTACCCCCATCTCCAATTTTCTGCTTTGTTTCCAGAAGCCTGTAGAGGTCATTCAATGATAATGCTTTCTGATTAGCTCTGATGTGTTTGCTCCCCTCAGGTCTGGCCAGGGCCAAGTCGGTCCCCAGCCATACCTACTCCAACGAGGTGGTGACCCTGTGGTACCGGCCTCCAGATGTCCTGCTGGGATCTACAGACTATTCCACCTGCCTGGACATGTGGTGGGTATTCCTAACCTCCAACCCAAAGATCCACTCATACTCTCATCACGCACGCTTTGTGTAATTTAGCCTTGATTTATTCAGGTAGTCCCATTAAGATATGGATCTGTTTGTTTTTTCTAGAGGGTACCCGGAAAATAAATCATGAAGTTAACCAAAACCAATTAAAACCAACATATTTCGTAGCTTACGATCTCGGTTGATCTTGGTCCTTGGTATAAATCTCTCTTGGCTGTCTTAGTTTCTTCCTCTTATGGATTTTGTCTCCTTGGCCACCCTTCACCTCCTGCACCCCCTCCCCCACCCCCACCCCTCCCACTGACAATGTGGATCTGAGAGTAGAGAGGCAGAATTACACTCATTCATCATATTTACAGTTATTACACATCCAGATGGAGCTGCTGCAGATATGGATGAAACAACTACATGATTAAAAGTCAGCTATTGCTAGCAATTGAATATAAATGCACATTAACAGCTAGACTAATAGATAGAAATGTTGATGAGTATTAAGTAGGACTACAAATTTGGGATTTATTTTATTTTATTTCATTTTTTTCAGTCAGCATTGCAATTACAATTTACATTTAAGGTTGTGTTTTTTGTTTTTCTGTAGAGAAAAACACCAATCAAGCTAATTTGTATTAAACATTTACATTCGTAGTATGCTATATTACTTAATATTGATTATTAAAAACACTTTTGACATTCAAAACAGGTGTTATAATAATTGAGAAACACAGGTTTTATATTTGACCGATTACAATACTGATTGCTTTGTAGACTAACAAAACAAATGACTTCAGACTGAATCCTGAGGCTACTGAGTCACAACTTTTTAAGTGACAAATATAAAAACTCTGCATAAAGGTTTAACTTAGAATTGTACTATGTTTCCTTCCACCTAAAAGCACTATGTATTATCAGTGGAGCTCATAGAGGGGCTTGAATGAATTTCTAAATTATTTAGAGCATCAGACTGTCCTTACTTAAAGTGACATTAGTATTAGTGGATTTAACTATAACCCTCATGTAACACTAATTAACATTAGTATTAGCTCATTGTGTTGTATTGTTTTTGTCAACACACATTTGCAGCAAGAGTCAAGAGCTAAATAATGTCAGTAAAAAATAGTAGACCCAAGGGAGCTGCCTTAGATCCTGGAATATTAGCATACCATTAGACTAAATTATGGGTCTGATATTGTCTGTTTTTATTAAAATCAAATGTGATACGACAGCACTTTCCAGCTGGAATACCCATAAGGCTTCTTTAATGACATACTGTGGAATAGCTGAACGCTGCAGTAGCCAGTGATGTTGCGTCTGATACTGGATCTGTTGGAGAAGAAGTCTTATTTTTAGATAATCACATTGAGGATGCTTTTAGAAACGATATGCTTCCTTGAAAAACAGTTGCACATCATAAATAGTAAAGAAGGCAAACAGGCTGTGCTTACATTTGAATAAAAACAAGTGATGTGCAATGGTGTTTTCATCTAAAATTTACTTTTAACTACTCACACTATCTTTCCAGAAATTTTATATGTAACTCAGACACTGAAATATATATTAACTTTTATCTGACACATCAAAGCAGTAAAAGGAGGCCTCACTTCTCACTCAAATGTTTTGCACCAAATTGTAGCAACTAGCAAACAGGAAATGGGAAATAGGTTTGTCCCAGAGGGGCACTTAAAAGCTCCAAAGTGATTTCTAGGAATGATGAGGTTGTGGAAAGCTTTCATCTTAAATTGATACAAGAAAATATTAAGACACTAAAACATATCAGCCATTAGGACAGTACCGGTGTTGGACTATCAGTTGAGCCTTGGTCTGGACAGGAAGTCAGCAGGGACCTCTCATAAACCCCAGCTGCACTCTCCAGCATCCAATTAAAGAGCAGTTGGGGGTTTGGAGGGTCTCAGAAGGAGAGGGATGGTGTGGCTCCTTCAAGGGTATTTGCAGGTAGGGAAATCCACAGGGTATTGTTCCATCCCACTGGCAGTCACCATGCGACACACACACACACACACACACACACACACACACACACACACACACACACACACACACACACACACACACTCACCCCTGGTCACTTAGGAAGCAGTCTTCCATGAAGAAGCATCTCTTGCAGGACCAAAAGGTTGAGCAGATCTGTCTTCCTGCCACGACAAGCATCCATCACAGCAGCCTACAGGTTACAGGCTGCCATCTGTGAGGAGGGAGGATGTGATGGAAGGCAGGCGACGAACTGCTCTATTTTTATCTCAGCACTTCACTTCGGGACGCAGCTCTAACACACACACGTCCGTCAATCAGAGTCGATGCTGGAAATCAGTCAGTCAGAAGTAAGATCATGTACAGATTAATATACACGTTTGGTTTCGGTAGGCTTTAGGTAAACCTTCTCACCTCCTCTCCTGTCTGTAGCAGTCAGATACGAATCCATTGGTTCCTGCTGAAGACGTACATCTTATTCTAGCCATATGAATATTCGTTTTGGACTATTTTCAGTTGTGGATTGTTACACATTTGATGCACTAGAATGGCAGCAGGATGGTGTACATTGGATTTGGTCATTATAAATTACAGTGTGTGTTCATGGTGTGCTTCTCCTTGATGTATTTTTGGATAACAATGGAGCTCTATGGCACAGAGATACAAAGCTTTATTTAAACTGGAAGAATCACTGAGGTCGCCCTTATTTATAATGATGAGTTACAAACACGTTAAAAAAAGAGGAAAAAAAAGAAAAAAACACACAAATAAAAATCAGTTACAGCAGCGTGAAACAGGAAGGATAGTGATCAGGGTTATAAACTGTCCATAAGTTGATAGGCTATTGATTTTTAGTATGTGTTCAGTGTCATTCCAAGAATTTAGTGCACTGATGGGTAAGCCTGATTTTCCAAATTCAGTCCGTGCTCGGGGGACCTTAAGCATGAGCCAATCGTGTGAGTTTTGATACGATCCAAGGTTCCAATCTAGCATCACTGATACACATGGTCTACCTGTATGATATACCACGATACTTTAAGTTTGACATAGCAAAAACCATCAGTAAGTGAATGCTCCACTTAGTTTTAAATAATAGATCTTAAAGGATCATTATCACTTTTTTAACACTGATGTGTTTTGCACCATAAATCCTTCTGATGTATTGGTGTGTATGCAGCAGAGGTTTCTCTGTCGTGCCACAAATCTGTTGTCAGTCGGGTCCGCCGCCATCAGGAGGGTTCATTAACTGTCTGTGAGTAAACAGGCCTGTATTTATCCAGGCTAATTTACTGTGTGCTAAAATTTAAGGAGCACAGCTGGCTCTGCTGACTCACTGAGCTACTGAGATCTTCCAGTCAAAGCACCTCTAACACAACAGTCTAATAACAATAACAGCAGTGTTAAAACACATACTGTGTGCTCTGAGCCAGAAATGTTATTAGAAATAGGAACATAATTAGGAAGAAGAAAATGACATTGATTAAATACTGAATGATTATGTCAAAATGTGTAGAATTTGTGTGTGTGTGGGGGGTCGCTAACTTCTTATTATTCAAATAACAAAGTATTTTCTGACAAAAATGTACAAAACCACGATGACATAAAACAACATGTAAGCTGTCTGACTTGATATAAGAAAGTGATGGAACCTCACACACGTCCACAGTTTAATGACCATCTGTCCTATTCATTTTATGGTATGAAGTTTATAGCTGCTATGTTGCTAAATTTTTGCTACACTGTCTTCAATTTGCTATATGTTCTCAGTATAGGAATTCATTCATTCATAATATTGAGTTTGCCCTTCATTTTTATCAGATTAGCTGTTGAACCATCATAAAACCTCAGTATTAATAATTATTTTAAGAGCATATTAAAAGCAACTATATAAAACATTTTTATACTATTTGTAGGCTGTATGATAAATGTCACTCATAGTGGAAAACTCACCAAGAATGATCTCAGATGCTGTAGCTCCCCATCAGCTCAAAACAACATTACGATGTATTTCAAATCATTGTTTTGGTTTTACAGCCCGCAACTTGACTGTTTCAGTTCAGTCTCACTGAAAGTCTCTGATAAACCTGCTGTAAACTACCTTACCTACTACCTTACCTATATTATACTCCCTCACAGTGGGGAATTTAGCAGCTAAAGAGCCAGATGATTTCTCAGGTGTTGGTGGAGACCAAAAACAGAGCTAGGACAATAGTGTGTGACATCATCAGGTGGACACAAACACTCCAAATGAATTCTACTATTGTCCTGAGTCTACTGGATGTATAAATAACAACTGTTTGCTAAAAAAAAAGTTAATAACAACTTCCAATGTTCTGTTTACATTTAGGGCTGAGTATTGGTACTCGATTATCTTTAAGGTATCGACCTTAATGTCTCCCATCAAACAATAGCTGCAATATTGAATGAAGTACTCAGTTGGTATCAGTGTCACTTTAAGGGTATTTGGATTGGTACTGGTTGTTATTTGTTTAATGATACCCATCCCTATTTACAACTTGGAGAGCTGCACCCAAGTGGCCAAAAACTGTTATTACAGGACTGAATTAAAGCTACCCACCTCCTCAATGAAGTAAAGTCACCTTGTCAGTCTCGTTACCTACTGTTCTGTTTCTGTTGTCAGGCAGCAGCCTCATCATCCAGCATGACTGGACCGATAGCAAACTGATAGAAAAGCTTGAACCCTACAGATGAAAGTAGTATTGTTTTAAAAAATGAGCTTTTTTTTTCATTCGCACATCCACTCCTCAGCTAACTGAGCTGTTCTATACGCTCCAGTAGGAAGATTGGATGCTGAGGTCACAGCGATGTCATGGAGATAGATGGAGGATTCTCATTCAGGGGGATGTTAAAATTGGAGAGAATATAGAAATTTTGAGGGATGAATTTCTAGAAACACCCCCTGCCCTCTCTCTCTCTCTCTCTCTCTCTCTCTCTCTCTCTCTCTCTCTCTCTCTCTCTCTCTCTCTCTCTCTCTCTCTCTCTCTCTCTCTCTCTCTCTCTCTCTCTCTCTTTCTGCTTGCATCGCTGGTGTTTCTGCTCTGGGAGAGAGAGTGTGCACTGAGGCAGAAAGTGAATCTGTCAGGAAACAATAGCCCTTTGACAAATGAGCACTGACAACAGTTTACACACACTCTCACACACACAGTAACACACACACACACACACACACACACACATACACCTCTTAGCTTTTCCTTTCCTCCTGGACTTTATATTTCTCAGTGTAAAAGCCTCTCTCAGGTTAAATTAATCCACCGATTTACTGATTTCAACCCACATTTACAGTCTAACAGCCTTGAGGAGGGAAAGAAATCGATACCTTCTCAGAATGACTTTTACCATGAGGCCTGTTGAGGTGATAAACTTCAGTGATTGTTATAGAAATTGGATTTGTATATATATAAAGAACAATCCAGTCTTTGTTCAATAGCAGTTGTCTTTTTCACTGAATATAATGATATAATATTTTCAGGTTGATTTTTTTTTTTTAATGGCTTGGTTTGTCCTGTCTTCTCTCTTCAAGGGGGGTGGGCTGCATTTTCATTGAGATGATCCAAGGAGTGGCTGCCTTTCCTGGGATGAAGGACATCCAGGACCAGCTGGAGAGGATATTTCTGGTGAGTCAGTGATGCTCTCTCTGTGTGTGTGTGTGTGTGTGTGTGTGTGTGTGTGTGTGTGTGTGTGTTTTATAGAAAACCTATCCCGCTGCCTACATCACTACTCATTTCCTTCAGTCCCACTAAGTGTTCAGTACTTGTGCCAAAATGAAACTTTTTTGGATATCTTAGTGTGAGGACTAAAAAAAGTTTTGCTCATTAAACGAAACAAGCCAATCAAAAGACAGCATAAAGGACGTTTTACAGGTCATTTTCATCCAGCTGAATGTCTACTGACATTTAGATGTGGTCTTAACAAGAAAGGCTATGAGTGAATGTCATATCTCATAGGGTTAAAGATCAGACTTCTGCATCAACTTGTAGAATTGAAGAGGTTTACTGCAAGAAAACCCAAGAAATCTCATTGTACGTCTCATATTTATACACATTTCAGACATCATCAGCCAGAACACAAACGTTTCCTGTTCTTATCACATTGTACGGATTTTTTACACAATGGTTTATCTTTCACACAACCACCTTTATCTTCTCAATACACAGAGGCTGATCTCCAGCCTGCCTTCCTGTTTCCTAGCGCCTCACCCAAAATGATTTTCCATGAACCATCCTATTGTTAACGCTGTACCTAAAATGACCTTACAATACCTCATAATCGTATTAAATTTGCTGGGAAATTCCCTCACTCATGAAAGTTCATTATGGATCAAAAGTCTTTGGTCTTAAAGACGTCCAGATTGGACTGATTCGCAATTTGACTTATTCCTAATTGAACACTGCTATTAAAGCATCATAGACAATCCTGTACAATGAAATGCAATATTCCTATACATGTGCAATACATCTACTGCTACACAAGTGCAAATTATTCTAATGTCCATAGACAATCACAGTGGTTGGATGTCCAGATACTGAACTCAGACCAAGCCTGTTTCCCAGATGTTTATATATTAAATCTAAAGCTAATTCTATTATTTGATACTGAATGTATGAGTAAAATATTAAGTGACAGTGTATTTCTTCTTTTCTTCAAATATCTAATCTTGCAGTACAATAACAACACCACCTACTGATTGCAATCTTTCAATCTCTTTTTTTAAATTAACTTCCCTTGTAGTCCCTTCTTACAGTCTAGCAGCACTCTTCTGTGTCTCCTATAATAGCCTGCAAGTCTCTTGTTTACCTGCAAGACATTTCAGTTCTTTGACTGACATCGAACATGATCACCATCTCTAATATAAAACCTCTGACTGCCACACAATCAAAGAAAATAAAAAGTGTGCATCCTAATCACACTCAGGTAATAAAATGCCAACGCACTGCGGAGCGCCTCTCCTGCGCGCCTGCTGACAGCGCTGTCAGCTGAAGTGTTGATCACGCTGGATGCCAGCAGAGGAAGCGGTGCCAGCTTTCTGATGTGGTTCAGAAGAAAGTGTAGCATCCATCGCCAGAGCCGAGAGCCTCGGAGGGGGAAAGCAGAAACAAAGATGCCCTCCTTTTTCACCGCTCCTACACCTATTTAGCAGAGGAGTGTCTGCCAAGTCTTTATCCTGCTCTGTGCGCAGTGACACAGGCTCATTTGAATGCCTCGGTTCAACACGGGGATTGCAGCATAAATGCAAAACTGAAAGATTAGTAGGAGCTCTGTGATGGTATTGAGTCAGCATGGACCCCAATCCCACAGGTACATGACAGGAACCTTTCCGGAAGCCCTATTGTACTTGATAGGTGAACAATAAAGCAGTGGATATTAGGTGATTACATATATGCATGTATCTCTGCATTGGATTGTAGGATGGTATAAATATTTTAAAGCGATGTGAGGTCTCATGAATCCTTTAATCGTCTCATCTGCCATCCTTTCATATAATTTCATCCTCAATCTCTTAATTGAAGCAGAGTGTAGCAGGGCAGGACATAATGGATTTATATTCATAGGCTGGAAGGGACTGAATAATTAATGTCAAAAAATTACAGAGATGAGAGTATGAAAGGGTTGTCGACCGTCAAGTACAAGTACAGAGACAAAGCATCGTGACTGCTGTTTGGCCCGTGGGCAGAAGGCTAAAGATACGAATCCAAGAATGGATGGATTTTGGATAAAAGGATGAGGTGAGGTGGAGGAAGCCCCCGCAGGCAGGGGGTCTTCTCACAAAGCATGGAAAGGGGAGATGAAGAAAAATGCTTCTTATTGATTGTTTTTTATGCCAGAAGGGGAAAAGTGGGGCTTCCTGTAAGACGCTCCAGCCCCGGTGATCCCAGCTCTCCCCTCTCAGACACAAAGACTCGCCATGATAGGACGAGAGAGAGAGGAGAGAGGCCCAACAGTGGGATGGCCACTGGCCAGATTTCTGATGAGGCTCAGCTGCACACCACTTCCCTACAGAGGCTTTCCAGTTTGGTCAGAAATCTTTTTTTCTTTTCTTCTTCTTTTTTTTAGATTCTGGCGCCATCATGGCAGTCCACCAGAGAATTGGATTTTTGCAAATATTGTGTGCATATAGGACAACCAGAGAAAAAGAGCCTAAATGACAATACCTGTAATTAAGATTCATTCAGTGTTGTCAAATTTATAATTCAAATGTAGCTTTACTGGCATGATATTTCAGATCACTATAAACAAAGGAGGTCTAAATGGTCTCAGAGTGTAAGAAAAAAAATACCTTGTCTGTTGTACAATAATAATACTAATAATAATTGAATAATAATAATAATAATATAACACTGACATCTGTGATGCACAATGTACTGTCCACCCCATATACCTTGATGATTTGTTGGTTTTCTTTTGTGTGAGGCTGCTAATGATTTGTCGGACTTGAGGCACCATGGTGGGGTCTCCACCTTTACATACAACCCCATTATTAGTTTATATAATGAAATAATTATATTGTTTAAGTACCAAGATAGAGTTTGTTCTTCTTCTATAAAGAGGGTCAGGCTAAAGCCTGAACACAAAATAGCCTGTACAAGTATGAACACTTGATTATGGTGTGGCTGTGGGCTGTTTGGGGCTGTTTGGGCAGCTGTGGCTCAGGAGGTGGAGTGAGTCATCCACTAATCAGAAGATTGGTGGTTCGATTCCCAGCACCACCACTCCACATGTGTCCTTGTCCAAGATACTTGACCCCAAATTGCTCCCGATGGCTGCGCCAATGGTGTATGAATGTTGATGAGCAAGTTGGCACCCATGTAGTGTAAAAGCTCTTTGGGTGGTCAAAAGACAAGAAAAGCACTACATGAGTATAGTCCATTTACTATTTAACTTCAGGCCCATTCACAATGTGAGGAAAAGCTCTGCCCTCTCTGTTGAGATAAGGTTGAGATGTGGTTGTTGATCTGCTGCATGTATATAAGGATTTATAGTAATCAGGTTACTGCAGTTAGGTGTTACCAGACCTGCATAACCTGGTTTCTCTGGGTAATGCAGTGGCTTTGGTGCATGTAAATGCATAGAATGACAGAAAAGACACAAAAAGAGAACACATAGGATATAAAGGAAGCACCATAGACAAAAGACAAGAAACTTAAGCAAAGATAAGCAAACATTAACAAATCCTCATAAAGCACTTTATTAGGAACCATACCAGTACTGGATACATCTTCCCTTTGCTTTCAAAACAGCCTTTGTGGCATTAATTCCACAAGATTTTCCAACATTCCTTTGAGATTCTAGTCCATGTTGACATGATTGCATCACATATTTCTGCAGATTTGTCATGCTATGAATCTCCCATTCTACTATATCCCAAAGATGTACTATTGGATTCAGATCTGGTGACTGGGGAGACCATTGAAGCACACTGAGCTCTTTGTCGTGTTCTTTTTAAATTGTGGCCATGAAGTGATGCCAACTTCGAGGTGTGCCAAGAAAGCATTGCCCGCACCATTACACCACCACCACCATCACCACCACCAGCAGCCTGGACTGTTGACACAAGGCAGGTTGGGTTCATGGATTCATGCTTTTGACGCCAAAATTCTGACTGTACCATCTGTGTGCCTCAGCAGAAATGGAGAATCATCAGATTTGGCTATGTTTTTTTTCCCAGTCTTGAACTGTCCAGTTTTTGGTGAGAGCCCGTGCTCACTGCAGCCTCCCATTTCTGGTTTTGGCTGACAGGAGTGGAATCTGTTGTGGTCTTCTGTTGTTGTTGCCCATCCGCCTCAGTGTTCCACGTTTTGTGGATTTCGAGATGCTTTTCTCCCCACCACAGCTGTAAAAAGCGGTTTATCTGAGTTGCTTGTCTGTCAGATCAAGCCTGTCCAGCCATTCTCCTCTGACATCTCATCAACAAGGCGTTTCCGTCCGCAGCCCTGCCACTCGCTGGATATTTACTTGGTTTTTTTGTAAACTCTAGAGACTGGTTGTGCATGAAAATCCCAGGAGGTCAGCAGTTTTAGAAATACTCAAACCAGCCCGTCAACAATCATGCCCCGGTCAAAGTCACTGAGATCACATTATGATGTTGATGTAAATATTAACTGAAGCTTCTGACATATATCTGTATGATTTTATGCACTACTGCCACATGATTTCCTGACATACAGGTGGTCCTAATGAAGTGCTATAGTGAGTGTAGAGCTCGTATGAATCGGCAAGTGGGCATGGAAATAGAAATGCATAAATTACAGGATTGTGGTATGTTTATTATGCATACACAAGGAACAAAAGGCAGTACAAAGAAGGCTAGAATATAGAGTTATAAAACTACCATAGTGGCTAGTGCTTTGGGATTATGGTTGGTCAGAAGAAATATTTAACTCTTTTATAACCTGCTATTTTAGAATTAAGCTTAGAAAATGTATATTTACATATGCTCTTGGACCTAGGGATGTGAAATGAGGAAGATCATGTGAAGTCCTTGCTAACCTTGCTCTGTACTTTAAATTTAAACTTAAAGTTTTAAAGGTGCATTGTGTAGAACTTAGTGGCACCTAGCAACACTGATTTGGCAAAAATATAATCTAATATTTATAACTATGTTTTAATTAGTAAATAATAAACTAAAAATAAGAATTTCTATGTTGTTGGTACCTAGAATGAACCTTTTATAGTTACATAGGGAAAGGGTCCTCTTATATGGGGACCACCATGTTGTGCAGCCATGTTTTTACAGTAGCCCAGAATGGACAAACCAAACACTGGCTCTTGAGCAATTTTCAAGAGTTTCGCAGCCACCATAGATGGCCACTAGATGCCGCTAAATCTTACAGCACCTTTCACTCTACCAAAAGATAATTATGGTAAAAAAAATAAAATAAATCAATACTTTGAGCCATAGCTGCAGATAAATATATAGTACACTCATGCAGTATTTTAAAGGTCATTACTGTATGAGAAGTCTCTTTTAATCATAACATCATATATTTGATTAATCAAACAAACTTTGCTATTCCTGCTATGTTTATTCAAATGCACCTTTGTTTATAAGTCAGACCTATAAATATATTTCATGCCTAGAAACTTCTGATGGGCACTTGCTATTTCTTATCCAAATCACATCCAGTGTTTTGTGTTAGTGTGTATTCAGCTGTCAGCGAGAGTTAGCAAAGACAGATGAATATGGAAATATGGACGTATGCAGCTCGGTGAGGCAGCGTGTGATCACAAAACTAGCCTACCTGTCAGAGTCAGCCTGATGTTGACATTTCCATCCACCCTTTGCTTGCTCTGCGGCCTGTCAGTCTGCTGCTGGCCTGTCAGATGGGTCAGAGTTTGGATGCACGGACCTCAGCGGTTCATGTGAAGGGCGCCATCAATGAATTATGCAGAGTCAGAAGCATCTTAAAGGCCATGTTGTTTGAAGAGAGGAAAAGAAAAGGTCAGCTTCCATCACATTTTTATAGGCACCGTGCCAGGAGTTGAGTCGGCACATTGAACACAACGTCCGCAGAGCTGGAATGCCGCTGGGTGGCCCCCAGTTTTTCAGGTCTTCAGTGTAACAGGGTGTGTACATTACTGCAGAAAAAGCCTAGTCCGTTTGGTAACCTTTCACCATCTGTTCTGATTACCACGTGAACTGACTTTTGACCATGTGATGTGATGGTTGCTGAAAGTGGATCATTTGGCTTTGTATAGATCGATCCTGAAACACCTTTTTGAATTTTTCCTATAACCGTACTCACAAAGGTCAACTGAAATGTAACAAATAGAAGATAATTTGAGTAACACGTAACATCCATCAATTCAGGACAGTTGCCTGAGATTTCTCCTTAATTAAACCACAAGTTACTCTACACACCAGTGTGGAAGAATAACTCCAGTTTATTATAATTTGGGTCTCATTTTCAAACTTTTGGCCGTCTTTCCTGTTAGTTATGACAGTACTACACTCACTAAGTTAACTGCTGAGTAAGTGAACTGAGATCGCTGAGCGGGGTGATGAGTACTGTAAGTCTCTGTCAGACAGTAAAAAACACCCTCAGGTTAGTCAAACTTATTTAGAAGAAAAAATGAAGGGAAAAGGTCCAAGTAGAAGGTAATGTGTGTAAACCATGGGTGTCCAACTCATTTTATTTAAAGGGTCACATACCTAACCTAGCCTAATTTGACCTCAAGTGGGCTGCACCAGTAAAACCACTGCATAATAACCTACAAATAACATATATCATATATTATATCTTTACTGTTATAAACCATACAGTATATTCACAAAACAGATGAATAAGAAAAAATAGTGCAATTACAACAATATTATGTCTTAATACATATATTATTTTATTATTATTATATTATGTTTTTTGTTTTGTTGTCATGTCAGGATGGGGAAAAAAAACCTCTGAAGCAGCAGAAAAATTGTAATTACTTTTCTGCAGTTTCCATACTTTGCTAATGTATCCAGTGGACCAGATTGGACCCCTTAGTGGTCCGGTTGTAGCCCGCGGACTGTATGTTTAACACCCTTGGTCTAAACAGTGCATCTGTTTCCAACCTGACTGTTCGTGTTCCTTGTTGGACTTTATTGTAGAGAGGTCGCCATGTTAACAGAAGTTTTTAGTTGTAATAAACCTGGAAGCTCGAGCTCTTTTTACTCCACAACACTAAACATGTATAATAGAGACTATAAGACATAAACATACAGGGATGTAGAACAAGTTTCTTCATATAGTACTACGTCGTGAGCACATAGGTGTGATTTTTCTTCCACCTCATGCTGTTACCCTCTGATCATTACTGTCGTGTTCTTCCCTGGTTTTACATCTTATCATCTCTTTGTGTTATCACATTGTTGTTGTGTTGTGTTGTGTTGTGTTGTGTTGTGTTGTGTTGTGTTGTACAGGAAGAAGTTAAAAAGTTCCGGCTTTCTTTTTGTTATTATTGTCCTGATGGACCCATTAACACCAACACACAGCCTTTCTTGGAAATGCATACAGAGAACAGAAGGGGAAAAAAAGTGTTTTTCTTCTCCTCACTAATGCATCCATTAACAATTAAACACTGGATCAGGCTTCTGTGGCAAATAAATAAATATATATATATAAAAAAAACAAAAACGCCCTCTAGCTGATTTTCTGTTCTCTACTTGTTTGTTAAAGCAGATCCTCTTCACCGGACCAATTCCCCTCTGCCACCACGCCTCCACACTGTTATTATCCTTGACAGCATTAAGGCTGTGCCATTTCCTGCCTTATCTCTGCTCCTACAGCTCTGCATGTGCACGTATGCGCGAGCGAGGCGTAAATACACATTTTTATTTATTCAAAGTGTCTGTTTCTGATGAAAGCCGGATTCTGTAGTAATGAGGCAACCGTGGTGATGCACAGTCTGTATGTTCATGCTGTACTTAACATGGCTACCTTTCTATACCTCCTTCTCAGTCTCTCTCTTACACACACATACACACACACACACACACACACACACATCATTCCCTCTCTCTCTGGGAACGTCTGTGTGAATTAAAGTAGTGGGGGATGAGGCCAGGTTCACTCTAGCTGGTTAACTAACTGTCACCACACAACAGATTACATCCAGCGGAGGGGCTGTATGGATATGGACAGGTCTATCTGCAGGAAATAGCCTGTCAGTGTACGTGTGTGTGTGTGTGTGTGTGTGTGTGTGTGTGTGTGTGTGTGTGTGTGTGTGTGTCTGCTTAAAAGACAACGGCTGCCTCATTACATTAGTGTGAGTGAAATAGTTGTTGGTCAATCTGACAGCCATGTATAATATGATAGCTCATATTTCTGAATTTGAGACTACTGGCTGAGTTTACATGATCATAATAATCTGCTTACGCTTATTAATCAGAGTAAAGCATTACAGCATAAAGATATTTACATGATGCTTATAGGACACTGTTGCAGCAGATTAATGGCTGGAGATGCTTCCTCCACATTACAGATTCTCTGCAGCTTAAATACCTTAAACTTAAACTTCCCACATGCATGTATTTTATTTAAACCCTGCTGTTTGTTTCATGGTAGCTTTAATAGAGAATGTACAAAAACCTAGCCTCAAAGTAGAACCCGGCACCCTGTTGTTGCTTAGAGCTGCGTTGTTGCTGTGAGGTTGCTAAGCAACCAGCTGAGATTTCAGGAAGCCACTGCATCCAGCACAACCCCCCTCCTGTAAAATCACAGCGTGTCAGTTCAACACAGTTTTTCTACATATTCAACAAATGAGGTGTAACGTGTGAGTTAGAGAGCTTTAGTTATTGTTATCAGTCAATCAAACTTTATTAATATAGCAGCTTTCATACAGGTTAATGTAGTTCAAAGTGCTTCACAGCTGATTGACAAGCTGATCATGAGACCTAAGTGACGACATAAAGAAAAGGAATAAAAACGATGAGAGAACAAAACCAAAAGAACAAAAAACAAAAATCAAAATTAAAAACAAAAAATTGAGACTAATGCACTCAAGAGAAAAGATGATAAAAAGAATGATACAAATAAATACCAATGAGAGAGAAGAGGAGAACAAGTTTAATAAAAGCTAGACTAAAACTGGGTTGAAAAAAAGATTTAAAAGACAAAAGAAAATTGACTAAGAACATTAAACAAAGTAGAACAGCATTTTAAAACATCAAAACAAATAAAAATAAAACATAATTCAATTCTTAACAACAATTAAAACAATTCTTAATCTGAAGCCAGGCTGAACAGGCAGGTTTTGAATTTACTTTGAAAAATGTCGACACTTCCTGCTGTTCTCAGATCCTCAGGCAATAGGCTGCTCATATTTACTGTGGTATCAATCTGAACATTTATCTCTTGATTATAAGACTATTACTCATCTACCATTCATTCTGTATGGTGATGTCACAGGTGTTGTTCAGATGTTGGCACTATAACTACTTTTATTGGACGATATATTGTCTCAGAAATAATCGCGATAAACAATATTATTGTCATGTGAAGATCATTTTATATCAATGATATCATGATAATATAACAGTATAATAATACAAGGGGGGTCGCGGGTGATACGCTTCTGCTACATCTGTTACATTTCGTTACCATAGAGATCTGGCGGTTAATATACAGTTCACAAAGTTCATGTTCCTTCCTTTGCTCGTCCTCTTTTTATCTTCTCTTCTCAGTCAGTACTGATATAATCTGTTGCCTCCATCACTGGAACCAGGTGTGAGTTCATGACATGATAGTTATGTGAGTCCAACATAATGTATCATCATGCATATCAAGCTGGCTGCACATATTAAGAAAAATTGCGCAAGCTGTCCTCACAGAAAAAAAAAATATTATTCACTATGAAACTGTTACAAAACAAGAAGTTAGTGTGTGAGAATGTAGTGCTTAAAGTTCTACGCTAATAGAAGAACCCGTTGAGAAGCCGAGTGTATTCCTGCTATGAGCGGTAAGCCGACGCACATGCAAGCTTATCTACCCTCAGGAGAGAGAGAGAGAGAGAGAGAGAGAGGCGGCTGGGGAGATAAATAATGCCGTTTCACCAACAGCCGCTGCGTCTGTGACAGGAGCATCCATCTGCTGTAACCCAGACAGGATAGTCAGGGCTTACTGAACACATTCCACCCGCTCGCAGTGGGAGACAACTGATCCACTTGGCTCTGGTTCTGATCCGTTTGACCCCTGCCTGGAGGTGACCCCAATCTGCTTTGGCTGTGAGCAGGGGTTGGAGAGCGGTGGGACTCGGGGGATTTTTTTTTTTTGGAGCAAAGGAGGAGATGAAGGCCAGGGTCAGTGCTAGGACAAAGACAAGAGAGCAGAGGTAGGAATGCGGATGAAGCAGAGGGCAGGATACAGCTGGAACCAGGGCCAGTACTGGTTCTTATGTTGGGATTAAAGGATTGATCTGTGAGGAAACAAATGCAACTCACACACTTGTACCTCCCTGAAGGTGCGTGGAATTATAAAGACTAGAATTAAAAGAGTTTACACAGCTAAAACCTATAAGTAGAAACAATTAGGTTCACTTCCTAAGGCTTAATAAATAAAACCAATGTTTATATGAATAAAAACTTTTTGTCAAAGTTGTCAACAGTAAATCCAAACAGCAATACTGACCAACCAGCAGACAAACTGCCAGTGTTTTTTAAGAAATGGCTCACTTTTTTCTCGAAAGACATTTCATAACAGCAGAAAAAACACAGATGTAAATAATAATTTGGTAATATTTATGTTTTCTATCTGCAGGATAGTGTTTCTCTGCATGCTGCCTCTCTATCATGACTTCCTTCTGCAGTTCAAATGCAACAGAGCCATTGTTAAATAATGTTACACCTACAGTAGTTACACCTGTGTTTTTCCCACACACAAAACATTTTTAATTTCTCACTGCATTTTTGACTTCTCAATCACAGGTGTGAGTAGAAAGGTGATTAACAACTAACTAAAACAACTACTGTAATGACAAATAAATAAGATGACGTCATTGCAAATGTTATTACTTCCACTTGTCCTGTTCTTGCTATGACTAGTTTAAAAAGTTGAACTTGAAAACTCAATTGCTCTATTTTAGCATTATATGTATACCGTAAAGTAGAATTACACTGATTTCCACATATCAATATCAGTTTAATAGTCATGAAGTCTTATTAACAACACATCACTTTGTCAAGTCTGAGAAGTTAACCCTAATGATGTCATCAAACATGAGCTTGAGTTAACACTAAGAGAAATTTAAAATCTATTTTAAACATTCTTCTTTACAACAAACTTTATGGAAGTTCAATGCTTAAAAAAAAAGTGGAGGAGCCTTTTAACATGAATTTCACCTTTTAATGTTTCTGGGTTCATGTAAATTACCTCCTTTTTTATTTTGGGTAGCCAAACTGGATTAGACCTCAGATGTTCATTTCCTATCACAGTGGTCTAAAGGGTTAATGTCATTTTCAAGTGTTTTTTTTTTTTTTGCTATTTTTGTGTTTTCTTTTTTACATTCACATTTTAAATGTAAACATAAAAACCTTATTTTTTGTGGAAATACAGAAAATAAAAAACCTTGAAATATCACAAACGTTTGTATCCATGGCCACAGAGATAAAGTTGGTGTATCAATTAAAACTAAATGGAAACATGATGTACGTACAGTATGTCAGTTAATCGTTAATCACTGAAGAGACAGAAACATCACATGTGTGTGCTGTGATGAGGAGACTGAAACGATCCTCAAATTAATATAATAACATATAATAATTTCCATCATGTTTCCCACATTATTTTTCACCATTTGAGCTTACTGCAGCTGTTTTAATATCATCCTCCTGTTGCACCTTCTTCTTCTTTAATGCTTTCAAAGCCACCAGACTGGAGAATTAGCGCCACCAACTGTTGATCTAGGCAACCAACTCCTAATAAACAGCGAAACGTCAATGGATGAGAAAATGCATTGATTTGAAGTCTCCTGTGGAAATAGTGTGTATCACATTATGTGTAACTGTAATGTATTCCTTATGTCAGCTGTCTGACCTGCTTTCAGGGCATTGATTATTCACATCTCTCTAATGTCTTCATTCTCTCTCTAGCAGCATAAATATGATGAAGGGGTTCCTTTGTGAAGGTCAGACATAGTGTTTGTGTCTGGCTGGGTGGGTGGTCTGTAACTTAGCTGGTAGAGGGGGATGGGGGGGGGGTTTAGAGTATGTATGTCCAGCAGAATGTGCGTGCAGAAGTCAAGGTCTTGGCCTGTGACCCTTAGAGGAATTCCTCTGTGGCACGACTCTCTCTTTCTCTCTCTGATCTGTCATTCTCTCCATACATACTCACATGTGTCCCACTCCTCTCTCTCTGATGGATTGGTATGTCCTCCTCCTTTCAACGCGCTGCTTCACATGTCCATTACTATGTCGGCGAAGGAATTCACTATCGCTGCAAAAGCACCACTCTCTTCAGTCTCCGAACCAGACACACTAAAGCCACTAAAACCGGTGAAGATACGTCTATAAGAACATTTAATCAAGCCAATTACAGCTGTTAGGATATGATGTGGGATAATGTGTCATTTAGGCCACAAACACACTCCTACAGTACTACTGCTTACCTCAAATAGCTAGTCTGATAGCAACAGCTAAAATAACTGTGGCATTGTACCTAACCACTGTGACAAAACCTGGAGGAATAGATTTTAGTTGTGTCCCCCCCCCCCCCCCCCCCAAAAAAAAAAGATTGTTGTGTTTTAATTAATAAGGTGACAAATTATACAGTTCATCCATCACATGTGGCATCTCATACACCAGGGATTCATGTCAAGAATTTAAAGATTATAGTCATTTACACAATGCTACAGGAATGGTGTTGTACTCTAGTGCAATATACTTCAAATTATAAAGTGATATTAAGTTTAAAGTGCTGACTCTCATACATAATTAGACTGTTTAAATTCACTGCAGGAGTTATTAGTGAAACAGCATGTTCAGACCGACATTAGCATTGTATGAGTCAGCACAGTCGGGGTTCCCTCCATAACACTAACCTGACGCACAGGGTTTGGTTGCAATACAGTGTATTACTGTGTTGGCCAATCACATGCAAGATAATCAAGACAGAGGAAAGAGTGACTTTAAATGTAAATATCATCTGTAATGGGTCAGTGATAAATAAGGGTTGGCAACATGAGTAATTCAAATATGTGATATGTAAATAGTTTTAAAAGCAGCATCAGGTTTGTTAAAATGTGCATTTAGTATTTTTTTTGGTCTTATGACATTTGCACCATTTTTAGTAAGACTGAATGCTCCTGAAAATGTCAAATGGTGTAACCACAAAAGAATGAAACATATCAAATATCCACCTAAAGTGTATTTAAGTGGACTTATACTAATAATTACCTAATTTAAATAATTAAAATGGTTTCTGATTGACATGATTCCCCGTTTTTAGGCAAGTTGAATTATTTGGTACAAAGTTTTTTATGGTTACACCACTTAGACATTTTTGCCATAACCAAAAATAACATATTCTCTCAAATTTGACTAAAAGCTGACATTTTATCCTTTAAATCTGACTAAGCCACATGAACACAAAATATGTAATTGACCCATAAACAGAGTAGAACAAGTTTGGTTTTGTTGCAGTTTTATAGCTAATGACATTCATCAGGCTGAAACATGTGATTCATGGCGAGTTTGTAAAGTTAAGAAAGTTTGTGGATTCCGACTTGGAATGATCACACTGAGGTTTAGAAGAATACAAAAATGTTCTTGCATTAGACCCATTGTTTTATTTCAAAATCCAATCTGCTGGAGTAAAGAGCCAAATAGATATAATACATCACTGTCCTGTAACTGTGAATGCACTGTATTTGCTGTCTTTCCTGTGGTTTTCCCTCTTGACCTCTTTCATCGGTGATAAAATCCAAAGAGCTCAATGGGAGCCAGCCTGTCTGCTGCTGTCCGTGTGTGGGGGGTGATGCTTCAGCTCTTTTCGTAGACCCCCAGCTGCACCGCCACGACTCCTCTCCCTCCTCTGATGTTCCTCATAAAGACTCTGACATTCACACCCGCCGCTCCCTGTCCTCACTTCAAAGGCCGCTGAACTCTTCCATCAATAATGCAGTCTGATTTCAACTCTGCGGAGCCAATTGAGATCACCCTCGCCCCCCCCACCCCCACCCCCCATATCACTCTGTAATACTCCCTCAACCTTTCCTCCTCCACTTCATAACTCATCCTGCCCACCCGTGTCTGCAGAAAAACTGTCTGCTGCCTTGTCATGATCCTGCTCGTCCAATCTGGAAGATGAAATCTACTCACCTGTGATCCTAGTCTTCTTTTTCTTTCCCCTCTTCCTCTTTTCACCTCTGTAAACAGTTCTGACAGCTTAGTCTTGGTATGAAAGTACATCTTCTTTTATACATCACGCAGACCACCAGATTAGGCCGTCACCTTTTTTGGTCTGTGTATGTTGATGGTAGAGAAGTGGCAAAGTATTCAGAGAAGGAAACTCACTTAAATATTGGCAGAGAATGTAAACACGCAAAAAAAGGCTTCAGGCAGGCAGTGCTCACTGCTGAAACACACTGGGAAAGTTTTCAGCCTTGAAAACCTGCACCAAATCTCCAGATGTGCTGATGTCTGTAAAGTAACGAAGTACAGTCACATCAAGACCTACTTTACTAACTTTGCCTGAGCTGCAATTGTTGCATTCTGCTTGTCCTGCAGGGCTTTCTGCATATTTAAGTTAATTTTAGCATCACAGCACAACACTTGTTATCTGCCAGGTGTAAGCCTGGAGGGGATCATGTGCTCGGTCCAGTGTGTGTGCATGTGTCTATGTATCTGTATCCAAAGCTAATCTTGCATCAGCCTAAACTCTTTTTTTTTTGCACATTTAAGACTTTATGCTCAAGGACTTCTGGTAGTGATTCAAATGTTTTCTAAAAAGACCTATTTAATAACACCATTCCTCATGAGCCCATCATAAAGCTTAGACTTCCGTCTTTTCAGCAGTGCTTGCCACATTACGATATGCGATGCAACAAAGCAAAAGGCATTTCTGAGAATCAGCTCGGCTAAACAAAACTAATCTATTCTGTCGCAGGCCATTGCTCAAAAACTGGCATCCATAGAAAAGTTTGGTCTCATCTTGAACCAGAGCATCTGTAGATTAATTCCATACCAGATATGTGACCATCCACTAAAGTTAAGCATGAGATGACTAAATCCCTGCTCCTGTTATCTTTGCCGCCATCCTGACTGTACACACCTGGCATCTGCACTCTACTGAGTACACTCTTCTAGTTTAAACTGTTTTGACACTCACTCTGAGTTGTGGTTCTTGGGGAAAAAATGCTTTTATTCAGACGTTTTACCAGCAACATTTCAATTTGGTTAAATCCTGATGTGGTCAGAAATATTTAAAATTGCTGCCTCCCTCCTACTGCACATGAATCATACACAGTGAAAAATAGATAAAATATGAAACATGTGCCAAAACTAGATGGTGGCATTTTTTGAATGGTTAAGGAAAGCATTTTAATATGTACCTCCCATATAATGTCTGTTTTGTGTTTTGCCATTACTGCCACATGTTATCCTCATAACCAATCAGTGTTGACTGGAGTAGGCAGGGGCTTTGATAATGAAAAACAGTGGTAATAACTCAGCTATTAACAACGACCGATTCCCCTCAACACCAATGCAGTCGTCTAAGCCCTTTGTTGTGGTTGGCTTAATGTTAAGTCTATAACCACTCTGAACCAAAGTCATGTGTTGATACTTGTTAAAACATTTAAATATATTCCCCCAGAGTTTAAATATTGCTGCTAAAACCAAAATCAAAAACACTTCTCTATTTTTTTCAAATGAAGTTCAATAGCTGAGATGACATGAAACTCTTTGTCCTGACTACTTTTATGGAAGCCCCCTCTGATGTCTGATGTCTGCCTCATGGTGCTTTACTGCCCTCTGCTGGTGTTTTTTTGCCATTTCATAAACTATGACTAACATTTGTGTCAGTTGCACAGCAGGGCAAGATAAACAAGCTCTGACCTTTTCGGAAAGTCCTCTGGTTTCCGTTTTAATAATGGGTTCACTAATGCTCCTTTGCATTCATGTGACTTTGGATTCAATTCCTCGTGATCCTGTGTGTCATCTTTGTATGAGTAATGTACCATACATCTCAAGTCAACAGCAGTGGTGTTATCTTGTCAACCGTTCAATTACTGGTCACAGGAGACACATGGTTTCAAAGGTTATACACGTAAAGGAGACCAGTATCAGATCAGTGTCCTGGATACTCTGCGATGGAAACATACCCTGTTATTCCTCCAAACCTTTGCTTTCATTCTGCTTTTTTTTGGTCTTCCAGCTGTGCCAACTAGAGCAATCTAAAACAGATTTATCCCAGTGATCCTGCAACACACCTCCGCCCACTGTTTGCATGCACTGCACAGAAACAGGCAATATAAATTCAGCCGTTCCATGAGCAGCTACTCTATCGTAGTGTGTGTTGTGCAGATCAGAGACATACTGGAAATCTGGAAACTATTATGCTGCTTAGCTGCGATGGATCATGTCGAAGGCATGTCCGCTGCTCTGCTTTTTGTCATCATAAACCCAGGCTGTGTGCGTGAGAACTCGGCCAGCTTTTCCATAAAAGATAGACCTATCATGACTATTGCACAAGCAAATGGGATGCCTTTGTGCTGGAACTTCAAGTTTGTCATACAGCTAATCATGGTGCCAAGTCTCTTTATCTCTGTCACAATACTGCTACATACATACCTACCAATACTACAGTGATAAGACCACACTTGTAGTGTATAATACATTTCATACTTTTTATCTAGACACTATCTAGTACTCACAAGAGCATTATATGAAGAGTTCATAACTTATAAAATGATTATTGTAGTGTGTGTGAGAGAGAAAGAGTGGAAGCAGTTTGTTTATCCCCTTTATGTTTTAACTTATCTTATATTTGTGTCCAATAAACCAGAAACTAGGTTTATGGAAACAGTTTGAGGTTATAACAAAGATGTATTTTTCCTTGCTTATTTCTCTTCTCCATTTTTTTGGTATTTTTTCAGGTCATCGGCACCCCATCTGAGGATTCCTGGCCTGGCGTTAACTCATTGCCTCACTTCAAACCAGGTGAGACCAATCAGTCTTTAAGTAGAGCTAATAACCTGTTGTGATGACATTCATAATGGGAAACCTTACTAAACATTATCATAATTAGCACCTGACCAAACTGTAGAATGTAGTGTAGACTGAAGTAGACCATTTTAGTGAGTATACCATACTGAATAGCTTGGACTCCACTGACATTCAACATTCTCAATGATGCAATATTAGCCTGCAGCTTATTTTAACATAGTGTGTACTAAAGTGTTATGGAGCTTATTTTTATTGAACATAATGCATGCTAAATGATTAGCTTTGGGCTTAATGCCACTCATAATTCTGTATGATAACATTAAAGTGTTAGCATAGTGTAAGATAAAGTGTTAGCCTGGAGCTAACGCTGTCAATCATCATACATCACACAACCATGGAGCCTGTCAGGAAGCTGTTAGGTTTTCCAAAATGTCATTTTTTCAGTTGAAGAATTGGTACACTGTATATGTCATATGAGAAACATTAGCTAACACAGTTTTTCAGTGGAGTTATGGAGTCAACTGTCACTCAACATGTCTACACCAGAGCCAATCATGGGTCTATTAGCCTATAAGAACGGAGCCAGTGAACTACCAGGTATACTCTGCTCTCATGTCAAAATGAACCAATGGAACGATCTACCAAAAGCTCAGCATACATGCAGCAGGCGGAGTGGGGGGGTGTGGGGTGGGGGGCAGCTCTGGCAGAGCAGCCGTGCCCTCTGGGAGCTCATTAGGGCTTTTTAGAGGGAACATGAATAGAGGGACTGCAGATTAGTGTTAGCTGATGGAGAGCTGGAGTGGGGGAGAGGGAACATACAAGGATGGACATAAAGAGGGTTAGAGTGATGGTGCTGGGCAGAGAGGCATCACAAAGCTATGTGACCTAGCCTCCTATCTCCAGTGGCCAATTAGGGACCGACCAGGGTGACTCTCATGGTCACACACACACACACACACACAACACACACAACACATACAAATGTAATCTCTCATCCTGTGGCCATGGCGACAGTTGGCTCTCGTTAGCCTCTCATACAGTGTTGAACAGCTGTGCAACTGTCTTTACCACACAACCACACACACACACACACAGACAGACATACGCCCTGTTTTGCCCCTGTCAAGCCTCAGAGCATTGCATCTGTCCGTGTGACATCTGCACTTGTAATGTTATTATGGTTTTCTTTTTCACTAAACACAGGAAGAATGAGATGTTAGCAGAGATGAGCTGGTAAAAGCTAACCACATGGTGGTGTCCATAAAGCGTCACCAAGCCTCAGAGTGCAAAATAATTATATCACACTCCCACTGTAAAGTCATCACAGACAAATTATGAATGATTATAATCAGAGCCTGACATTGTTATGGCCTCGTTAAAGTAAAGAAGTGATATGATGATTACATTGTTTAGTTATATCCAGATTCAATGGGATTATAAAAACAAAACCAAATTACTACACAGTATAGGTCAGCTGCTGTAGTTCTTTAAATGATGTTTAAGGTTTAATAAAATATTATTCTTAAATTCTGCATCACATTTCTTTTAACACCAGTTTCATGGACAGTTAATCAAATTAATAAAAATCATTTATAGGTGTCCGATTTTTGTGAATCATGTGTACAACACACATTGCAATATTTAAAATAAATGCATATGTTTTCCTTTTGCCACACCTTATATCACATGTGACAAACTATATTTTAACCTTTTATTTACATCTAATAGAGCTGCAATTAGTATAAAAGAGAAAGAATGTTTAGTTCAATGTCAGTGTAAATGGAGAGCAATTTTGTCCAGCTTGATGATGAGGTACCAGGCACTGCAGAGGCAGCAGTGAGCAGCAGATGGCAGTGTTGCATCAGTCTGGAAATCCTCCTGGTGACTGTGGAGACGTTTTCCACAACAGCTCTGACCTCTGAGCTGACTGTTATCTTCACACTTTTCCAAAACACAGTGACTGTATTGCTCCTCCGGTTATGATTCATCACATTTTGAGACATCTATCTCTAAACGCATATTTCTTTCCGTCGTTCTTCACCCCTGCGCTCGCATTACTTCGTGATTTCAGGTTTGAAAGTGTGGCTTGACCTCAAGAGTGGAGGCGCCACTTTTTTTCCAAGTTTTTATGGTTATGAAAAGGTTCCACAGATACTTCCTCCCTTACACTCTCTCTCTCCCCACACTTTGTTCTCACATCTTCCAGCTCAGGTTTACTGTTGCAGCTGAATGTGTGCATGAAATCATCTTCATCACTCCTTTAGTTTATCATAGTGATCCTGTAAGTTTCATGTTTTTGATTGTTGATTAGGATTTTATTGTTTTACATATAAAGTAAAACCTAATTCACATATTAACATATCTATTATAAAAAGAGTGCAATACTACAGTGTCTATAAATGTTCAAATATAACAGAAATATCTCATCTGACAGACATATTATGGAGTGTCTCGTTTTATTCAATATCTCAAATCTAAATAGTAAGAGCCCTGCCTATCATCTCATCATTTCCTCTTCCTCTTTACCTCCACACCCTCCCACTGTCTATTTCTGGGTAGTTTCGGCTGGCAGCCTTCACCTCTGGCACCCGGGGGTTTGTGGCCAGTTCAGTCCAGCCCTGGCACCGAAGCCGGCTGACTGGACCCACTGTTGGCGAGCTGGCAGGCTGAAGGGGGGCCCGCTGAAAGACAGTTGGATGGTTGGCTATAGGATTAGGCTGGCAGTGTGGGAGGTGGACTAGCTCGCTGGGTGGCTGGCTAGCTCGCTCGGTAGCTGGTCGGCTGGCAGCCGCAGCCCCGACTGCGTCCACATGGCAGTTTTGGCTGAGATTAAGAGAACGGTGCAGAGCCTCACACCCATCACAGCATAATAAACATAGCTGTGGAAATATGGAGACTGTCTCACAGAACTCCTCTTAAAAAATATGACAAGTTAATGTGGTCTGGCTTTGCAGCAGAAGTACATACTTCATACAGTGTTACTCAAGAACATCTCTGAACTGATGTGAGCCACTCCTCAATTTGGCACAGTAATATAAAGTAATATACAAAGCAGCACTTTGCAATAAAATTCCAGTTATGTGAATCGGTTTGCCTGGTTGTCTCATAGACATATTTAAAAAAGAATTGTGGTAGACAGAGCCAATAATAGACTTCTATCAGAGCAGACCTTCTGGTATGTCTCAGGAGGAAGAAAAGCACAGGTGTAAATAATTATATTAATAATGTCTGCATTCCATTAAGATCATCCATCACACTTTTTTCTCTGCAGAACTATCTCAGACACAGAAATGAAACAACTTTGTTTTGATGTTATTAATCACACCTGTTCTTTCTTTCTTTCTGTACAAATCATGTAGAAGCTACACATTTTGTATTTTACTTATAACATTTAGATTTGCCAGCCATGTGTGGGGTTTGAGCATGATTATATTATATTGTATTTAATGTAAAACACATCTGTGGTTGAGTGACAGTCTACAGTCTGTTGGACATGTATTGATTCCATTTATTTTTGTATAAATAAGTAGACATTTCCTGTGTGATCAGGCTCTGCTGGTTGTAGGATATACGTAGTGAATTAAAAAGCCTTTAGTGTGTCATTAGGCTAACAGTGCTTCCTAATAACAGCCAGTATCCAATGGCATAGTCTTCAATAGTAAGTTTATTTCATTCATATAGCAATTAAGGCAGCCATATGTATGCAAATGCAAACATAAAAAGAGCAAAATGAAAATAGAACCAACTTCAAGCACAAATTTAAGTTAAAAGCCAGAGAATAAAAATGAGTGTTTAGATACATTTTAGAAACCATCATCAGACTCAGCTTATCTAAAGGCTTTCAGCAGACTGTTCCAGTACAAGGCCATTGCTAACAAAGGCCAGGTTAAACATTATCTGTAGGCCTACTATAATAGCTTACATGTGAAACTCAGCAAACTGCACATTTCAACAGCACTAACTCCATCAGTACAACAACTGAGTGATGTCATACCTAGCACTACTACAGCAGAACTGCAGTTTTCAATCACCATTAAACTCTTATTGCTTCTATTCTGCTGTTTTGAAAGGAACTTTACATTGCTCCTTTACAGTCAGTAAAGCACTTTCTGTAGACTTTTCACATGAAGATCCTAGCAGAAGCAGGATGAGCCACTGCAAGCTTTTTAATGTGAAAACGTTGTGCAGGGAGTTTGATGAATTGAGGCTTTGCAGCAATCAAAAACTGCAAAAAAAAAAGTTATAGGAAATAACCGGTGAATGAAAATAGTCTGTCCATTAAAAAGATGAACTCACAACAGCAGAATGGTTAACGTCAGGATTATTGTCCCACTGATGAAATTAAAGCTGTTGCTGCATGTATCTGGACAGCATATAAATATGGAGGACATGCTGAGCGTGCATCAACAGGAAATGAAACCAGGAGCAGATCAGAAAGCAGAGGCTCAATGAAATATGATCAGATTTGATGTTATGTACCTGTTTTTTTTTTGTGTGTGTGTGTGTGTGTGTGTTTTTTTTTTAATGGCCTTTAGCTCCATTCGCTGCTGCATTTAGGAGTTGCGTTTGAAGGTAATTTAGAACAGTTGCAGCATGCGAGTAACTTTAATGCGATGAGATAAATGCACATGAAGCAGATGGCAGGTCTGAGTTCAATGATTTAATTGTTTGTTTTTGTTGTGTCCTCATTACAGATCGCTTTACAGTGTACAGCGCTAAGAAGCTGAGACAAGCGTGGAATAAGTAAGTGGACTTTAAATATATGTGTGTGTGTGTGTGTGTGTGTGTAAGTATAGTCTTAATGTCATACGGTGTTGTAGCTGACTGTTATCCTCGTTCATGTCTTTAATACACACTCTTAGTTCAGCTCACACACTCTTTACACACGTTCTATATCTCACATGCTCTTCCTCTGTAGCTGCCAGCCTTCCTGCAGAGTACACGTGTGTGATTGTGTTCTTGTACAACACATACATACGGTTAGAAAAAGGGCACTGTGCCACAGTCTGGGCTTCTCCCCAGATACATGCTACCGCTCGCCCCAGGCGTACATCTGGAGGGGAGACCACAGAGGGCAAGAGAGGACTTTTTCTCTTTTCCACAGGGAATATGAAAGCAGATCTAGGCTAAGTGATTTATGAAAAAGTAAAAAAAAAAAAAAAAAGCCCAGCTGTCTAATCACCTGATCCAACCCCACCGACTGAAGCCCTCGTCATATGGCGCTGTTCAAACCTTGGTTCCTCCTGTGATTTATAATAATTATACAGTTCATCTGTGCTCTTAATCCTGGCAGAATCTGCCTGCCTGTAATCTGCCATGTAAAAAAAATTACTACAAATTACTGACCATAACATGCCAAACAAGACATCCATTTATTCTACTTCTGTATGAATCAGCATCGCAATAATTTGAGGTTGTTTTTTTATTTTTTTATCCTGGGTCAAAAAGAGTGGAGCCTACAGTGGACATAATTCATGAGATGGATGTAATACTTCCAACAATCCTAGTACTAGATTTGACTTGTAAATCTTCTGATCAAATACATCAGCTGTGATTACATTATCCTAGCCTAACATTAAACATGTGTGTTGACGGGCTCATGACTTTTCTCTTCACGTCACTAATTGCCAAAGTTTCAATACAACTGAGGAATTTTAAAGGATCACCAGCCAAGGAATTTCTTAAATCTGAGTGGTACAATCTGTGTTATTAAATCACTGATGTTAGCTAGTTGATGCTAAGTATAGAGAAAGAAGTTTACACAAAAATATGGTAATGGGTTTATGAGAACAGCATGACCCTAGATGGGTCTTTATAAATCAGACCTGAAGAAATCAAACCAGTATGGGAAGTTGGCAAGTTTGCTGAGATCAGATCATACTGGGATTAATCTACAAGTGGGCAAAAACTCAAGTATTTTTTACTTTTTACTCACCAAATTAATCGCTGAGATCTAAAAAGGCAGCGAGGTGGTAAAAAATAGGTTGTAAACTGACTGCGGGTTGTTTACTCTTCCAAACCTAACCTGAGTGTTTGTGTGTGTACAACCTGTCTGATCACCTGGCCGTTCTTGTTTCTCGTAGCCAAGCTCCAATATCTCGGCAATTATGAGCAAATGTTATCATAATAGGCTCAAATTCGAGATTCAAGAGATTTTATTGCCGTGAGAAATTTAAAAAAGAGCAGCAAGGTCTGAGAGACATTATATTATTTACCACAGTTATTTACAGCACTCTCAATAAACCAATGAAATACTGGAACAGCAGTTGGAAGGAGATACTAGACATGAAGGAAAATAAAACTGATATTGCACCATGCAGGTATTGATATTACATCACAGTGTAGCAGCTTGTAATACCAGGGTATAAAAAAGGCTGTTTAATAAATAAACAAGCCAGATGTAGAAGTATACAGTCCATTCATAGTCTGGGTAAGTTCATGAAGCAGGACTCTTCAGACTCGTCAGTTATTGTCCTACGGTTGGGGAAGATTATCAAAGGACAGTTACCTGATGAAGTAATACAGACCTTACTTGCTCCCAGGACCTTTGTAAACCTCAGCTTCTTACACGTATATACTGCATGTGATGTCTTTTTGAACCATTATTTTGTTCATTTTACATCGCAAAGTAAAAGAATGACTGTTGAGTGTTTGATGACAAATGAAAAGCAGAATAAAGTGAGTTGAAGGGGGGATTCTCCCTCCCAGTCTGTCCCCTCCCAGCCTCCTGGCCTCGCTCCAGTCCAGGAGGAAACACAAATGTGAAGAAAGAAAGTGAGGTGGAATGTTAATGACCATCACTTCCTCTCTGCTCGCTTTTATCGTAGGCCAGGGAACGATGAATTTGATATGAACATATACACTCACTTTGTTTCTGCCCTGAGAGTTGGCTCACCCCATCGTGCTCCCTTGTTTCTGCTCTCAGTCAGCCATTTTTTTCTCCACAGTGTTTTTCTGCCTCCAGCTGTATAAATGTGAATGATTGATGTGCTGTAAATCAGTCAGGGTTTATGGTTTTTTATGTTCTTTTGTGCTTTGACATGGACAGGATTACAGCCATGTACTGAAGTGAAATGCAAAATACAGAAACATTTCTGGTGAAATCATAAGGTCATCATATAGACATCATATATAAAGTAAATATGAATTTTAGAGCAGAAAGGACAAGTGTGTACAATGTAGTGACATTCTAGCAGTTAGAATGCAGATTGAACCATTCTGCTAGATGTTGCTTAATCTTACACACTGTTCCTATTATTTATATTATATAGATATAGATATTGACCATATGCATAAAATATTGACTGCTCCAGTACAGAGGTGACGGTAAAATTAATACTCTTCTGTAAGATTTTGAAACTTGCAGGGATTTGAAGAGCAGTAGTGGTCCAACACTGATGTTGGATGATAAGGCCTGGCTCACAGTCAGTGTTCCAGTTCATCCTGAAGAAGAAGAATCTTTATTTACAAAGCACCTTTCAAAATACAGATATTTCCACATAGTGCAAGTGCAAACATAAAAGAGATAAGAATATAAAACATACTTCACTCCAAAATGTGCTGGATGGGGTTGAGTTCAGGGCTCTGTACAGGCCAGTCAAGTTCTCCCACACCAAACTGGAAAAGCATTTATTTCTGGACTTGGGTTTGTGCGATGGGGTCATTGTCATGTTGAAACAAGAAAACACAAACTGTTGCCGCAAAGTTGGAAGCACACTCTTGTCTAAAATAGCATTACATGCTGTAGCATTGATATTTTTCCTCAGTGGAACTAATCAATTAATCACATAGTCAGTTCATCAGTGATGACACCTGGCATCGCACACAGTCATCTCAGTCTTGTGTGTGATTGCTTGGCCATGGAAGACCAAGCCATGAAGATCCCAACAAACAGATCCTGTGCTGAAGTTGCTTCCCAAAACAGTTTGGAGTGAGTGTTGCAACCGAGGACAAAGGATTTCTACATGCTGCATGTTTCCAGGCTTGGTGGTTCTGTTCTTACGAAGCTGGTACTGTTGTGCCAAGACAGTCAACCGTGGCAAATCTAGAAATGATGAACCGATTTATTGGAAAAGTCATCATAAGACAGTGCCTTTGACAAGTTTAGGTAGCTAAACCCACTAAGTAGAAGAGGTGTCATATGGTTTGTTTGGTTTTTATAATCCATATCTGTCCAACACTAACAACAAGAACAGTTTCATGTTAAGACCTGTTTGCCAATGTATTCTCTGTACACCTCTTTGTACACTGCTGCTTCATCAGTTGAGTCAGACATAGTGAGAGCGCTACAGTCTTTCCTCCAAAACAGTTCGTGGTTGCTGCTTTGCTCCAACAAAGAGGTCAGTCCATCACTTTCTGCTGCAGTGACGGCAGACTACCAGCTGGTGGTCTCTTCCTTGCTTCTCCCAGACCTGTGCTAAAGTTTCCTGATGGAACACCGTGAAAAAGACTCTCGCCACGCACCGCTGAAGAAGGAATGCCTCCCTCTGTTCTGAATGTGTCATCACCTGGAGCTGTTGGATAGTTTTAGGAGATAATATCGATCCTACAGCAGATGTGCTCTTATTCACTTTGCGTAGCTGACAGCAGTAGCAGGAAGGAATGTGCATCTACTTTACAAAAGCCAACATGCTCATATCCTGGCCATTTCACACCTACAGTACACATATCTACATGTTTGTTTCTACGCCTGCATAGAAAATACAAGAAAACAAAAGTCTGAGTCAAGCTTACAGACACACCAGCAGCTGCAGAGGAAATACGTGGTTTCATTGGATCTCCTAGGGGAAGTTATTTTCACCCCAACAAAGATAGAACTTAACAAATACTCCCGAGATTGAATACAGTATTGTACTGACTTTGAGGATGTTCTTGAAGTAATATCATAATAATGGTGTCAGTGGAAGAAATGAAAGACTGACTGAAGCTTTCTATTAAGGTTGAATTCTAAAAGTGAACAACAGTGAGCGAACAGTTTGTCCAGAGAGCTGGACTCACCGGTATTCAAACCTTTTTTTTTTTCCCTTTCTTGTGGCTCTTTGTTCTAAAACATCACAGCCTGGGTCTGTGAGTGTTTGCTTACCTCACACTGCAGGATTTCTAGATATCGAAGCTGTCAAGATTCAAACAGCAACCTCTCCCTGCAATATTGTGCCAACAGAGGTAGAACCCTTCCCGAAAAAGCTTTGAAGACATCGAATACTGCTTCAATCTAAAGATAAGGTATCAGCATTGACCTTAAAAACCCTCAGTACAGTACAGTAATTGATCCAGTGATCTAGTCAGTATAGTTTCACCCACAGACTAGTTTGTCTTAAAACTTTGTAGCAGAGTTGCACAGAATCGAGCTGGATGAGAAAAAGGCGAGAAGAGGCCCTGATGGACTTCATTAACTTTATCTCTGCCTCTTTGCAGAGTGGCGTTGATGAGTTGAACAGAGATTTACCCTCCCTCTGTCTCTCCGCTGATAAGTCGGGTTGAGATCCCCATCGAGAGCCATGGGAGTGGCTGTCAGAGTGCTTGACTTGGGAACCAACCATGAGAAGCCTGCAGAACATGAGAAGCACTCTGAGCAGCGCGAGCGGCAGGACAGCGAGCTGAGCGAATAACATCATGTTTATTTAATGCAGTGGATGCCTAATTACTGACTGGATTTGTTGCCGTTCGTTTATTTTCAATCTTCTTTTTCCCCCTCAGCGCTGCTACGTACAGCTGGTTCAGGAGTTCAATGACTCCAAATATGCACGTACTCAGATGCACACACACAAAAGTGTTTCACATACAGTTGGCTTCTGTCTCAGCTCCTGTTTTGTTGAACACTCTTTGTTTCTCACGGTGACCCAGTCGCCATGAACGAGGCAAGCTCAGAGGAGGAAGGTGTGAGGGTGTGTGTGCTCGTTGGCATATTTGCGTGTCTGAAAAGTGTTTTTCCTCTCGAGTCAGCATACCTTCAGCATAATTAAAAAGCTTGTTTTTTTGTTGTCAGCAGCTCTGTGAATTGCAGAAAAAATGAGTTTCTTTTTTCAGTGGGATGAATGAGAAGAGAGCTTTTTCTATATTTGATTTAGATGAAACAGTGTTATAATAGGTCGATTTCCCTTGTGGTCATTAATATTTCTATGTGTGTTCTTTGTGTCTCCGTGTGTCAGGTTGGGCTACGTGGACCACGCTGAGGAGTTGGCCTCCAGGTTCCTCCAGTGCTTCCCAAAGAGCCGGCTGTCAGCTCAGGCAGCGCTGAACCATGAATACTTCAGCAACCTTCCTCCACGGCTCTGGGAGCTGCAGGACAGTACGTAACCAAACTTTACTGCTTACTGTGACTCCACCACCTGCCTCAGCTGACAGCTTGGAGAAGTGTCAGACAGTCAGCATTGCTATGTTGTATAAAGTAGTATATTATAGTATAGCACAGTGGTGGAAAATAACTAAGTACAATTACTCAAGTACTGTACAATGTTGAGGTACTTGTACTTTACTTGAGTATTTCCTTTTAATTCTATTCTGATTCTTTTCAGATGAAGATTTGACACAATGGATAATATAACAAGTTTTTAAAAAACAACACATTGTTAAAGATGAAACCTTTTTGTCTTTTGACGTCTTACAAAAAGCAATGTGTAGTCGGGCTCACATTTCAAATATTTAGATAGATTCCAATATCTCACAAAAAATCAAAGATTAGAGAAAAAGTTCAAAAACTGAAAACAGATTTGTGTATCAGAACTTTGTTTTTTCTTCTTTCCTTTCCCATTAATCATCTCAGTTTTAACATTGCTGTATTGGTACTTACAGTGCTGTATTGCATCTGAGTACTTCCTTCACTTAGTATAGCATGGTATATATATAGGTATATATATATATATGGTATATATAGGTGCAGAATGTATTAGTAAAAGAATAAAACGGAATGAGCATAATGTCGTTAAGTACATAGTTGTGTATATATTAGTACAGAATAAGGTTGTTATAATACCTTAATTTTAATCTTTGATAAGACACAGAAAGAAAACAATACTCAATATCTTTTTCGATACCACAGCAAAAAAGAAAGGTAGACAAAATAGTGATAGAGTTAATACCTCATGACCCACCAGTCATGTGGGGGGGTTCATTGCTGCACAGAATGCTGTAACAGTCAGTTGATTTTCTTCCCATTTGTTTCATCTGTGCAGCCGAGGGTGAAAATCATAGCACATTGTATATTATATATTAGGACATAATAATCATTTGTAGTATAGGACGATATAGTATTGCATAGTTACACAGAATGAAACACTATACCATAGCATAGTATAGTTGATTATAGTACAGAATAGCACTGTGTAGTATAGCACAATATAGTATAATATAATTGATCATCAGATATGAATAACACTGTCTAGTATAGTATGGGGTTGTGTTGTATATTTCAATATAGCATAGTATATAATAGATGATATAATAGTATGTCATAGCATAGTAGTACAGAACAGTGTATTATTAGCATAGAAAAGCACAAAATTGTATATTTTGTGTGTCAGGTTGCAGCTTTTTATGTCATAGTAAGAATACACTCGGTGATTAAATGTTGCAAGTCAGCAAAAACAAACCCAGTTATTTGAAGAAGTCTTTGATAATCCTACCACGTATTAAATCCAATCTATAAAGGTGCAGAAAGGTCTGTTTTTCTTCCTTAAATCCACATACAGCACTTTGGTTGACAGTCAGAAACTTGGCCTCTCTCTGTTTCTCTGCTTCTGTCTTTGTCTCTCTCTCTCTCTCTCTCTCTCTCTCTCTCTCTCTCTTCCTCTTGCTTTGTGTTTTTCTGTTTCTTTTTCTCTTTTTCTTTTTTTTTTGAGCTCCCTCAGCTCCTCTGGATCATACAGTATCCTTCTCCTCCTCTCTCTCTCTCTCTCTCTCTCTTGCTGTATGTGTGTGTGTGTGTGTGTGTGTGTGTGTAAAGGAGGCGAGCAGCAACCTGGGGTTGTTTTTGTTCACGCAGAGAAAGCCTGTCTTATTATGTGCATGCCGTTGGGACAGTATAAGCCCAGCCGGACTTCTGCTGGCCGCCACAACATGCTCAGTTTGATTTTCTATCTTCCTGACTTGTCTGCCCAGAGCAACAGCACACTGAAGCACTCTTTAAATAAGAGCCCCAGCTCCAAAAAACACAGCACCTTTAGAAACACACAGCATCTTAGCTCTCAACACATCTTCATTTCAGAAGCAGATTTTTTAATAATACTGTTGATTTCCCATGAGGATTCTGAGTGTAAGAGTCACAGCTTTAGCCAAGCGCTTCACAGTTAGGCAAAATATTTCAATTAATCCTACCGAACTGGGTTATTGCATGACAGTATGTCAGAGATGACTGCACATCCATATCATTTGACAAGCTACACATACATACATCACCAATCCCTTAAGCTGTTATTCATTAGCGGTGTGAAAAGCCCGCTCAGCAGACCTGAGTGAGCTGCCACTGACATGGTGGTAATTTTAATGGGAGAATTCCATTTTTAATTCCCCCCGATTAGGATTTTTCAGCATTATTAATCCTGTTATCAGCACCCAGCAGGTTGTCATGTCTGAAAAGAATCAGAGAGCCACGGTCACTAAGAGAGAGAGAGGAGAGAGAAAGAGAGAGAGAGAGAGGGGAGAGATGGCTCATTTTGATTTTCGTCATGCTCGCTCTCTCTCTCTCTCTCTGTGTCTCTCTCTGTCTCACTCTCTCTTCCACTCAACTCTGCCTTCATCTCTCTCTTCTTCTCTGCGAGTCTCTCTTTTTTCGGTGTGCACATGTGACACGCAGCAGAGCCTCACCGAGGGAAGAATGAGAGTGAATTAAAAGTTTCATAAAATTAGGACAGGAGTGGATAAACACCTAGTTTCCTGTGTGTGCGTGTGTGTGCATATGTGTGTGTGTGTGTGTGTGTGTGTGTGTGTGTGTGTGTGTGTGTGTGTGTGTGTGGAGATATGCTGCATGCACTTTTGTGGGGGAAGGATGTGTCAAAATTATGCAAATGAGAAATGAATGCTAGATAAAGAACTGGCTAATTACTCTAGTTGTGAGTTTTTGGCTACAACTGCTGCATAGTAATCATGTTGGTCCAGCAGAACACACTACTGCTGATACTACACTATATATATATATATGTGTGTGTGTGTGTGTGTGTGTGTGTGTGCGCTCTATATATTTAATACACCATATAGAAACAATCCAAATGGACGACACACTGACCAACAATAACATATCACATATGGTTGAGACATCGATGGACCTTTCAAGTAAAAGTCCCATGTTCTCCCCGTAGGGATGAACAGTATGTTTTCTATGGCCAGCTGTGCACACTATTGTCATGTGTGTTATGGATTTATCCAGACAATACCCAGACAGATTACGGGGAACAATGACAGAATTATTGGAGACAATGGAGCTCCTGAGGTTTGCTCTTTCTGCGTGGATTGGATCATGACATTTTTAATTTGATTTCAGTGAAAGTGTGTGGGTGTCTGGCAAGGAGAGAGAAAGAGAGAGAGAGAGAGAGAGAGAGAAAGAGAGAAAGAGAGAGAGCGCAAAGGCCATGGAAGAAAATAAAAAAAGAATACTGTGTCTCTCTGGACTCTGCTAGATTTACATGTATGTGGAAGTGAAACAAAAGAATGTGTTTAGACAGAGAAGTTATCCTCTGTTGGAGGAAAAAAAAAATCCCCTGCCTTTCCAAGTTAGAAAGAAGAGCATGTGATCTTCTCAGAAAGCAGCGAGCATCTGAATTTATATTCCCCACTAGGAATTAGTGGTTTACTAAATAAACAGCTTTTTATCCACATTGTTCCCCCAAAACATTTGTGAACTAATAGATTCTCTCAGTTTGAGGAGTTGCTGGCTCTGGAAGACGTTTCTTGAATTTCCATATTAAAATTTGACTGATATCCTCCCCTGTTAATGTATATATTACAGATATGGATTTGAATTATGCCGACTTTGTCCCTGAGAAATCCTCCTATGAGTCACAAGCAGTGTTTTTATGGAGAAGAAGCCAGTCAGGGCTTTACAGCAGTTGGAGCAAATTCAAACTGCTTCATCGTTTTAGATAATAATAAAAAAAATAAGGCGACACAGTTTGTAAAAATGTTGTCTTTCACTTGTCATTAGCCGTGCACATAACAGAATTTTAAAGCTTTGATGTTTCTTGCTGAAATGCACCTTGGGAGTTGTAGTTTATCTCCTTACTACTGTTTTTTTCCTTTAACTAAATCAAAGAATCAGATACTTTCTAACACAGTTGCACATCATTTGTACTGATGTAGTTAGGTGCACTTTTCATGCCCACACCAAGAACCATTACTATAATAATAACTATAAATATATAGTTTTAAAAATGGTTCTAACTCTAATGGATAGTGGAGTCTGACCGATGACTTCATTTATTTATATTTCTTTATTTTAACCCTTTAAAGGCGCTCCAACTGTCGACTTTTTCGAGAAACATCGTGTTATAAGTATAGCCGGATAGTCTCTTGGCTTTCTGACTCATTTCAAAAAGATGAGAGAAAAAGAGAGAGAGAGCAGTTGTGGTGGAATGAGCTACAGATAGAATGAAGAGAGCGAGGGAGTGGTGATGGTGGTGGTGGTGGTGGTGAGAAAACCGGTGAATCAGATCAATAAAACTTTATTTTCTCATTGTTTCACAGTGGTTATATTTTACAGCACCAACACACCCAAACCTCTGCACATTTGGTCTCAATATGACATCACATCATTCAAAATATGAATGGAATCTTCTCTTCTGGAATAACTACTCACACTTTGCAGCTCTCTAAATTTGGTTAAATTGTTTTCCGACCCTCAATATAATGACAATAAAGCTACTAAAGTATTTAATGTAGAGTAAATTACTATCATGTCATCAGCAAAGTTATTGACAGTGGCTGTTAGCAGTTGAAGTTAATAAAGAGTCATAGTTTCAATCAAAGGCAGCTTGATTTTCCAGAATATTCCTCTGTGGTTGAATAATAGTATTTTCATGACATGTGATGTGATACCAGCAGGAAGGAGGATGTTTAAAAGTTCCAGGTTTATAGCAACAGATTAGTGGTAACCAGAGTAGAATGGAGAGACCTCAACAGAGCAGAGAGCTTGGCTGGAGTTAAAGTGATTGTGAAGCCATTTCCACTGCAGTAAATTCAAATAGATGAACTTAACATACAGCTACTGTCACATGTTCTGCTTTAGTTTCCAATGTTCTCCTCACACTTCAGTGGATTTAGCTCCTGTAAACTAATACTGATACCAAATAGAAGTTCCAGGTTCTTTCATGGATGTGGATTGGTCGAGCAGATGTGATGTCATATCAAGACGAGAATTACTTCAATTATAATATTTGAATACAGCATTTATATTTGCAAAGACAACAGATGGAAGATGGAAGCGCTGCACCTTATGGGATGTCCAATACCTGGCTTATATTGGATTCAACAGGTGCTGATGTGCCTTCTTTTTTAAAAGAGTTCACACAGAAAGGTTACATTTCTGTTGAACATAACTGAAAATCTGAGAACAGCTGGAAGTGTTGAAATTTTTCAAAGTAAACTCAAAACCTTCCTGTTCAACCTGGCTTTAGATTAAGAATAGTTTTTATTCTATTTGTTTTGATGTTTTAAAAATGTTTTCTTTATTTTTACATTATTTTATCATTCTATGTGTTTTATCTTCTTATCAATTTTATTCTTTTGTCTTTATTTTTTTCTTTATTTTTAGTCTACCTTTTATTAAATGTCATCGCTTTTATATAATCTTACTTTTGTTTTGTCTTTTTGAACTATTTTAAACTATTTTTTACTCTACCTTTTAATAAACTTTTTCTCTTATTCTCTTATTTTTATTTACTTTTTTCCCCTCTTATTTATTTTACTTAATTTAAATTTTCCAAACATTTTTATCATCCTTATTTTCTTTCGCATGCATTGGTCTCAATTTTTGACTCCTTGTAACTTGTTCTTTTTTTTCATTTTGTCATCATTTTTATTCCTCTTTTTATATTGTCACTTGTTATGTCTTATTATCAATCAACTGTGAAGCACTTTGAACTACATTAACCTTTATAAAAGCTGCTATAGACATAAAGTTTGATTGATTGATGGATTGACTGACTTCTGGACATTGTCTCAAGTCTGGTTGTACAAACCATGGCCTGTAGTAAAATTCTTGTTAGTGTCTGTTATTATTATAGTGCTATTAAAATGCCACTGCAACATTCAGTGATGCATCTACTTGTGAAAACACCCCAATAGTCTTGCAGCAAATACATATTAAAATATTCACTTTTTAATAACCGCATCTATCTTTAACACCTCACTGTGAAATGTTCTTCTTTCTGTCAGTTTACATAGTTCTAATCTGCTTGCGTCTCCTCCTCCTTCCCCCCCTGCAGTGTCTTCTATCTTCACCGTACCAAACGTCAAGCTGCAGACAGAGAGCGGGGACAGCATACAGGTGTGTGCACGAAGGAACAGTCATGGGAAGGCGTCCTCTGGCAGCAAACACTGACCTGAGGCAAGCATCCTCTGCGTACGACTGCCTGACAGGTACGCAGCTCATTACTATGCAAGCAGCAGATACACAAACACAGTGCGGCAGCAGTAGCAAGCAGCATGCACCGAAATGAAACACACGTACAGAAGCAAACATGAGGTGAAACTTTAATGATCTTTATAAGAAAAACAGGTTGACTGCAGCAGTGAATAGCATGGTTACTGCAGGCCTCACAAAAAAACCTGTGCTCTTTTCTCTCTCTTCTTTTGAAATTCAAGGTTACGTCTCCGCTATTTTAGCAATGACTGTAGCTGTATCATTGTTTTTTGTCTTTTGTTTTATCTTATATTAATTTACACATTAAACAGCCTACCACTGGCAAAGTAGTGTGTGTTAATGTCACAGTGAACCACATTTTAACCTTGAAGAAGAACAATGTGTTGTCGTTTCTTACCTAAGGGCTAGAAACATGCTAACGCGCTAACGTGAACGCAGGATTTGTGTTTATAGCTGTTTAAACTGTAAAACAAAGTATGTTTTGCAAGATATGTGAACTAAATGAAAATGAATTAGTGTTTTTGACATGAGAAGTCAGTGTTTGATGCTCAAGTAGTCCAACACACATCAAAATGGTAACGAAATTGTATGTTTAGGTGTCAAAAGTGGAGTCTGTTAGCTACATTGCAATGCAAGCTAATGAACAAGAATGAATCAGAAGACATTTTGCCAACCTCTCCATTTTTAAAACTATTTGTATATCACATTTTGTTTTTTTAATTTTAATTTTTTATTTTTTATTGACTGTGTAACTATAAAAGCTATGATACAACTGGAAACATTAGCATCCAAACGTATTTCTTCACATTTCTACATCAAATCAAAATCTATGAAAAAAGTGGATTTTTTTTTTATCTTTAGAAATGTTGCTCTGGGAAAATAAGCACTTATGAAAAATAAATGAATATTTCATAAAAAATAAGCACCAATGAAATCACCCGAGGTGGAGAGCATGGATAAAGCAAAAACAAAAGCAACAGAGAACAGTTTAGTCATATACAACAAGGTTTAGTGCCATTGTCAATTATTACAAAGATGAAACAACCTCAAACACATTGTCAGACAGGGAAAACTCACCGTCCTCTTGTTGCCTCGCTGATAATGGCTGAATTCAGTACTCTCTTGTTCTTTTGCGAATAAGCATGAAAATCTAAATCTCATGATGGAAGGAGGTGGAGGTAGCTGCTGGACATAGTGAGGCAATAAAAGCACAAGCTGGTGACATATTGTAGCATCACTTATATGTTACTTTTGTGCTTCATAACATTGTGGACTTTTTCCAGTATTAAACAAATCCTCAATCTTTCGCTAACATTAACCAAGTGCTGATAATGCTGAAATATAATCATAAAAATACTGTCATTTCTAAGAGCAGATATTGTACTGCAAGATTTCATATCTTGTTGTGCTGTCTCTGAACATTTCACTCACACATTCAGTATAAACATTTTTGCAACTTGCCAAGTACGTTAATTATCATATTCTCCAAAAAACAAAAGTAGCATTACGTTAGCAAAACACTGTTTGCTGTTACAACGTAGTCGTATATGAACATGGTTTCTTGGAGACGTGTGTTGTGGTTTGAATTGTTTCTGTGCCAAATGTATGCACAGTAATGAAGAATCCTCATTAACAACGGTGTGGAGAAACAACAACAAGACACTACACAATATTAGGTAGATAATAGAAAGAAATGACTATGATGAATGAATACAAGTAAACAGATAAGATTAGGGTGAAGTTTAAAACATTTGCAGTCAATTAAAACAAGATGTAAGATAAGGCCATTGAACAGCTGTAAAGGCAGTAAAGTAAAATCTACTTTTAAGACCTTTTGCAGATTGTTCCAAGTGTGGTGCATTATGATATTTTTCCTATTTCAGTTCTAAATAATAAAGTGTAGAGCAACAACTTCTGTGAGCGAGTACCAATATCTTGTGACTTCAGGGTTGAAAGTAGCAGTAACTGTAGTAAAGCTTTATATATGAATAAAAACCAGCCAGCCAACTTTTTGTATTTAATAAAAATGTTATGCTAGATTTTCAAATACTAAAAATGCATGTGATACTATGAAATATACCATAATATATAGTATCTGAAAAACAATTTATATGGGTTTCTTTTAAGCAGATACATATTATACAACAGTTTAAGATATATTTGATCACTAGCTGTTCAGTTCATCAAGCAGTCCTATTGACAGCTCTCTGCCAAACACTTATCTGCATCCCGCCAACCACCCAGGCCCCTTTTTAAACACAGACGCCATGAGATCAGTGCTGTCTGCAGCCAAGCAGAGAATGCAGTAATAGATGGAGGAATGGCTTTGAGTGGGCAGAGGAGGGTGTCCTTTTCTTTAGAGACGGGGGTCTTATTCACTCCTCACATAAAGCAGCACTATTTGCATGTAATAAGAGGTGCAGAGGCCAGGCATGGGGATAATGGTGGGTCTAATGATGGACTCTGGGATTGTGAGGGCCAGCACAGGGACACAACACCAGCGCTGTGAAGAAGATTATATCTATAATTACTGACAGGTGCAAAAACACACCAGACTCATCTTATCTTCAACGAGTCATCCTCAACTTTCTGTAAGATTCTTCAGTATTTTCAGTTTCCTCAACGTCTACATCGCCTTTTCACACACCGAGGCTAAATAGGCTGTATTTACTATTCCAGTGAATATCTTGAAGTGTGTGTATCCTGATTTGGAGGCTCATGGTGTTTCTCTGTGTGTGTGTGTGTGTGTGTGTGTGTGTGTGTGTGTGTGTTGGTGGAGGGTGGAAGTCACCCCACTGAGAGAGCTGTGTCCTCTCAGCTGCTGCATTTACATTGAAATCAGCCTCTTTGTCCAGGCCGGTCCTAAAGCCTGACAGGCTGAGAGAGCTTCACTGATAGCAGCCTAATCCCCGTGCACACATTCACATTAATACACTGACAAATTACACCAACAACATGCGCGCAGCCACTTAAATACGTTCCCACAAATGTAACTCACGCATATGTTTAAACTGTAACTACTTTCAGACTTCTAAAAGACAAAGAGATGCTTAGTATTGATCTATTTGTTATGATATTGTGCCTAATAACATCAAATAAATAGAAATGGAAGCACAAGTATTACATTTTGGATTAAACAGCATTTCTATCTATATATTTATAATAGAAAACTGCATGGAAAGTCTATTATTATGTGTTTCCAAACACATAATGACCTCTTATTATAAATGCAGTCTGTTTATTTTATATGCTTGACTTTTTTTTGTAACCAGTTGATTTCATGGCATACATCACAGCACAACATAGTGTAGCTATAGTTCAAGTTGGAGGGCAGACTTTCATATAAATGCTGTTTGAAGTGGTTCATATACACCATCATAAAACATTTAAACAAAAAAGGATATGAGCAGAGTGAACATCATATTACTTTTTCTTTTTTTTGTTTCAAGTCTGCAAGCGTGCAGTGTGTGCTCGCTGTGCCGTACGACCCCCAGCAGCTGCCAAAACACATATATACTCTCCTTATACAGCATAATGCATGCATGTAGCAGTATGGGAGCTGCACTGCCTGTTAGAGCATTGAAATTGGATGATCCAATCAATAATAATGTTTTTGTATGTTCAATTCAGACTTTTTTTTAAATGAAACTAGTGGCTACTATGTTATAGTGATAGTATGTTGGCATGTATTTTTATGTGGGGGTGGGGGGTGATTTTATGCCTATATTGGATGTGACAAGAATGAGGAGAGAGAGAAAGAAAGAGAGAGAGAAATGAGGAATGGCATGCAACAAAGGTCCCTGTCGACACACAGCAGAAACATTGCGTTTCATGGTTGCTGCCATAACCCCTAGGCCACCAGAGTACTAGAAAACCTGGAATATTGCAAATGACATCCACCATATAAGGGATGGGCTGAACAAAAGTCACCGTCCTTCCGTCAAACTCGGCAATAAGATGTGTGTAATCCAGCTGGGATGAAACGTCTTTTCTTTTTCCTTTTTTTTCTATGGATATTGCGAACCCACATATTTTCCTTAGGCGTGGATGTGTGCAAATAGATTTGAATTTGTTTCAACTGTACTTTCTTCCACATCTTCTTTAGCCCCTGACTAATACACATATTCTCTCTAATACTTATTACAGGATGGTCTTAACCCTTCAACTCTAATTAAGGATTTATTTGACCCTGGTTATGAAATATCAGTGTTAAAGTTGTTTTAAAAAACAAGATTGTAAGGCCCCTAGAGAAATGGGGCCCCATAATCTCCCCTACACACACTTACTTTTAGTTTAGTATAGCTTGCACATTGATTTATCATGCAGTATAGAGCTATGTATAAACTGGTAAAGCTGTGTTTAAACAGTCCAAATACACTTTCTTAACAGACTCCTGCCAGCCAATCAGAAGCAAGTATTTCCCTTAGCTTTCCTGCAATTAATTATTCCACACAGGACTACACATATAAATGACTTATACGATTCAATATAATATTCAACTGACTGAGCGTATATTCTTAAAACACTGATTTCTGGCTGAGTAAAATGAGAGGTAAAAGTGAAGAGGGAGAAGGGGAGAGGGAGGGAGGGAGGGAATAAAGGAGAGATGGAGGCAGAGAGGCTTGCGGGAGCAGGGCAGGGTTTTTCTTTTTGTGAGGCAGCGTTGTATTATTTATAGGAGGTGGTGCAGGCAGGCCGCTTCAGACGGAGCAGAGCAAAAGAAGGCGAGCAGCCCCTTTCTCTTTTGTGGGTCTATTCCCAGTGGGCAGGCTTTGTGCTGGCTGGATGGCTGCCTTTGAGGAAACCCGGGCAGCTATTGAGCCGAGAGTGAAGGCCGGGGCTCTGACTCGCCCGCACCGAGACACAAGCAACACTACAGCACTACAATGTCTGTCACTGCTGCGGCCAGAGAGGAAAAGAAAAGGACAGAAAGAGAGAGAGAGTGACAGAAGACTGGGGGGGAAATAGTGGGAGTGTTTGATTTTGGCAGGAATGGAAAGAAAGAAAGAAAGAGTGTTTATTGTGGTGTAGAAAAGAGATAGAAAGAGTAGAGGAAGGGGTGGAGAAGACAAGAAAGGGGGGAAAGTGTAAAAAAAAAAAAAAAAGGCAGGTCTCCTTTACAGTACTGCACTGCACTGATCTATGTTTATTCATGATTCTGCATTATTCACAAGATTAGCTGATGCAACTCAGAGCCGAGCATAGGCAACCGTCCCCCCCCCCCCGCCATCAATCCACTCAGTGACCACACAGTTCAACTCGGAGTCCCGACAACAAGTGGGGGAGACAGCTGCCCTGTCTCTGAGCTTCCACTTGAGGCTGGAGTTATATGAAGAATTGAAGAATTGGAGGCAGTGAGCTCACAGTCAGAATACATAACAAAGCATAAAACATTGATTCAATCAGGGAGCTGAAAAAGCAACATGAAAGAGGTAAAAAAAAATCAACAGTTCGGCGCTTCAACCCAAACAAGAATTTAGTCAGTTGTATTTTGAAAAAGCAAAATCTGCAGAAGCTTAAAGTATTGTTACAGATGTGGATATTTGTCTAAAGCAGTTTTATCTCACGTCATTTGTTTTGGACGTAGAGAATGATCATTCAATCTGAAGTTCCCCTTGAGGCGTTTTAGCATCTTTCAGCTCATTGTTTTGAATTACTATTAGGTTCACTCAGCTGTTTTCAGTGGAAAATTCTACCCATCGTTTCGTTGAGTCATCAACACTTTCATGTTTTTGTGTTGTGAAATCAACAGCAAGTTATCCGGTCTACCCATGGGACTGATAAGGATACAACAAATATAAAATCTACTGGTTAAATGTTGAGTAATATTGAAAATGAAATGGAATAAAAAAGTATATCTTCTGTGCTTCTTGTCCTGAAAAAGGCACAAAAAAGTAGAATCCATGTTTTTATTTTTCCCAGCATGCACCTGAAATTTTCAAGATGGCGCTGCGTAGATTCGAAACTATTGGCTTCCGATCAGCAGTCCATAAACCAATGGGTGACGTCACGGATGTTACATCCATTTCTTTTATACAGTCTATGCATGATACAGATGTAGCGTAACAGAGCATTTAGCAGCCAATCGGCTAGATATTTTCCTCAGAAGTTGGTAGAGACCGAAGCAGAGCTAAAAGGAGAATTAATGTTGATTTGACTAATTAACATAAGTATGAAATGGCCCTAAAATTAGAAACAAAAGTCATCATTTGCATGGACACAAGAGCTCACTTGGATATAATTGGATGCTGGTATTTTTTTTTTGTCTCCTTCATTCATCTCAGACATCTTGTTACTTTTTTTTCTTTTTCAAATGAAATCAAAATGTATTTTTGACTCTGATAGCTGATGTCACACAGTTGAGTGCTGTTCCGCTGGTCACCTGGCCGGACTCCACGCTAAGGCAGGCAGCCTTCCTACACCGCGTCTGTGCAGTCAGCCATCACAGGTCGGCCACGGGACACTCTGGCCCTGAAGCATCACTGTGTCACTTTGAAGATAACAGCTACAGGCAAAGCTAGTCTGAGCTGCAGTGTCCGGGAATGTAGAGGTGCCAGCTATTTATCTAACCACATACACACACACACACACACACACACACACATAGGCACACTCATACTTGCCTATGGTATCATCCTGGTGACCATGCTACATTTTTGGAGGGGGGTAAAATACAGGAAATCTTCATAGTGGTGCAAGCATTTTCTCTTGAAAGTAAACGCAATATTTGTCCCCTGGTGTGTTTCCATCCTGGTGTCTTTCTACTAAAGCCATCAGTGTCCAAAACTTACAAAGTCAACAAGACAGAAAAGAATATTTTTGGCTCTGTAGAAGGAAGAAACAGATTTGTGCGGTCCATAAAAACGACCTGTCAGAAAGTTTTTCGAGGTAGAGGACAAAGTGATTTAAAGTATATCCCTGCTGTGAGCCTGAGGGGGGGAAATAGGAGGTAGTGGGGGGAAGGAAGGATAACCGGAGGCATAGCCTTGAGAAATGGAGAGCCTTCAGTCAAATCAGCCGGTTTTAACTCTCCCACTGCCTCTTATAACCGTACAGCTTCTGTGCCTGCCAGTAATGTGGGCTTTCATTTCATCTCATCCTCGTGGAAAAAGCTTTGTGAAGGCACTAGATGTTAACTGCTACGTCTCTGGAATTCGTTAGAGTGTGCGCGGCAGTCACAGTTTCCACACATGTTTACCTCGTTTAACATTTACAGCCATGTGATGTTCACACCCAGGCTCTCATTAAAAGCTAATGTACGCGATGTGAATGTCCACAGAGTAGGTGCTGCTGTTAGATGTTGGGGAAAAAGCTGAACATAGTTTTTTTTAATATATATATATATATATGAAAAGATGTTTTGTTGTTTGTGGATCTTTCAGTGTTAACTTTTGTAGGCTGCATGGAGCTGTCATTAAAATGTGCTTTCCTAAATCATCATGTAGCATCTCTATCAAATACAAATACTAACCATATAACCTAATACCTATACAATCCTGAGATAGATATCATTTGGCTCATTGGCTCATTTGACTGGGCTGAATGAGGTATTCAAGTACCAGTAGCACCAAGAATTATATCCATACTCCACACCTTACAATGTATAATGCCAATGTTCAGTACCAATGTGTTCTTTATGCAGGGGAGCAGAGAGAAAGTGCATCAGACATTCATGCAGGACTCTGGAGTTTATAACCACTTCTCTAACCTTAACCAAGTGAACCATAACTTCATATTAGTTTATTGACATTACTCAAACACAGAGCAGTTAAAAAGTGACAGGTCATCAGTGAAAGCAAACAAAACCAAACAGGGTCAGACAGGCAGGCAAAAAATACAGGTAGCAAGAACTATAAGACTAGAACGTGCAATAGAAAAACTGGCAAAGACTTGGGTAAAAAGGGTGGTGTATAAACTTTGTGAGTAATGATTTAATGAGGGGCATGTGTGCAGGGTGTGGGTGTGGTGAGATGACGAGAAGAAAGTCAAAGCTCCAGTAACACTTGAAGCATAGAAGAACTTTATGAACAGACCAATGCGTTTTCAGGGTCATCATAAGACACATTATACGCAGCATTTAAATAGGGTATTTAAAAGTAAGAAAATAGTGCACCCAGATATGTATCAGTCAATGGGAAATCCCAACTAAGATGAGTTGGGTATATGACCATGTGACTTCAGGCCAATCATTGTCCCAGACAGGCAAGGAGACAATAAATGATGACAAGAACACACTGAGGGCAGATACTAGAGATTGACAAGCATCAGGAATGGATAGAACATGCAGAACTGTATTCATCTGAGGTTGACGAGGTATTTGGTGTGTACTTCCACCTGAAATGAGATCAGTCAAACCTGCCCAATGTGCCATGATTTAAAAAGTCTAGAAACTTAAAAGACAGCATAAAGCATGAAGAACACATCGAGGGTTGTTTCAGACGTAAAACCCAACCTTTCTTCTATAGTCCCACCTCTCAGTAGCAGCAGAAGTAGTAGCAGGGGTCTTCATAGGACCTAACCCAGCAACCTTGGTAGGTTCCATTGTATCATTGCAGGTCTCAGGTTTGTGTGTCAGCATGCCTTAATACCCGCTCTGATTATGCGATGTGTCATAATCCTCACAGGAGAACTTTGTGTTTTTATGAGGCAGACAGAGAGTGTTTCTGCTCTGCTGCTTGTTCATTAGCAGTGCATCACGCTGCTACCGGTGTCTCTGTTCTCACGCTGTTTGGGTCCATACGGTTTGACCGCACATTGGATCAGGTCTAATTATTCTCAGGTCTGTTTTAGACATTCTGTATTGTCCTTGTGGCCCTTCTGGGTTAGGGTTTTGTTAATTTATTTATGCGCATCAGGTACACATAGGTTTTGGATCTGCATACCAGTAACCTGCATTTACCACTGAGGATTAGCCACAGTAACACAAACATTACTATGGAAGTAACAGCATTAACATTAATGGTAGTACTTACAGTATTACCCTTAATGCTCTACTTCTCTCTCTCTCTCTCTCTCTCTCTCTCTCTCTCTCTCTCTCTCTCTCTCTCTCTCTCTCTCTCTCTCTCTCTCTCTCTCTCTCTCTCTCTCTCGCTCGGTGGGGATGATTGACAGGTAAGGGGATTGGATATGATGATGTGTGAGATGGTCAGAAGAGAGGCAGAGGTAGGTAGGACAGAAAGAACAAGAAAAAGAGAGGAAGAAAAAAGAGAGGAGGAGGAGGAGGATGGAGAAGGATTGTGGTCGGCTCACAATTTCCCCCCTGGGCACTTATAGAAACTTGTCTGCTAGCTTGTTATCAATTCCTATAAGTAGAAAGGAAAGGAGAGGAGGAGGAGAAAACCAGGGATGAGAGGGGGCAAAGGAGGGGGAGAAGTGGGGGAAGAAGCTGGACAAAGGGAGGAGGAATGAAGACAAAACAGAAAGTAGACAGAACTAAAGGAGGAGACAAAGAGGTAAAGAACAGAAGAGGAGGAGGGAGGGAGGAGTCCCTCCAGAAGGTGGAGGAATTGATTTCATGTGTAATTTGTTGATCAGCAGCGGCAGCAGATGCCATCAGCCTGACATGTAGGAGGAGATCTGACTCCTATTATCATAAGCTCCCCTCTAGTCACAATAATACTCTCCTTTTCTCACTCTCAGCCTTCCATCTCTCCATCCTTCCCCTTCATGACAAGTTTGTCATGGTCATTTTAAGATTATTAACATGTCTGTATGCCCCACTGGGTGACATAAAGTAAAAACCGTGTGCTCTTTTGAGAAAAAAGTCAATGCTTTTTGCTTCCATACATATTTACTCTTCTGAAAGACAAACTGAGAAAAACTGAGGCGGAAAAATAATATGACAGCAGTTAGTCGGATGCCTCCAAATAGCTGTAAACAAATCTCAACAACGTAGAGTGTTTTCCAGAGATGCAAAAGTGCCGTACCTTTTTTTTTTTCACTCTGTCTCTCCATTTCCCATTTTTTCCCCCCCCTCTTCTCCTCTCTGCTCTCCACCATATGGCTCTCCCTAATGAGCATTGCACATGTACCTCCTTCTTTTTTTGCTCCATCCAAAAAGAAAAGAAAAAGCAGTTCCTTCTTATGTGTTGCAGCCAACAGCTCCTCTACAGCAGCAGATCTGGAGCTTTCCTCGTCTCAGCTGAGTGAATTAGTGTCAAATGAAGTATGCTAATGAGTTTAACTTCGTCAGCCTGCCATTTTGAAATGCTGTGGGATAATGAGTTGAGCCTCAGATTGAGGGTCCAATTTTTTATCCGTGAACTGTATGTATGCCACCTTCCATCATAAGCTCTACCTCAGATTGTGGTGGCACATTGTCTGAGCAACAAGGCTTAATATCTGTCATGCCTTTAGTCCGGTAGCTTATCAAGAGTGACTGCAATGATAGTAGTAGAGAGTAGGTAAGTCAAATTTGAGAGCTGTCACAGAAATACACCTGGGTGCTTCAGTTCTTCGGTTCTTGGGAGCCAAAAAAAACTGGGCATCCAGTAAGGCACATGGCACACCAGCACACTGAGGACTTGTCTACTTAGCAATTTCATTGACAATGATTGACAGAAAGCCTTTCAGAGATCTTTGCAACTGTATCTTTTTGCTTTTTAGGTCACAAGCAAGTCAGTTAGCTAGCTAGCATTTCATTAGCTGTATGTCAAATCTCGAACTTCTGTACTTACACTTAATATTTTGAGTGCATAAGTGAGTTCACACTGAGAAGTATGGAAGAATGCAATGCACTATGCGTTCCTGGATGGTGCACTCAAAACAGTCAAAAAGTTGAGTGTGTAACTATGGATACTTCTCTCCCCCAATGGTCACCACCTTGGCTACATAAAGGAAGGGGAGGGGCCGCTTTTCAAACAGGAAATGTCATTGTAACTACAGTGAACATCACCTTATTATACAAATGTAAATTATACATGTGTTTTTTGCACTAAGCACCACTATACTGTTGTCACATATAAGCCATCAGTAGGTTTATTGGGTTAATTTAGCAGTTTGTCTGATTTGGAACCGTGAATATTAACGAAAATGCTAACGCTAGCTTGCTAACTAGCTAATCATCATTTCCAGTAAGTGCGCAACGGCCATGTTTGATTTGAAACAACACAAACCTGTTGAACTTTGTGCACTACACAAGTAAGTACATAGCTCACACAGTGTACTAACAGACATGTACTAACAGAAGTATGTGATTTGAGACACAGTAATTGAAAAATTTAATTTATGTATACATATATATATATATATATATATATATCTGACAAAGGCACAAATGGTCAGAATGTGGCATGACAGTCCAGCAGCATAAAACATAGTAGCTTACTCTGAGATTACATGTTTAGTTGTAAAAATTGCAGCTAACTACATCTGTGAGGCTATACCCAATGTTAGCTAGCTTAAGATTAGACTCCCAACAGCTTTCATTCGTTTCTTTGCCAGCCAAAGCAATGCAGTTCAGATTTTTCAGTATTTTCCTTGCCTATTTAAAATGCTTGTCACACCAAACAGTCTAGAGTATCAAATTCAGTGATGAGCTGTTGAAAAAGCATTAAAGAGATGATTTCTTTGGTAAAGATTAGATCAGATATTGGAGGCAGTAAAGAATGAACAATTCTGACAAAACTCAGAATGGAAGCCAAATTAGCTACATTAATTGGTTATTTCTTACATGAAAAAAAAGACAAGAAAAATATTACTCGTGTGGATGTGAGTTGAGCCGTGGCCTAATTCTGGCAATTCTTGGACCCTACTTCAGTCAGTCGGTTGCGTGGAACCCCTCCTGTGCTTGGCCCCCTAAAAATCACATAAGCTAAACACATAAGAACAAATTGCCAAGACTAGAAATGGAATAAAACATTACATTAGAAACGGGAGTTTTTTCAAGAGGTAAATGATTCATGAAACAGAGAGATGGAGAGACACATGATGATGTACTTGTTGAAACAGTGTGTTTTTATGTTTATTAAAGCATAACACCAGTGGGATTATCCCTGTAGCTGCACCACTAAGGTTGGTTACTATGTATGCCCCAGTCATTTTTATTTTTACTCCTGATCCCAAACAAATTATTTCATATTGAGTATCTGCCAAATCCCAGTCTAATCTAATATGCATAATGTATTTTTACAGTTGTATAGTATAGCTCATTAAGAATCAAGTAAGAATTAAGCTTTCATGTTAATGCACATTGTTAATCCATGTATCAGTATTGATGTTTTCAGCTTGTACTGCTTTCCAGATGGCCAAAAAACATACATTGAACATCAATTATCCTGGATCTATACAGCCAATCTGATGAATGAAAAAAAATCCTTATGTTCCGATGCCAAACTGTTTCTTATCCATTGACACCAGTTAGGAAGGATTTATTGGAATGAACACCTAAGCAGTTCCTATCAGGATTGCATTCACAGCTTAAACTAGGACAAAGACTTAATTTTATGGCAGTCGCATAAAACATCAACAACATTGTTTTATGGCAGTCACAAAATGTTAAATTCAACTTTATTTTCTCATTTTCTAATTCTCACCTTTCAAAACATCAAAATATCGGTCATTCCACACTGAAACACTTCCATGCAATTCAGACACACATCATCCCACAAGCATATCTACACAGATGTAGATACACAGAGTCTCTGGATGATTATTTTCCAGAAGATATGTAGTTTCACCCTCAGAGGAAACGGCCCTGCCTCTTCCTGCCATGTATGGACACACTCCAAAAGAATGTGATTTTCCCTCCAGACCCAGTTCATTCTGTATATACCATAGCATTACATACTGCCCCATAAAAATCAGATTGAGAAGCCAGTCTGATGGATGTAGAGTGTGGACAGTGGAGCTTTTGTCCAATGAACGTTTAGCTGCTGAGGTGGACTGAACAAACTGAGGAGCTTTTGTGTAAGGAGGGAAGTGTGTATGTGAGTGCTAGCAAGTGCGCTTGTGTCTACCTATATGTGTGTGGCCCTATGCTCACAGTCGAAAAAGCAGTATCCATCAGTTCGCCAAGATAGTAAGAAGATGTATTGCTTTCATTAAAGAGATTCAAAGTGTGAAGGCCCCGCTAGTGGTCCCTCGAGACTCTAATGTTTATTCCAAACAACATACTGATGATTTTTCTGTTCTCTGGGCTTTATCTATAGTGGGGCAAAAAATGTAAAGTTTGTCCTGAGGGTAGTACCAGGAAGGTCACAAGGTCATCAGAATCAAAAGGGTTTGTTCCCCTTGGGAGCAATAATGATCTCTCAGAGTTCATGGTAATCTCATCATTAGTTAATGAGACATACTGGAGCAAAACTGAACAGTGATGGAATCATCTAATATGGAAAGGGTTCATCCTCTTGGGAGCATGAAGGTATTTAGGTATGAGGTACATCTGTAATCACATACGAGGCATTACATACTCAACATGCATACTACCGTTTAACATACGGTTGTGTCAATAAAAAGGAGTATGCAACATTTCGGATGCACTGAGCTGTAATAATCACAACACTCCCTCAGAGTTTGCCAATTGAAGGCGCATAACCATGGTAGCCTGTGCCAACCATAAAGTCTGAACTATTTTTTTAAAAATATATTATGTCTAACAAAGTGAAAACATACTTGAATTGAAGCATTATTGATATTACTCCAGTGTCACCTTGGTCGCGGTCCACCATTGTCTGTTAAGTCATTGTTGTAGTCATCACTACTGCATTCATGCCTATGTAGTATTTGCATACTGTAATATCTCCCCAGGATAGTATGCACCGCACATACTACAGTTTCGAACATACTAATAACTCTCACATACTGTTTCAGTGTACTAAATAACATGTTAGTATGGAGTTTTGGAGGCAACAGAGTAGTCTGATAAAGCAACCCTGACTTAAGATCCTCTTATCCCTTTTTGGGTTTTTCCATATCACATACATCTCCTGATTGGATGGAGTTTGCTCAGTTTACACAGTCAACAATGAACTTTCATGCTTGACTTTCAAGCCAACATGGACAACAAGTCCTAAAAGTGTGATGGATGAAATCAGCAAAGCATCTGAGCAGGCATGCCTACAGCTCCCTTTCAATAACAACTTGGCAACTTCACCCGTTGATAAGGATCGTGTGATACAGTTGAAAGCTCCCAAAAAAGCTTGTGAAATTCAATCAAAATTAATATTTGTTGTGTTTTCTGAAATTTCCGGGAGGTCATAACAAAACATTGTGGAACCTCGTTCAACTTTTGCCATGATTCTATTCAACGTCAGCAGCATATAAAATGATTGCTGCTGTGATAACTTTCTGGAGGTGTTACATCCTGTTTGGGTTTTAAGCATGCAGCAAAACTCATGGCAGCATATCTGAATTGTATTTCATCATCTTCCTGGTAACTGAAGCACCCCGACCACACTTTCTTGACATGGTGCCATTTTGGCTCTGGGTGTCTGGTAAGGCTCTGCTCCCAGGAGGATGAACATTTGGTGTAGCCTGGTTTGTTAATGTCTATTCAGATGATGTGCAGGTGGCACTGTAATTGTTTGAAATTGTAGAACATGACAGTTCATTTTTGACCTTGGAAAAAGTAGTTGACAAAGTACAGTAATCTCAGCTCAAGGCCCACTTACTTGCTTGTTGAAAGACTTTCAATCATATCTCAGTCCTCATGAGCAGATTGACTTTGCTCTATCGCCAAGAACTGTGGATGTTTTAAGTCTTATGTATTTAGTGTACTTTTGCCGTGACAGCTTTCATTTGGTTCCAAAGGCTTAATGTGTTTTGCTTCAATATGACTATTATTATCCTGAGTTGGGAATCGGGATTTTCCCATGATGCTTTCAATGTTCTACTCTACCATGACATGAATAAAAATCTGTGAGAAAACACTAAAAAATAATGAGAATACTTTGGTATGAAATGGTCAAATTTAATGTTACAGCTTTCAACACAAAGTGTTGCAGGTTTAATCAAAAAGAGCAGAGTCATTCTTCAACATCTCATACCGGTTGTTGGCTCCAGCGTGAGGGTCTTGTGACTGCTGTACAGCACCAGATCTGTTTTCCCAGCGCTCATCAGCGAGCCGGGGCAGGAAGTCAGCAGGAGACTGACTCGATCCGAATTGGACACGACTCACAAATTATACACTCGCCGGGGAGTCTGCATGTTAACAGCACACTGCAGCCCTGTATATGAGTGGCCTGCAAACACTGGGCCCAGTATACATGAGCCCACACTGCAGGGGAAGAGAGTGGCAAGAAATGAATGTCACTGCATGAAAGGGAGGAGTGTTAAAGGAGAAGCAGGGGGAACGCTTCCCTGCCATTCGGCCTGTTTAGAGAAACTGCAAGGAAATATTATCATTATTAATACCCTTTTGAAGTTGTATTCAGTTGACCTGCCCCCGCAGTGAGATAAGTGTACTTATTCTGCCGGCGGGATAGGTCAGCCTTCATTCTCTGACATGCTGATGAATACTAAACATATCTGCAAATGCACTTTTTTTATTGTGGGTACTATAATCATTTGGCTTCAACATGAAACTACTACAGTCAGCGCTGGCCTTCTGTTGGCCTTTGGCTGTAACGTGTCTTTACCCACCTGCCCACAACTTCCCCATCTCCACCTCCTCCCGGCATGGTGCCTAACTATCTGATCCAGGAGCAGCCTTGCAGTGCTTTATCATGGCTGTGCAGGTCTGTTGTACTGGCTGGTACAACACAAGGCCACAGCCATGACTGGTTGGCTCTGCTGCAGCAACACATTCCTCTCCAAAAAACCACCCAGCCTCTCTTCATCCCCTTCATCCCTCCATCATCCATCCCCCTTCCACCATCTCCACTGCTCTCTCTCTCTCCTCTTACTGCTCTGTTCTGAACACTGAGTATAGTCTACAACCTGCTATAACCATTACCTTTTGTCAAGACCACATGTTTTAAACTAATCCTAAACCTAGGTATAATATAAACTCTACCTACACAGTGACACACATTGAAATCACCACTCATTGAAGATTTAAACTTGATGTTCCCTTTCCAAAGCATCCCAGTTGGAGCTTGATCTTACTCAAATGTTAATTTTTTTCTTCTACATTGAAGAAGTACTTTACCTTACACCACCCAAACTATTTTAAACTTGCTTTATCCAGCAAACTGAGCCAAAACTCAACTAAACAGCTGAAGTAGGAGTTTTTTTTATATTATATTATTATATAACTATATAAATATAATCTAATTATATTGTATATTTGACAAAAATGAATAATAATGGAATGGAATGGAATATAATATAATTTTCCGTTTTTGTTGGCTATGGTGCTGTTGGAAGCTCTGCAGGATTCCACAATGGGAAGCCACAATGAAAGGATCAAGTTCACCTGCACTGGATTACAAAAAAGATGTATTTTAATGCTTTACTTCTCCCACCATGGACTATTTATAGCATTTATTTCAGTAAAAGTAGCAATACAACAATGTAATAATACTGACCTTTATTCAGAATGGAGCTCAACCCTCAACATATTTAGTTTAATCAGACTTTTACTAATTTAACCCAAAGTATACAAAGGTAGAAATAAAATGCACCCTTTTTTGTGCAGCTGATACATATACATCCATGCATATAAATAATAAAATACGTTAGGACTGCAACTAACTTTTATTTTCATTATCATTGTAGATTATTTACTTGATTTCTGACCTAAAATGTCAGAGAATGTCAATAACTGTTTCCCACAGCCAAGATGATGTCCTCAAATGTCTTGTTTTGTCCCAACCAACATTCCACAATCCACATAAATTCAGTTTATTATTTTAGAAGACTACAAAACCAGAAAATATTGGAAGCTGGAACCAAAGAATTGGAAAATGTTCTTCTTTTTAAAAACAAAAAAGGCTCAAAATTTAATCAAAAATCAAAATTATCAAAGGTGGCAATCAATTAAATAGTTTGTATCTAATTGATTAGAACAGTGCAGACCATCACAACCACACAACAGGCACAGAGTAGTAGTAGTAGTAGTATAGTGAGCTAAAAACTATATTTCTCTCTAAAATGTGAGCTAGGAACAGAAATTCTCAATATACTTGTACTCAAGTGCAGCACTAAATGTTCTTATAAGTTACACAGTAGCATCTAACCATGCAGACAGCTTTAGTTTCAGCTCTCAGACTACCTTATTTCTCCTGTCTATATATCATCATGCTGATTTCCAACATGTTGAACTGTATATGGCAGCTTTCACTTCCGCAGTCCTCCTGGTTGACTGCGGTCTGTCTGGGTTCAGTAGAGTCTGTGAGGCCAGAGGTTTCTTGGCAAAGCCTGCCTCTGCTGATCCCCTACCCCCACCCCCACCCTCCAGCACCCACCACCGGTCTAAATACAACCCACCACAACACCTCCCCACAGCCCTCTCCGTGTCTTCCCATGCCCCAGCCAGTCTGCCCTGTAATGGGTTCACTCTCCCATACAATCCTTTCACTCCTCAATGCTCTGAATATCCCTTCTTTTTTTTTTTTGCTGCCTTTCTCTCTGACCGGCACCCCCGCCCACTCCTCCTCCTCCTCTCCATAGCTCTCTCACCCTTCCTCCACCCCCCCCCGCCCCCTCTCTCTATCCCTTTTAGGAGTGTGTCCATGAGTTTTAGAAGAAGGGGACTGATGTGTTTCTCAGCGGCTGGTCTTGTCTGATGCGGTGCAGGCCATCTCTCTCCCATGGGGATCGTGGTGTGATGTACTTTGTCTCCCTGAGCTTCACACTGAGCCCTTTGACCTCGTAACAGAGGCTGAATCAAGTTCTAAAGTTCTACCTGCCTTTAAGTGCTGAGTGTTTTTCTCAAATAGCAACATGTGTAAAGTTCTCATTGGTGACAACTTCTAAAGAAACCAAAAAAACATATCTATCAAACATTTCAGAGAATCAGAACCCTTCCTGCTCATTTATGCACTGCCACTATTTTTTCTCCCTGTTGGCAAAACTATAAAACATTTTGTATGTTTATTATGTTGTGTTGCAGAAAGAGCAGAGCCTTTCTTCTCCGCCATTCCTCTGCTTTTAATGTATGCATGTGACTGGGTGAGATGGTTGAACACAGCGTGGTGAGCAACAGAAAGGAGACGGTGGATTGCAAGGAAGCTGTTGCATTATTCATCATGTTGGATAAGGTTTAATTAAAAGTGCTGCTCGGCATTGTGAGGGGAATGAATGTGTGTTTTGCCTCGCCTGTCGCTGCCTCATTCACGTTCGCCATGCTCGACTTATCAAAGCGGGCCCTTTTGCCCCTCCCCTTTGCCAGTGTAAGTTAGCATAATGCCACAGCCGAAAAAACCTTGTGATTACTGGGAGAGAACGAGCGGCGCAGAGCTTCAATGCGGCAACTGCTGGCTGCTCGCTAAGGCTCTGTAAAGAATTCCAGTGGCACAAAACAAGAGAGCAAGCAGGAAGTGTTTATGTGTTGATGCAAGTGTTTGTGTCAGCTATTGTGAGTCCAGAAATGTGAGGGTCGCTGTTTGCATCCGGATAGTGCCGATGTATGCGTCTCCATCCGAATTCCAGACCATTCTTTTCCCAAAGAACATAGTGCCAACAACTTTTCTGTAATTCGTATCACATCATATTGTATTGCAACTTCAGATGTAATGTTGTATTCATTTAACTTTTCTTCTTTTCATTCACCTCTAAAGTGGAGGTATGTAACTGTGTTGCAATAAAGATCTCTTGAGTTCTGATCCACAAGTAGTAAAAACCTTTCTTTTAATGTAGTTTCTCACCCATTGTCAACAAATACCATCAAAAGACCCAAACCAACTATGTGTTAGTCCACCTCCCAGTACTTACTGGCTTCCTAAGCCTGTCTATAACTATTGATTCCTACTGAAGACGTGATTCATCTGAAACAGGTCACTAATATATGGATCTGTTTTAGTAGTTTCCTAAACAGCTGGTCACTGTAGTTTTTAGCAAACTTTACTCAAACAGGAGGAAATGGCGCATTTGTTGGAGACTATTTTCAGCGGTGGATTAATACATATTTTGTGTACAAGTGAGTTTTTCCAGCAGTGGAACAGTGTGTGTGGGATTGTGACAGAATAAAAGGCAGTGTGTGTGTGTGTGTGTGTGTGTGTGTGTGTTCATAGTAATGAAGAAACATGTCCACCATCAGCTCACTGATGTGTTTTTAATAGATTTTGGACAATAATGGCCCTCTATGACACAGAGGAATAGCATATATCAAGCTTTGATACCCACACAATACTTGTTGGTAGGATCACTTCATCACTGGTTTTGGTCTCTTTGGATTTGTTGAACATAAGACAAAATATAGAATATCATTAGCTGTACACTTTAAGCAAAATCACACTGACATTTGTAATAACATAAACGTTTGAAAGTTCAACACTGCAACACATTATATTGTGCGATTCAGTCTGTTTAATAGACATGTAAAGTAAATGTATTCAAAAAATGTATTGTTGTTGTTCCCTCTGTTTCTGCTTTTAGCTGTCTTAAAGATGCAGTGTGTACAATTTAGTGGCATCTCATGGTCAGTTTACTGAATACATAGACCTACCCCTCTTTCCAAGCCTGTAGCAGAACTAAATGTTACACACTGGTCTTTCATATGAACACTATTTCCACAAGTCAGGACAAGAGACAGGAACAGCTCAGTAGAGTACAAGTTTTTCATACAGCAGAGCTCACAGCTAAAAAGTTAGATAGACATTATGGTGGTGGTGGTGGGGGGGGGGGGGTGTATCAAGGGTAGGGATAAAGATGAAGTAAAAAGCTCACACAAGACATAGTTCATGGGAGATTTTGTAGTTTTTCAAATGCAAACAAATGAATTCAAAATCACAAACGTTTCAAATGCTTATATTGTGTGCTGTAGCAGGAAGACATTTGAAGACCTCAATGAGTTATTGTGCTGAGCTGCAGAAGTTAGCGGGACAGCACATTGATGCTGTGTCTGCATTTCTAGCAAATACTGTAAAATATGAACAAACAACCAGACCACAAAACATCACCGTTATGTTTTAAAATTCAGCTTCCATCAGCTTTTTTAATGTCATTTCTGTCTTCTACAAGCTAACGATAAACTATCAGTGGGCTATCTTCCTACTAAGCTAACGGCAAATTTAAAAAACATCTACGGTGTTAAATCTGTTTCTACATTCTTGGCATTTTCTCTCAGTTTCTTGTGTTTTTTTCACACTTTCAGTCAAAATGCGCACAGGGAACAGGTGTGTGAAGACATAATCAATAAAGAGCGTCTTTTTAAAGCCGGGGAAAGTTAACTCAATCCTCTGATATTGTGTTTAGGATGCACAGCGTGAGGCGTATGTTAGAGCTGAGCTATAGAGCAGTCTAAACAAAAGACAGCCAACCCAGTCAAAGATAGAGCTCTGCGTGGCCTGGAGGAAAACCAGCAAACACACACTCATCTTCACACACACACACACACACACATACACACACACACACACACACGAACAAAGAAAAACAGGAGGTATAGATTGACTCATCGTGGTGGGAGTACGGTGCAGTGATTTCACGCCTGGTTGTTGGCTAACAAGGCCCTACGCTTTCTGCACTGCAGGGTCTGTTATTAAGAGAGAGTGTGTGTGTGTGTGTGTGTGTGTGTGTGTGTATGTGTGTCTGTCTGTCTGTCAGCAGCTGTGTGTGTTACCTGGGAGACGGACTTAAAGCCCCTGCACTCTGGGAGGGAGAGAGAGGGAGAGAGAGAGGGCTGGTAGGGGGAAGGATGATGGGGTGGAGCCCACTTTGTCCCAGTGGGACACAGGGAGGTCCAGCCTCCACTTCCCCCCTCTAGCCTTACTCCAAGTCCCAGCACAACCCGATCTCCTGTGAAGCCCAGCACCGGGGGTGTTTGGCAGCTTATTAACCCTTTGCGGTGTTTACCCAGTTGCAGTTATACGTCTGTTCACAGCAGGACATCACATCTCTCTCCTGTTCAGGAAAAAAAAAAAAAAACCCGGCAGCTGATTATCCCCACAAAGCCACACTCTTTTTTTTTTTTCACCATCTAGGGTAATCTGATTATGTTGTTATGTTATTACTGTTTATTTGCTTAGCCGACTTCCTGATCCAAAAGAGAGAATAGTTAGCATTTTTCACATGCTATGCCTCGGAGCGGCTCAGCTTCTTTTAATGAAAGATTAGAGCTTAACAGTTATTCCGTAGCGCCTCGCTCTCTCCGTCGTTACCTCTGCTCCACAGAGACCCCGCTGCCACTCAGCACCCACAGCTAATGTAAAGATAGTTGGCTCGCTTGATAATACCAGGTTATAAAATATTCCTCCTCTCTGGTTTCTAAGTGTCTCATCATTACCATGGTAGTTTTGTTATTGTATTATTTATAATAGTGTGGCCTAATTGTGCTGGGATGGATATGATGCAGTTTGAGTGAGGGGAGGGTGGGTGAGGGTCCAGTCTGCATTAACAAATACAGTACATGGTATCACATACTGTATATCTGCTACATTGGAACAAGTCATTAAATCAGGACACAGACAGTACAGCACTGTATCCTACAAGCTATATTCATGTATTACTTCATTTCTAGAGGAGATGAAATTGCTGTTGGGATTTTATACACTGTCATTGTTTAATGTGTCAAATTCTGGTTATTGTTAAAGTGTTGGGATTTGTGTCCTGTGTGTTCTTGTTAGGTTTGGGAAAAATCTATCGAGTGTCGTGGTTTTCACCAACCAATTTATTTATAGTCAGGATTAAGAGCAACATAACCAACTGGGTGCTACATCCATGAAAATAGCAACATCTAAAGAGGCCACACATATAGAATCCATTGTGGATGAGGTTGAAGCAGCTGTACAGGAAGTTGATTTACAGAAAAACTTATTGGCATTTTTTTTTATGTTGGAAAATATGTTAATTGCTCTGTGTAACTGCTACTCTACCTCACCTTCCATTTCACTTGAAAATGGATCTTAATAAAACAGCAGCATCACTCGCTCCTCATCAGTTAAGGCCAAAATGTGTTTGCTCAATGAACATGATCGTGATGTCGTGCTGGGAGAATGAAGCGAGATGAATTGGCAATAGAGTCTAATTATCAGGCTAGAAGAAGTGGTGGTCTGATGGTGAGATGGTGAAATATTTAAAAAGTCTACACGCCTCATCTCATGTTTTAAGTCAGCGTGTGCTTCCTTAGTATTTATAATGTTTGACATATGAACCGCACATCACTTCACTTTTAAACTGGTTTAATACTCGATGTCCCAAAGTTGTATCCTTATATACTCTTAACTGTGTATATGAATGTAACTGTTTTTAACCATGCCCAGTTATTATTTGTTTTCTTCTTCTTCTATTAAATCTCTCAACACCATTGAAAGTGAATGACTGTCCTCAATGATTCCTCAAGATTTAAATAAAGGTTGAATGAAACCTTTATCAGAGGATGGACTAAGGATGCAAAGCCTGGGCTGCTTTATAAACCCGACCATCCACCTTCATCTCCTCTCCTATGACTGTGTGCATATAGAGATGTTACACTTCCTGGATGAACAAACGCTGCCAGTGGGCATAACCCAGGCAGCAATTACACCAATAATATGCTGACAGTGAATATTTTACACATGCATGAGGTAGGAACATTTTGCCTTGTGAACAGTTTGCAGATTTGTTCAATAGAAATGTTTCTTGACACTGTTGTAATCCAGCTGGTGTTAAAACATATTTCATTTTATTTTTTTAAATCAAGGGCCACACTTTCAGCTGCATCTCATTGGTCTTAATCAGCAGAGGGAGTTTGCTCGGGTTTGTAATGAGGTTAGTTCAGTTGTAAGCATGTGAGCTAAATCTGGAACTTCAGTCACACAAAGAAGAACAGGTGGTTGAGGAAATAATAACCCATGACAAAAAAAAAGATAGTTAGTAGACATTGACCACCTCAGATGGAGCTGATGTCCTCAAATGAATAAAAAAGATGATAATTTTGTTGATTTAAGAATTTCAATGTGTAACTCTTCACTATTACCATCATCTCCAGTCCTGGTCATGATGAGCTGTAATCAGTGAAAGCCCAATGTACAGTATGTCTGCCCTGCTCACTGCAGTGCTGCCTGGTAATTAGTCTTTTTAAGTGTAAATGGGATCTCTGGTGGTTTGTCATGGACCGCAAGGTTCATAGAGATTACTCACTCTTCAATCTCTACTCATCTACTATACGTGTGTGTGTGTGTGTGTGTGTGTGTGAGAGAGAGAGAGAGAGAGTGAGTGCTGCAGGCTTGAAACAAAGTGGCAGCTCTAACAGAAGGCACAATTATTGAATGATCTTTTTTTTTTCTTTTTTCTGGAAGCCAAAAATATCTTCTAATTGTTTGTGTAAGCAGCCTCAGAGTGACTTGTGGTGGTCTCAGCAGGGGTGTACAGATGAAGGTAGGAGGAGGAGGAGGGTTGAATGAGGAAACTGTACTAGATCTATATTCTTCTCCTTGTGAAAATCCCTCTATTACACCATGTTTAGGTTGGGCACTATTGATACAGTCCAACTCTTCAGAGTATATGGCTTCAACTTCACAGGGAGAGAGTGAAAATATTACATTTAGAAATGCTCTTCTTAACAGCCTCAGTGCCAGACCCCATGCTTGGAAAATGAATTATACATATGCTTGATTAACCAGCTGAGTCCCTGTGCACAATCCCTGAGCAAACACAAGCCTTTTTGGAATAAATTAAAGACCAAAAAATTTTCAGTTTCAGCATTAGCGGGAGCTTCGAAATAATTATGTAAATATGAAACAAATTTCCCAAGCAGATTTCCTCCTCTGCAATCCTCCTCCATCATTCTTATGCATGCCCCGTAAATTAACTAAACTATGCAGATCGTTATACTTACACAAAATAGGCTAATTAATACACTTGACAATAGTGTTCTCCAGAGGGGGCGATGCTGAACTAAATCTTCATCACACGGAATTGTAAACCGGAGGCCAAACAGCAGCGTGTCGAGCCGCCTCTCTCGCACAAGCCGCGTCAGGACGGAAAAGGAAAAGGATTTATAAAAAAGGCCTTAAAAATGTTTCTGTTTAGTCACAGGAAAAGTAAAATAGATGGATTTGGATCAAGACCAGCTTCACAGTCTCTTATTTGGTTGTTTTTGTGTTTTCTTGCGTTTCTATCTGTAAAAGAGAGAGAGAGAGAGGGAGAGAGAGGAACACAGAGCTCATTATCCAAACCAGTGGTCCTTCAAATTACAGTCCCTACCCTTCCAACTCCTTTCCAAAAACCCCACGAGTGCTGAACAGTGCCAGTGGTGCTCTTTGGTCTTCACAACGCTGTTTCTGTGTCAGCGCTGCATTTGAATATGGATTATGGAATGTACAGCTGGCAGGGAAGTAGAGTACGGGTGTGGGGGGGGGTTGGACTGCCTAATTACATACCGTGTTATAATGACCATCCCTATCCCATCTCATTCTCTTTTCTCCTTGAGAACATCTAATGAGGACAGAGCAGAAATCTAATGTAAATCAACTAACTCGGAGAGCTGCTTGCTCTTGTTTTCTGCAGGGGGAACACGTGTAAGGTTATTCATGACTGCATGATTAGATTCAATAGAGTGTGCACTGCTTCTTTTTTTTTCTTTGCCTTTTTAGTGGCACTGTGTATATGTGAGAAAGTGTCAGTTTGTCATGTTCGCCCCACACATAGCGCTCTAATTATTTTTCCTGTGGGAGAAAGGTGCAGACCACACATTTATCGGGCAGTGCAACTTTACGGACCAGTAGAAATGCCCTCCCCCCTCCTCCTCCTCCCACCCTTCCACCCTCCCTATGTAAATACCAGTGGGCATTTCAGTCCCTAAGTAGCGTCTGTTGTTTTTATTGGTGATTGTTTAGTCTAGTCCAAACCACAGCGTCTCAGCACTCTCCATGAACTTGGAAGAGACCAGCGTTGTTTGACACACAGCAGAATGCAGCCACAGAACCGCTGCTTGTAATCCATCGATTTTAATATGAAGCCTAATATACAGATGGGTGAGCTTCCAGGAACATCTGCACTTCTACTCGCTATAGAATCTCCAAGTGTTTTGAACTCTACTGGAGGGATCCAAAATCTGTCACGTATGTTTAGCTGGGTCGAGATTTGATGAATGTGAGGGCCATCGCATATGATTCACATCATATTCATACTTACCAAAGCATTCAGTGACTCCTCATGCCCTGTATGGAAGTATCTGCATATGTTATGTTTCTCCATTCACTTACCCATGTTTTTCTCATTGCCACCCACCTGTAGCAGCATGCAGCAGACTGTAGTTTTACTATCAGGATTGAGTATGAAAGCACTGCAATAAAAGTTCATACAGCATAAACCTTCATTAACCCTACAGTATTAGTTGTTTTAAACATAACTCAACATATTGATCTTTTTTTTTTTTCTTGCTTGCATTGAGGTCGATACTAAATGAAAGACTTCTTCTACTGGGGAGCATGAATGCAGTGACTATCTGCCTTGTTTATTATGGAATATCCAACCCTATCATCAGACAGGAACGTCATTATTAGATGATCTTGAAAACCCCCAGATATAATTCTATTATAACATTCTTGTATGTGTGTCCACTGCCAACATTTTTTTAAAGGTCTTGCTGTAAATCATGTCTCTCTGCACATGACAACTTCAATATGACAAAGGTTAGAGAAGGACGGTGGATATGGCACTTTTTTTTTTAACTATATAGTGAATGTATGGTTAGGGTTAGGCAGCTAAAACACTTGGAAAGGTTGCAAACTCATGCAAAATAACATCTCACCACCCTTACTTTTCGGACACCTCCTGGTATGGTAGTGAACATTTGCATTGGACATCAATCATGAGGTGCAGAATCGTTCAATGTGGACAAAACTGCAAAGGATACTGAGCTCCAACTCTACTCTGCAGATCTGACATCGTAGCCATGAAATAGCATTAGAGAAAAAGCATGAGTAGCGTTCTAAATGGAAAAGGCTCATCCTCTGAGGAGCATGAATGTGTTGTATTACATGGCAATCTGCTCCTTAGCTTTTAATGCCATTTGGATATATGTGAAGATTTGGGCCTGATAGCAGTGATAAGGTAAAGATCAGGGAATAACCAAAAACATCACACACAAGCAAACAAATACAGACACACACACACACACACACACACACACACACAAACTCACAAATCATTTTTAGGCTCTTACTCACATTCTCTCCCGCATCCTAAATACCTAAATTTGCTCTATGTGCCGTGCCTTCTCTGTCTCTATTTGCCTATAATCCCATTAGGAAGAGAGAGGAGAACGTACAGAAATAGAATGGTATGTTCAAGCTGATTTCCTCACTAAATGCAGCCGTTTAGGCCTCAATAAAGCAGCTTTCACAGTCACCAACAGCAGCCCCTCCACTGTGATGGAGGAGGACTAACATGCTTAGATGGCCCATTTAGTGTTTGGATACATGCTCACAGGCACATGAATGGTAATAATGGAAACGTAGCTGCCTTATTGTTGCACATTGTTTACATCAAGCTCGAGTAAATCAACAGTGTGGTCTGTGCAGGAGTGTGTTACAATGGACAAATCTGTTGTTTCATATAAAGAATTAGCATTATTCTTGTTTCAGTTTATGATATTATTGTGTAATTGTATAAATGTAAGAATAATCTCTCAAAACAGGATCATTAGTGTCAGTTTCTTGTATATCTCTCAACACATTCAAGTGTGAACAATAGCTTGTCGATAATATCTCCAGCCAAACAATTCAAAATGTCAGGGCAGCTTTCCAAACAAACTCTGGAATAGTATACGGTATCCAATTCTCCGGTGCGGGCAACACCCAGTCTTTTCAACACAAGCTACAATTCACAGGAAAGTGACACCACAGCTGCCAGAACGCAACCACAACTATCTGATCTCGCAGTTGTCCTCTCAAGACCGACCGACCGCCTATTACATATTTCTGAAATGGAGAAGAAAGTGATGTATGAAATGTATGTAGAGTGTGTATGTGCAGCTTAAGTAAGCTTGAAAGAAACCCAAACAGAGGGGTAGCAGCAGTCTCCCAGTGACACCACAGAGCTCTAAAATTAACCTACTGGCCTCTTGGCTCCTCACTTGGCCGTACAACCCTCAAACAGTTGGCTGCAGTGTGGAGTCTGCTACTCTACACTGTCATTTCAAAGCTTTATGGAGCCCAGAATGCAACCGCCCAGTATTTATGTTCATCTCTCGTGAAATATCCTGTTTGTGAACTGTAGCATCCAAACTGTCCCCGTCACAAAAAATAACAGCATCGGTTGTTATTTCAAACACTTAAAGTGAAGTGTTTACTTTGTCCTGACAACCAAAAACGGAAGCGTGATGTTGTTTAAACACCACAAAACCCTCTTGGGGATGAGGTACATGTTTGGGCGTACAATGTGTTTGACTTTGACACCAGAGACTGCTTCACATCCCGTCAACACTAGTCTCTTTTAACCATGACCACAACCTTTCACTAACCATACCTATGTAGTTCTAATTGTCTAACTTAACCATAGATAGCTGGCATAGGTAGCTGATCAGAAGCTTTAATGTTTTTTGTAGCAGTCATATGTAGTGGTGTAGAAGGTACTTATACATAGGTGTAGATGTAGAGTTGGGTTCTATAAGGACACCTCATTGTGTATTATTAAAATGTAGATTAGAATATATTGATGGTCATTTTGCCTACATGCAGAATAAGCCAGAACAGATTCTGCTTTATATTAACTTTCTTTCTAAAGATAGCTTAATGTCTTGCTAAATCATACTCAATGATGCTTTGGTGGATAGATATTTCAGACATCATTTCAGAAAGACTAAAGCAACATTTTATCATCTTCATGGTTTTGCAATATATACAGACAGAGTTTTTTGGACTTCTGGCAAAAACACCCTAAAACATTCATATAAAAAGATTGAGCATCAAAGTACAAACAAAGTACAGCCAGTGGTTATTCACACATTATTTAAAAGATTACACCTTCAGATTGATTTGTTCTTACAGTCTTAATGGCAGTAGTAATGGAACAAACAGCCATGGGTTCAGTACAATTACAATATGGCATTCCCAGAATGAATATAAACCCGTAAGCAGTGAACAGATTTTGATGTTTGTTGTGCTCAAGTAGAATCGTTTAAAGTGAGGCCATGTAGGGGTCAAAAGGATTTTTTTTTTAAATCCAACAGGTCCCATATCTAAAAAGCCCTAAAGTCAGTGTGTCTGAAGTTAGAAAATGAATGTTTCACCCTGAAATGAACTTTTTACCACAGGGCAAAACACCATCACACATACAGCTAAAAATATGACAGTAATCAATTAAGTTAATTTAGTTTTCTCATATGCAGAGGAAGAACATTGCCAGGACCAGACACATGATGTTCTCTACTAGCACACACAAATAAAGTTGGCAGTGTCAACTCTTGGATGAGACTTATTATCACCCAACTTCATGAACCTGCCCTGTAGGTCACCTTTTTCTCCCTGCTCTTTTAAAGCAGGTTATCAATGAACATCTGATAATTGAATCTCCAGATGTAGGAATGGTTGGTGACAGTGAAAGGATAAAGCAGAGTGGAAAAGCAGGTTTTTAAAAATAATACAAATCTCTTTCTGCCATTATCATTTTCATGACAGATTTATCTTGAGAGAGATTAGGCTATCTGCAGCGTGTTGATGTCTTCATCGTGAGCCTCGGTTGGGTGAGAGTTTAAGCCTGGATATATAAATAGCCTGTCAAAGAGATCAAACTGCAGTGTTTCTACTACGTTCAGGCTTTAATGTTTTTACCGATCATAAAGAGGCACACTTCTCTTCCCCAGAATATTTAACAGAGAGTAGACAGACGAAAATAGTGTATTTTAATTTTCTGAAGTTGTAAGTGCAATACACTCAAAATTCTTTATATCCTACAATTGGTGGGACCAAAAGATATAAAATGTTGGTTGGTCAGTCTGCCCATCCAACCAGTTATCTCAACAACATTGATTTGTTGCTGTAGTCAAACCATCAAACAAAGGCTGCTTTTGTCAGCTTTATTCCTTTATTTTGGTGCTTAAATTGTCACAATTTCACTCCTACCAGCTTGAAAAGTCTATCTTAAGCAGTGTGTAAGATCTAATGATGATATGCTGATGGCAACCAATTGAATACCCATCTCTTCACTCCCCTTACAAGCATGGAAGAGAACCTACGATATCGAAAGGTCTCTAGAGCCAGTGTTTGGTTTGTCCATTCTGAGCTACTGTAGAAACATGGCAGTGCAACATGGCACCCTTTGTGGATGAGGACCCACTCCCTCAGTAGAAATAAAGGGCTCATTCTAAGGTAGCAAAAGCACAACGATTCTTATTTTCAAGTGATTACACACCTGAATACTTCGAAGTTCTACACACTTCACCTTGGATTTTACTTTGTGTAACCTCCAGGTACCACGTACATATACTGATGATTGATTGATATAGGTTAATGAGAGGAGGGAAAGCGCCTGCAGGATAAGCCATATGGATGTAGAGGTGGGAATAGATAAATCTATGCTGGCAAAGGCATTGATCAGCCCTTCCCCCACCTTTTCATCCGAGCTCTGTGATGGGGATGGAGATGAGATGTGATGGCACAGTTCTAGCCCATCAGTATGTCCCCCCTCTGCTATGCTCAAATTATGAATAAACCATCAGTTGCCGTGTATTGTCATAAAGTCCGATAACAGCGTAGTTTCAGAAGGTGCTGTCAGTGTACTGGAGGTTACTGCATACTCAGCCTAATAAAATGTTCAGTCACTTAGATCTTCTGAAGTTGCTAACATGCAGCAGTACTTTATATAGGGGCAGTTTAGTGTCATTTTAATGGAAAAAATATAATTATCATTACCATATGACGAATCCTTGTTTTTGCTCTATATTTATCCTCCTTCCTGTAATGCTAACATCAGACCAAAATATCCACATAAAGAAAAAAAAGGTGAAACTTTCCAAAGTAGAGTGGGAAGGAAATTTAACGAGCGCATTGTGAACGTTTTTCAGTTTGGAAATGGTTGAGCTTTCAGGGTGTCACCCCATCCTGAAAAAGATATCTCATAATCTAACAGGCAGATTGCCAGGAAATTAACTATTCTCCTTTCTTCTCCCATGAGGATAAATCCATTTGATTTTAATGAACCCTTTAGACAAATGGCACCCTCAGGATATTTACATGTGTATCCCCACTAATGGTAAAGCTATATAAAAATCTTCAGTTTGTGTTGGTGCTGTCCAACAGTTTTATCTAGGGTGTGATGCACACTGCAGCCAACATATGCTTTAGAAATTGCCTTGTTACTGTTTTTTTAAGCACATTTGCCTAATGTGTAAAGAGAGACACACACAGATTTGACTTGCAAACACCCCGAAACAGCTACTGAAGCTGTCATGGGAATGATGATGAATTTAATAGAGCCTTTCACCATGAGTTTGGCAAACGCTCAGCTGGCTCAACAAAGCTAACTGCCCCCAAATGAAACACCCTAACTTGTAATTAAGCCAAGTTTCCAAACTGTTTTTTTTTTCTTTCTTCCCAGAATACCCTCCAAAGGCATGCAATCAGGCACAGTTTATAACAAAAGGAATTCAACAAATATACATGAATTACTTTAACAACTGAAAGTACTGGAGACAAGTTTAAGACTTGTGCAGTCATGATATGCAAAAGTGTGCAAATAGTCAAGAACAACAATATTAATGTTAATGTTGCATACTTCCATAACATCCCATGAGTTATAATTAATATGTTTCCTACTGAGAACCATGTGAATGATGTTTTATTATTATAGTTTTTTACACATCACTCATCTTGCTCATATTTGTTATGTCTTTTAATATTTTACATCATTTCTATGTCACTTAAAATGATTATTCATCAACTTTTATCCAAGCTGAAATATTTCAACAAATATTGGTAGGTTACAAACATTTAGTTTCAATATTTATGGTCTCCAGAGGATGATTCCTAATGTCTTTGTTCATCTGCTGAGCATCTCTACTTCTATTTTATGAATTTGTACAAAACTTGGTTTAGACATTCAGTGATCCTCTGCTCATGACCATAGTGCCATCAGCAGATTGTCAACTTTTGGTTCAGAATAAAATGTGTATAAAACCACTGCATTGATTGACATTAATTATGATGCAGACATTCAGACATTCTTTCTGACTCATCTTCTGACTTTTAATCCAGAGGCATCAGGTTAAACTTTCAACGTGTCCAATACTTTGGTTTATGATGAAATACTGGCAAAACTAATGAAATTCCTTTCAAACCTAAGCTGTACTTTTTGAGTAGTGTGAATTCACAGTTGTATCCTGCTAACAAACTACAATAAAATGGTGACTAAGGTAAAAAGAAAAAAGAAAAGTACCTTCTAAACATCAGCATGTATATTAAGAATCTGTTTTGCATTTAGGTTAAAGCACGGCTGTGTCTATACAGCTTCACACAACTGCTAGTTTGTTTGTAGACTCATGGTTCTGTTAAAGATATATGAAACCACAGGTTGGCATATCTTTTGTAGAGCATTAATCAGAGATGAAACTTTCGGGTAGCAGAAGGTCAACAGTACAGTAGCTCCTTAAAAACCTTGACATGGGGGGGGGGCAAATAAAGGGGCGAGCTGGCATCGGCTGACTGACACTCTGTGTTATCAACATGGTTCTATAGGGGAAAGCAAACACACCCAGGCTCTAACAGGATATCACCTCTGAATACTCTAAACTTACACCATACTGTCAACTCGGCTCAAATAACTCATACTATAGACCCAGCAGCCCGCTTGGATTCAGGCCTGAAACATAAGCCCATACCTTTCATTAAACCTGCATTGTACTGAGGCTGATTTACACTGTGTTGAAAATACCTTCCCTGCAGAGACAAGCATTCCCATGCTGAGCAGTGTACCAGAGCGGCATCTTCTCCCAGATCAAAAACACAAAGCTAAACTGTGTTATTTGTTCTCTGCATTAGGCCCACAATAAAAGGTTTCTGTTTCTCCACACCCTGCATTTTCCCAGCTATAAATATCCTTCTATGTTTCTTTACTTAAGGTTTTACTAGTCTCCTCAAACCCACCTACCATGGCTTATACAACACCGCCCTGTCTTTTTTTCCTTTAAAGGTGTTGTTTCTTTCCGTATTTAAGAATGTTACAATGATCAACTCAAACAGATTACCAAGGTAACAGCAATACTACTACACAGTCTAGTCCTGCTGCAATAAGGTAAAGTTGCCATAGTAACACTTTGTCAGGTTAGTCAAATCTTCAAACTGTTGTGTTTTCACTTCTTCAAAAATATGAAGAACTGAAGAGAAGCTTAACGTTTCAAAATGAAACATACAGGTTCAGTTTCTCAGACAGAAATGAACCTTTACATACTGTTCAGTGTCTAATTTAACCCAGTGTTATATTTCAGAAAAGAAAACACAACCTAAAAACCTTTTTATTAGCCAGAAATGTGATGACTCTGGCTTTATATGACCCAGGATACACAAAAATTGAAATATTTCAACATTTTTGTGCAGCTGATACACATTATTGTTAAGTGTTTGACCCATATTTATTCAAAAATTTAAAAAACACCATTAAAAAAAAACGTTTATTCACATTTACTTTAATTAATTGAAATTATGTAACATTGGACTAATATATAGTGTGACTGTAAATGCTTTTCCTCCATTAACAAAAAGCGTAAAAGCTGAAGAATACACTCTCTCTGCTCTATTATGTATAGAGATATGAGGGGATATTGTGAAATACCACAATTTAGCAGTATGTAAGGGTTAAGACCAGTCCTAGACTAAAGACCAGATTCTGTGAAACCATTCAGAAACAAGCCTGGTCTTGACTAGATTTAATCCCTGTCCAGGAAATTGGCCCACAGTGTTTGGCAGTGAATAAGACCTTGAAGTACCTACCATCATTACCAAGCTGCAACCTACTGTAAATGTTCAATGTTTTAAAAGGAAAAACATCTTAAATCCTTATTGGTTGCTATGTAGAGTGGAGTAACTGGGCACTACAGCCCTCCACAGCAGATCAGTTTTTTCACATTGCTGGTGCACAGATTAAGTCGAAAGAACAGGCCTGTGCTTATCCAAGTCTCTTGGTGGGATGGAGTTATGCCTGCAATGTGCAGATTAATGACACTCTCAATGTGTGCTAATGGAGGGTGATGGTGGTCTCTGTGGCGGGACCCAGCAGGAGACAGGTTGATTTAGAATGGCCAGTCACATTAACAGTGAAACCACCACTGTAAATGTCAGGCAGCGGCCTCTCATGGCTCCTAACTTTACTGCTGGGGTCTGGTTCAAAGTATCTCCTGCTTCTCTTATCCTCTCTGTCTAAATCTCTATCCCATGGCAGCGTTTCACTAGAGAAATCCAACTTTTCTTTCTCTGCCTTCTTTTCCCAGTTACATTCTAATGCTCTCTCCTCCCATCTGCGTCCTCCACCCTCAGCTCAGTGTTTCCATCACCTTACATAAACCCCAGTGAGGGGGAAGTCAGCCAGGCCCCAGACAAGAAAAACATACCCCCCAAAACAAGGATTTATGGAATGGGAACCTGGCGAACCCCAGCGAGTGGGTGTGTTTGTGAGTTCGTGGATGAAAGCGTTTCCACCCGGGGCATTCTCTGACCCTCAGTATACACTCATTACTCCTCACCACAGCTCCACATACTGCAGAACACAAGCTGCGCTGAGGAATGATGGTGATTTAGCTTTAACAGCACTTTAAGTGAGATTGTGACTTGCCATGCTGTTAAAACAGGTCACAGTGTCACTCCAAATTAATGTCCTGGGTTTCGAGGGAAAGTTTTAATGTCAAATTAAGGTCCAACGACCATTTCCGAGGTCCTTCAACCCTGCCAGCAACACAAGTCTGTGGACAGCATTGAATACTTTGACTTTTATGGAGGACAAAAAATACACACTATAGCTACTTTCAGAACGGTGCACTCAGATGTCTCGTATTTGTTGAAATCAGCAGCAGAAAGTCTGTTCCCATGTTCAGTAATGTGTTCAAGAACCTTCTGCTGAACCATAAAAGGTCTTTGGATTGACACTTAACAAGAGTACCTGAAATGAACCTGAAATTCTCAACACCCAATGGTTATTCCTGGTAAGGTATTTAGATTGCTGGTGTGGTCTTGTTTACCAAAATTAAGGATCATTTTGGTTAATTGCTGAGATCTTAGAACACAGCAACACCGCCGCCACAACAATGTCTGACAGGACAAGAACCACAAGCAATCACACAATCAGACACGTTGTAAACAACACCAGTTTCAGACATATCTAGTTCCCCCCAGTTGGTGTAAAGAGAGTAGCAGGAGATGGACCCAATGCATGACACAGCAGAGAGAATAAACTGAAAAACATCTCTTTATTTAGGCTCGAGTACAGGCAGAACAAAACTAAACTGAACTAACAATACAGAACAAAACAAACTGAACAAAAGGATCCAACAAGACTGAACTGAAAACCAGGACTTGAATACAAACTGAACTAATGAAAAAACAAGGAACAGGTGGTGAGACATAAGTGAAACCAGCATGAGGAACAACAAAAACAGGCAGACTGATGCTGTGGAATCATTTTAGCATGGTAGATATTTAGAGAGCATCCTCCTTCTGTCCACCTACAGATTACAGTTCTATCTATCCATGAATACCAATAGAGAATAGATCAATAAGGGTATCTGTCCTGGATCTGTTTTTGGGCCACTCAGTCCATACTGAACCTCACAGGGAGGAATAGGTGAGGGTCTCTGGTGGATTGGTGGATAATGGCAGCTAAGGAACATAGAATCAGAGTGGAACATGACCATACATAGAAAAAATCAACAAATCACAGCTTTGTTGGTGGATTCAAGATATAGCTCAGTACCTAACCACATCTTTGAAAAATGGCATCTGAACAATGACTACAAACATGGTAGCAAACATGGAAATCAGGTACCTTTAGCGTCAACCGAACTAACATCCATAGAACCTGTATGTAACTAGATACTGATCGGTTAGGACAAAACAAAACACTTTTAGAGGTTAAATCTCAAGTGAGCGCATCTGTGACGTTGGTATTAAATGGCCAGTGTACAAAAACAACTGTGGCAAGTACAAGTGTGAGTCAAATCTGAAGCAGGAGGTCTTTCTAGAACCTCTGATGGATGATTACAACGGACATTTTGAGCGTTAATTTGACCATTTTGCCTTTGTTTTGTCTTCCACTCCTTGTGTTACTTGCCCCATGGAACTTCTTTTTAGCTATGTCACTGTTTTCCCAGGTGTCAGCTATTAACTTTATGAGTCGTATTACCAACACACGTAAATGTTAAGCAAATTTTAGAAAAAGATGAACCTTGGCATGCCACGGTAGATGACTGGTAACGCTACATAAACACCCTCAGCTTGTTACCTATAAACTCTCTCCGCTGTTGCTGGAATAAAAGCAGAAAAACACCCTAAAAATATATAAGATCCTCGTTGGAATAACCCAGCATTATCATTTAAGTACAGCTGCACTGCACCACTCAAAAGGGAAGCTTTTTTTGGAGCGCTGCTGCAGTTGGATGACGATTGAGGTGATCAGAGTGAAAGTCACTCACGCAGACGATGGCAGATGTCATGGCAGGTGAGTCTGCCATATAAACCCAGTGATCCCAGCGTATGCAGAAATGTGTGCATAATAACTTTCACCTGCACCAAGTCTCATGGGTTACGAATGTGTGTATGTGTGTGTGTGTGTGTGTGGGTGTGTGTGTGTGTGTGTGTCAGAGAGAGAGAGAGCCTATTAGTTTCAGAGCTCCAAATGCTTGTGAGTCAGTGTTTGTATGTTGAACGTATGGCAGCATAAAATAAACGTGGGAGTGAACGCTTTCTCTGCGTGTGTGCAGAATTAGTCGGGCTGCGTGATTTCAGCTATTAACTGCTGATTCTGGAGAAAGTGAACAGAGAGGAGTGCGCTGCCAGGACATGGGGTAATAGGAAACACATGAATGGTGTGTGCGTGCATGTGTGTGTCTGGGTTTGTGTCTATGCTTGCTTTAAAGACTCATATTCAGTGACTCTGGCCCAGACAACTGAAGCAAGAAAAACAAAGAAGAAAGTGTTTGCGTTAGAGCAGAAAAGAGCTGGCAAATCTGCAAGCTTGTGGAGCTGAGTGTTCATTTTCCCTCCTTTTCCTATAGCGACCGGCTCTGGAACACTTTTTCATTTCACAGCCACATTAATGAGTAGCCACGTACAGAAGAGAGAGAGAAATAAGCAGCAGTCGCACGGTTTGCTTAACTCTTAACATGTTAGGACTTTGATTAATATTCCTACCCGAGCAAGCGAGAATCAGTCGTGTAGCTCGTGTCATGTTCTGTGATGGAGCGACCGCAGCTTCTGTGGTGCTGTTCAGAGGATGGCGTGTTAAGGCTGTAAGCCGTGAGCGTGAAGTTAAAACAACTTTCCCAGCCAAGCAGCAAAGTGTAGGTCAGTGAGCAGAGCCTCTGTGGAATCTGCTGCTAATGTAGCAGGGAGGCCCCCCCAAAGGTGCAGCCGCTGTGCTCCCACACACACACACCGGCGCATCACACCTCCTCGAGGGAGATCGACGGCATCGGTCCACTTGTTCTGTTTCCTGTTTCTTTGTTTTTTTTAAATTGTCAGTGCCACATGTGAGTCAATGTTTTTGTCTAAAAGTCATTGCAGAATTATGGATCCACCTGAGGCACAATTATTTGATTGCATTGTTTGTTCAAGCCATGCAATTAAAACTAAGCATTAATTGATAGTTTCTCTGGCTATCAGCTCCTCAGCAATATGTCTGACTGTTAAATTCTCCACTATGTTCACCAGCTAGTCTCTAACTGCAGCAACTGTTTGATGAGAGTGGAGTTTTTCAGGTTTGAAAACCAAAACAATGGGCTGAAAGAGGCTAAAATGCTTCATATGGCTAAAGGGGAACTGCAGAGTCAGCGATATTTCTCTGCAGGTTCTTCACTCTGAACATGAAGGGTTTAGTGTGATTAAAGTTCAAGTAAAAAACTGTCTAGCTGCAGTTAACCATTAGGGGATCATTGCAGAGAACATGAGGAAAATCAGCTTTAGATTCCACACTATTTCCTGTACTGTGGATTTAACTTTTTTTATGACCCTTCATCATCATCATTCATTGCTATGTTACAACCAGTCCTTCAAACTTCACCAATCAGGCCTTCATCAATGAGAGGGACTGATGCATCTGTGTTATGAGTTTACACTGATTTACTAAAGAGTTGTGAAGTCATTTAGCTTATTCAACATTTGTTACATTCACTTTTAGTTAATGCATGCATCACACATGAGTATCATATCCATGTTTCTGTAAAAGTCATATTTTATAAGGTGGTGTTTTAATCATTCATAAATCTTAACTGCTTTCAAATGATCAACACTTCATTATTTCATATGCATGATGTTTTCATGCTCACCACATGCTGGAACTATCTAGAATAAAACATGATGAGACTATGTAAGTAGACAATAGAACTGTGATCCATATCTCAATATAATGTTGATTAAATCATTATCATTTATATTAAGACAATAAGCTAAGGGATCTTGAGATAACACGTTTATTTTTTAAGTATTAATTACATTTTCTATATTTCTGATGAAACTTGATGAAATTGCTCCACCATGTTTCAGTAGTGATGTCACAGCAAGGTAACATTGTAATGTTTACTGTGGCGTTGGCGAGCCTTTGCTTTGTGCCATCTGTTTTACTTTGCAGACGGTGTGTATGGGTTTCCACAGCGCTGGTACAATGACCAGGCTTAGCTGCAGATGTTTAGAGCAAGGCCTGCCTCTATCCTACTATGTTAGTTTAAAAAGTTAATCCAGGCTGGATTACCTGAGAAACCAGAGTAAACACACTTCTTTCCTGGTTAAATAAACCTAAGTAGCCTCTGTATGAAGGGGGTTCTACTAAACAAACACTTTGTGAGTTTCATAGTGATTCATGAAGGCAGTAAAAACAGCCAACAAGCTGCGGAAAATCACTGTGTGTGCGTGTGTACGTGTGTGTGTGTGTGTCACTGTGCAATGTGCAAACAGCCTTCTGAGATGGACTGTAGCTTCTGTTAATTATCAGCACAGACTGGAGAGACAGTGGACCAGTTGGCCGGCACTAAAACAGTGTTTGTTGTAGATGTGGCAGCTCAACACAGAGCTGGCTGCTTCACCACATTCCTCTAAACATCACTGGAAACTTTTTTTAAGTACGGTCAAGTTCCAGAGGGAAGTTTGAATAAAAAAATATGGAAAAATTGCTTCATGTTACTCCAAATCATTCCAAGTCCACTATTCACACACACGTACCCACTTATATATCTAACTAGTATCAATTCAAGTGCTGTACACATACACACACACACACACATGCACATACATATGCATACACACACACAGAGGCGTCATAAAGCAGCTTATTAAACCATCAGCACCTTCCCAGCTCAGAGTGTTCAGTGAGTGACATTTAAGGGCAGTCCCACTCAGTTCATTAAACAGGATCAGACATTACTGGACCTCCCTGCAGGGACGAGGGTCACAGGTCCTGACCCCTGGGTTTTGGGGGTAAGGGTGAATAGAGAGAGCGGGGGTCCGGGCCTGTCATTCTGATTCCACTAAGCTGGTTTGAGAAATACTTTAGAGTCGTGCAGCAAGTGGTAACTGCTTTTATTTTTTTTTTTGTTTATATGACATTTCCCGAAATCATGTTGCAGTATGAGAGGATGTGCTGCACATCTGGGGCTTGTTAAGGTTTGTTCCCTAGTGGTGACAGTTCTTTGATCGATCAGAAAACAGGGATGAAAGTTGTGTGTGTGTGTGTGTGTGTGTGTGTGTGTGTGTGTGTGTGTGTGTGTGTGTGTGTGTGTGTGTGTGTGTGTGTGTGTGTGTGTGTGTGTGTGTGTGTGGAGAAGAGTGAATGGTTGGAAACATAGAGGGATAAAGAGATCATTTATATTAGAGTGTGGTGGGCGAAGGAGGGGAAAGATGGAGGGATGAGGTGGAGGGAAAGGAGGATTAAGAGCATGCAGAACTGCAAAAGTCGATAAAGAGAGGTTGAGATAGTTGACTTCATTGGCTTAGGGTTGCCTCAAATTATAGCATACATATTGGTTATATTGTAGCTCATGTATCATGCTTATGTTACTGCCACAGTGTGGATCAATGTTGCATAAGAACAAGTGAAACTAGAGAGAGAGACTGTCCAAAACTGTTTCTGTTATGGAACCAAAGAGTATAAAACATGGTCATACTGCCAGGACATAAAGCAGCTGCAGGAAAAAATAAGCACATTAATAAGTACATTAATATTACATATTACATGAAGCAAAAGCACAGAAATAGTTCAGGCTTTGCTGTTGATATGACATAATGAAAAATGAAAGGATGTGCCTGTGCAAGTACATGCATAGTTAAGACTTACTTTTAGTTTTTGGTCAGATATGAAGTATACTTATAGACAAGTATATATAAATATTAAAACATATAGTCTGTGTTGTGAACTGTTAATAACACCAAGCATCTTTCTGAGATGGCGCAGATGTATAAATTACAGTGTGATCTGCATGTAATCAGGCGTTTGGTGTTTGTTTTGGGTTTTTTGTTTCTATTTAAAGTATTAACAATAAGTCATTTTTATAGAAAGAAAGAAATCTCTGCACACCTGAGTAGTGACAGGTGCATAGGAGGAACGTGTAACCGAAAATGGACTAAAAGCTCTCGCCCAATGTCTCGCTCACTACTTAAGTTACAACATTTCGCTCCCTCAGACCTTTAAAGTGTGAATATGCTACCTGTGATATGCCTGATGAAGATCTGAGGGACCCCATTTCTAATATTTTAGTATGAAAGAAAATCTGGATTGAATTTTGGGCATAAGTTTGTATTTTAGGCGGTACCATGAATATATACTAAACTAAATAACATCTTTCAGCAGTTTTATTCAAAATGATCGCTATGTGTTCCAGGTTTTTTTAGTTTTTTTAATGCAAATCAGTATAGCTTGCCACGTCTGTTAGTCTTTTTTAGTTTTTCTCCACATTCCCTATTTGCTCCTTCCTCCATTGTTGAGTCCCAAATACAAGCATTTTAAGGATTTCATTTTTTTGGGGGGTGAGACTGTTTCTATTAAAGGACAGGCAGCAGCTGGCCACGCCTGCTAAATCCTCTCTACAAAACCCACCCACAGGCTCCATCTGCTTCCCAAAGTGGAACCCCCTGACACACACACACACACACACACATATATATATATATATATACACACACACACACACATGCACCTTCTTGCTGCTCTTTGATCCCAAGAGAGCGGAAGCCTACATCTGTTCTCACTACATCAGATCCCTTTAAAACAATGGATTCCTTGTTAGCCTATAGGGTATGTGAGTGAGGGGAGATGACGCTCTGCCTCTTACACACACACACACACACACACATACACACACACGACTACTGGATCTCCTCACTGAGGTGCTGCTGCTGCAATGACCTTAACCTTTACAGCTGACTCGTGTCTTTTAAATGTCTTTACACAAGAAGCTGCTCACATAGTTCTTCTTTTTTTCACATCACAAAAAGAAAGAACAAAGAACAACTCAACTACAAACCACAAAGTTAGCCTGCATGTCAGTAGACAGATGTCACCACTGAGCTAATGGTATTGAATGTCTTGTCTAAATCGGCCACTTAAATTCAATTGGTCATCCTCCTGGTTTTGGATCGACCATTAAATGATAAAACATGTCAAATCTCCTAAAATTGATGTTTACTTTTCAGGAGTGTGGGTAAAGCCAGATGTTCACCCATGTTAAACCCACACAGGTGGTTTGAATGATTGTGCCTGATTAGACCTCCTCCTGTGGACTGTGTGGGTTTGTACAAACTGTGCTTAACTGGCATCTGTCTCACTTTACTGTTAGCTTCGTTGCATCTGTTAGAGCAGGAGGAATGACACCTTTGTCCTTCTGTTTTAAGTACACAAAGTCTAATAGCACCTGCCAAACTAAACACAAGTCTGTTCAGCCAGGATAAGTGAAAACTTTATTTGGATGTGCAGGGTCATTAAAACTAAATGAAGAAACAAAACTGCTGAAACAAGCTGATACATACAGTGTGCAGTGATATAAAAAGGAGACTAAATGACTTTTTATGGAACAAATGTGTTAAATAAAGCTGATTGGGCGTGTTGCCTGAACCCTCTCCTTGATTCTTATAGGGTTTAATAAGTGATGTGAGAAAATCTCATAAAACTTAAACTGTCTGTTAACTAGATTGACTTTTTATACACATATATAGACATATTTCATACTTTGGTCACCATCCCTCCAGGGCATGAACATACTCTGTAGTAATATTCATTAGCTTCACTTTTTTTCCCTAAATTAATTTGCAGTTCCCAGATTTTTGAATAATGGAACTTAAAGACTGTGTAAAGTGAATTCAGACATTTTCTTCTAAACACATTAAATAGGTCATAAATGTATTTCTAGCATTTCAACCATTTAGATTTGAATAGTGGAGCTAGGCTTCACAAACTGTGTTTCAAGATTTCTGTGTCAGGATTTAGTGGGTGGGTCTGAAAATCCCCGCCGCATGAAAGGCATAAACCCGCCGCCCCTGCTATGTATAAATACATTCAGCGCACACTACTACTACTACTACAGTCTACAGTTAGCCGCCGACCTAGCCGTCAAGCTAGCAGCTGAGATAGCAGCCGAGTTAGCCGCTGAGTTAGCCGCCAAGTTAGCAACTGAGTTAGCAGCAGAAAGCTCTCAGACGTAGCGTCCATGTTTCTGGTAGAGGTGGTGACTTTGATTGACAGGTGGCACTTGGTAGGGGGCGGGGTTTCAGTGAACTCGGAGGGCACTCCCACAGCGTTTGGGAGAAAAGAAAGAGACTAATTTCATATGTTTGGAGATTTTTTTAATCATTCAAATTTGGCAGGGTGGTTAACAACACACTTTTCTGTGGTATGTCAAACTCATAACACATATTTATTCTTACTCTTATATCAAAGCTGCTCCAGGGCCACAGACCTTTAGGTTTACTGTATGGGAATGTGTTCTAATGCACAATGGTCTGGTGATATGCCAACAACACAATGCACACAGTGACACATAGAAGTTCTGACAGTAAGAAACAGTAAATAAACTGCAAGCTCCCATGATACGTCCAATGGTTTGTTGAGTCATCCATCCACCCTGACCTCATCCTTAAGCAAACTCTATCACTTTATAGTGAGGCTTCTGTAACTTGAATGTTAGTATAAATGAATAGGGACACCTTAGTATATTCCTAAATAAGTGTGTCTAACTATACGACAATAAAAGACGATAAAAAGTTTCCATTTGTATGTATGTCCTTCACTTTTCTCTACAATTGTTCATTTTATCTTCACACTCAGTGTGTGTATTGCTGAGGAGCCAAACAAGTGCAGTGTGGAGTGTTGAGTGTGAGCTCATTATAACTTATAAATTATTGAGAATTTTTCAATTTTGACAAAGCGTTTCTATTTTAACCAGCGCAGCTTTTCTAGCTTTTACAGCACTGGTTTCAGCGGCCCAAGAAACTCACAGACCAATGGCATTGTAAATTATATCACATGATGCTACTCAGCCAATCAAACCTTTGCATTTCGATAAGCGTTGCGACTTGTGACGCGTACAAACACAGGAGAGAGAGACGAGACTAGAGACTGCCGTCAGCGAAATAAGCAAATCAGAGATGAGTCATTTCACATGGCTCGCTTTAAAATAGAGAAAACAGAGCTTTTAATCAAGAATGGACAGACCCTTACATGTTCATTCTTTCCACTGGCACTTCAACACCAGCATGTCTCAAATGTTCCAACACCGTGACGATTGTGAAGCTCCACTAACAGACAAACACAAACCCTTTGAGCAAACATACTCACTCAAATCCAAAGTGAAGGCACAGAAAATAAATGATCTAAGAGCCCAATATGAGTATTTGATTTATAAATGCAGCTCTTATTTGACTTGAAATAAGAAAAGATCCTTTATTTACTATTAGAGTACTTATTATTTACAACATCTGTGTAAAATAGAGGCACTGCACTAGTTTATTACATTAGGGGCTCAGGAGGGGCTTACAGCTCAATTTTTGCCCTGGGCACCTCAGCAGGATAATCTGCCTCCAGACAACTGCACTTACATTAAAGAAAAAGAAGAAGAAAAAGTCACATGATAGTGATTTTACACTGGTCTCACCTCTGCATGCAAATGCATATAAGTCCAGGAATATATGCACATGCATGCACACATAATGTATGTGCATGTTTGGAGTCAGGGAGCTACAGGAGCAGCAGATAAATGAGGCATTCATCCAACATTAGAAATTCCTGGTGTACACAGGCCTGCTTCCACTGGGAACTGATTAGCAAAGGCTGGGCAACCGACATAGAGACACAAGGAGAGAGAGAGAGAGAGAGAGAGAGAATATGAGGCGGTAAAGAGGAAAGTCAGGATAGAAAAGGGACCTAAGAGAGGCAATGCATTATTTATTAGTCCACAGCTCCCTCCTCTTCTTCATATACTCCTCCTCTTCTTTCTCTGCTCACTCCTCCTCTTGTTCTCCTGCTCCAGCTCACTCTTCATCCTCTCCTCCTCCCGTACTCCATCTCCCTCCTCTATTCTCTATACTCCCTCTTGCTCGCCATCCTTCCCTTTCATCTTTTACTCCCCTCCCTCTGCTCCTCCTCCTCCTCCTCCTCTTCATCCTCCTCTACTCCCTCTTGGTCATCTTCCACCTCCTCCTCCTCCTCCTCCTCAACCCTCCCTAGTCCTCCAATTCTGTTTTTATATCTGTCTGTGTTCTTCTCTTTTTCCTTCCTCACGTTTGAACCTTCGAATTCTTCACAGTGTTAGAAAGAAAACAACATTTTGCAGCAGTTGTAGAGGGAGTTAAAGAGTGGAATTGTTTCTTAAATGGAAGCAGGATGTATGTTCAGGTATTGGATGAATGTGTTTAACCCTCCTGCTGTCCTCCTGGGTCAAATTGACCCCATCTCTTTTGACTGTTCCTTTTTTCCTTCCTTATCCCCTCCTTCTTTAATTTTTCCTTTGTTCTTCCCCTCCTTCCATACTTCTTTCCTCACTTCCTTCCATCCTTCCTTGCTTCTTTCCTTCCTCCTTTCCTTCCTCCCTCCCTCCTTACTCCTTTCCTTCCTTCCTTCCTCCCGCTTTTCCTTCCTCCCTCCTTACTCCTTTCCTTCCTCCCTTCCTTCTTTACTCCCTACCTCCCTTCCTCCTTTCCTTCCTCCCTCCCTCCTTACTCCTTTCCTTCCTTCCTTCCTTCCCCCCTCCTTACCCCATTCCTTCCTCCCTTCCTTGACCTGAGGAAAACAGGAGGGTTAAACCTTATCAGAGGTCAAAACACCACATAGCAGTTCGTAATCCTCACAGACAGACACAAAGATATGACAGTGGAAACTATTTTATGTAGCTTCTCAATGATCACAAGGTAAACAGAAGAAAAATATGTTTGGAATGAAGCACCGACAGCCAAAAGCGAGAGTGAGGGGTCACAGGATGGCCTGATGGTCGAGGAGAGAAAAGCCTCTGCACACTCACACACACACACACACACACACACAAGTGTTCTGATAAACAAACCAGAGACAGCTCGTTAAGCTTTAGAGGTGTTAGCAGGCATATTTTTAAATGTGGACAGAGTCAAGCTGGCTGTTTCTACCTCCGCACTTTATGATAAGCTAAGCTGACCACTTCTAGTAGTTGACCTACTTCGATATTTCCCAAAATGCTGAATTCTTCCTTTAAGTGGGTTTAATTGAAATATCAGATCTTAATGGGAGAGTCTAGCAGCTGAGAGTGATGGAGGACTAAATCCACAGTCCTCCTTCTGTGTAAACATGGATTTAAAAGTTGATCTGAAGCTAATATGAAGCTTCAGCGTCTAAATGAGTCAAATCAACTCTCCTATGTTTCAATGTTAGCCTATAGTAACAAGTGTGGACTGCTGTACTACTACAGGTGTTTTGAACAATACAAAGTTGTGCAGACCCTTCAGCAACTGACTAATTAATGCTCCACACTTATATTTCAGTATGTCATTTGTTAAGCATTACCTTCACTTAATGGTAATACATACATATAATAAACCTGTGATTTCCAGCATGAATTGTAATGATTAGTGTATTATTGACAGTGTTAGTTGTATGTTACTGCATGTTACTGATATATTATGTGTGTTGTCTCTTTCTATGTCTTTCAGGTGGCTGTTGTAAAAAAAAAAACAAAACCATGAAGACAAACCAACTTGCTGAGATGGAGGATCCAGACGAATGAAAGAGCCCCAGTTCTCTTTATTTATTACCTTCACAACGTGCGGGTGCGTGTGTGTGTGTGTGCGTGCTTGTATGTGTGTATGTGTGTGTGTGGTGTGTGCATGAGAAAGAGAGCATAGATACGGATGCATGTGTGCATTACGGATGATACTTAAGATTTCAGGCTATCATTTGCAAATTTTGTTTACTTTTTATAAGGTTACAATAACTCATATCATTGTCACAGTATAAACAAAAAGGACTTTACTATTGGTACATATTGTGTTTTGTGTTTGTAACTAGCCTCCTATTTAAGAATGTATATTTGTATGTACGATATACTCATCTAGAAACTATATAATGGACAATTTTAATATTGCTACATCTTCTCACCACTACACTGCTCTCACCACGACACCAATCAACACATACAGGAAACACGCACATATGAAAAATATACATATACAACTAAGTAATGCAGTCGGTCAAAAAGAATCAATGAATCAAAAGTAGTTTTCTTGATAATCAGGGTCAAGTCTAATTTGTGGAACTGCAGATAATAATAATGATGGAGGGCTTTCAGGTGGTGGAACACATTCTCTGGCAGCCATATTGGAGGTCCCCAACTTTTCAAAATAAAACGTAGTAACAGAATTCAGTTCAGAATTTACACACTGTTCATTTACATCTGTTTTAGAGGTTGAACTTAATGATTAGCACATGTGGCTGATTTTGTGTTAGCATAATGTTAGCGTGTTGGCTAGCTAACTGGTATTTTCACAATAATTATCACACTCTTTGTACACACTGTAAAGTATATTAAGTAGGTAGTAGGTAATAGAGGTTAGTACTTGTTTGTGAGCACATTGATATTTTTCAGATCTTCTTATTTACCAGCCTGATTGGGTCATGGTTGTATATTGGGACACTTATACTTTATTTTTATATTTTTGGATCATTATTCCTCTCACTTAACTGAATATTTTTACCTTATTGCTGAGATTTATAAACTGCACTGTAACAATGTGTGCACATCTACAATAAGTTGAACCAGGTAGCTTAAAGTAGCTGCTATTGTTGTTTCCAGGTGGCCAACTGTGGTACTGCAACATAAAAATCTGTTATTACCCAAAAGACGTTTTTGATTATAAAACTAGAGTTCCGACAAAAACAACATGTGATTAATTCATTACTGTCTTTTTTAGGATACTGGTATCATCCTAAGGTATACATTGGTACCAACCATGTCATGGCTAATCAGACGGCAGGCTCCAAAGTTAAAGCTACATTTTGGCAAGGGAAAAGGGCTCCCTTTGAACATTCTCTCTGTGTCTTCCATATATGAATCACAATCTTTCCTTGCTCTTTTTTTCATATTTCAGTAGGACTATTTTGGACCTTGTTGAAATTCAACTGGCACCTGAACATGGAAACACATTTACTGCTGTTAATCATTGCCCTCTGAGCTTATATCTAATTATAATGGCCTTTAATGGTTTTGAAATTCAACCTGGCACTTTATCATATAAGCCTGGGTTTCAGTATTATTTCTGTTTAATATGTATGTCAGCACATAAGAAATCTGTTCTCAAGCTGACAGTCAATGGGATTGATGGTTTCATTGGAGATCTGTAGTTCACAGGAGAGAATCTGTGTTCAAAGATTAAAAAAAGATGCCATTATACTTCATTTGTGTTGATTCTACATAAATTATGTGATTTTGATATTTTGATATCAAGAAAAAAGTGGAGATTAATGGTGATTAATAAGCAAATTGTGCGATTAATGGGTTCATTTTTAATCGATTGGCCCTTTAAAAAAATATAGACACTTATTAATTTTTGCATTGTGATTTTTCCCAATGACTAGAAATACTATCTTTGAGGTCATGGAATGATCTCAGTGTAATCTCCATAATTCTAATATCCAGTTGTTATAATGCTTCCATTAACGGCTTTTAACGCCATGTTTATGTTTATTTTCACTTCAAAATACTTTATTTTAAAGGGTAAAATTATTAACAATGCAATATATGATTGTAATCAACTTTTCACATTTGAATACATGAGCAGAATGTTATCCCATAATAATGATGCAAAACTGTAAAAGTAAAAACCCTGGTTGATACCAAACAAAATAATATGAATAATCCTTTAATCTTCCAGTGGACCTCCATGATGGAACCAGATCAGGCTGATATGAGTTTCGTGTTGCAACTGAAAAGCCTCTCCAATATCAATCATCTCTCTGCTGGAGATGATGATGATGATGATGATGGTGCACACATTACATCACAGAGACAGCACCGACTAGTGTGCAGAACAATATAGACGCAATACCACAATGGATAAAAGTGTGTGTGAGTGTGCGTACGTGTGTGTGTGTGTGTAAATCTTAAACATGGGCAATAGCTAAAGCATTGGTGCTTCCATCCATTTATACGAGCTAATGTACAAAAAGTCAAACACCAAGGCAATAGGCTGTTGGGCCTATTGTTTGATCTGGCCCACGACAATCCTCCCTTCCACTTTATCTGATACCATTGAAAGATCTGCAATATTCTATCACGAACACACGATCTCAGTCTATAATACAACTTTTTTTTTTTTTGTTTAGTTTATGAGTCAACCATTAAGATATTAATCTGGAGCTTTTCTAACCTGACAAGTTACGGGAGTGTAGGGATGAGTGTGTGTTTGTATGTATGTGTGTGTTTGCTGTATGTGGTAGTGTAAGCGGTGAATAAGTTTCGATCAGTCCCTCCACCACTGACGTGTGCTCTCATGCACCCCGACCCCCCACCTAACCCCCCCTTCCCCCTCCCCCACCCCCTTGAATATTGCAGCTTAGAAGTATGGTGATCCTTGTGAAGTACTATCAATACAAAAGGCTTTGAAATCAGTCTTAAGGTGGACTGAGACAATAATACTGGCCCTGCACTGTTGATTAGCTGAAGTATGAGATGAAGGCTGCAAACATGACACCGTGGATAATTGGACACTGTGGATATTTTATCATCTCACTCACTCACTCACTCACACACACATGTGGATTCATAATATAGACGTCTTGCCTGCTAGGAAAAAAAACAAACAAAAGAAACGTCTCGCACCCATCTAGTCCTGTCAGCTACAGCTCACTATATATCTGCAGCGCCCCACCCATGCCCCCCCCCTTCAGCTGGTATTTACTTGCGAATCTATCACAATGAATATGTTCGGATTTTTTTCAAGTCTATCTTAATAAAACACTCACACCATGCTGTGAAGTGAGACATGAGAGTAATACACTGTAAGAAATGATTCAAACTATGTTTATTCCTTCTTTAAAGTTCAGCCAAAGTTCAGTAGGTGGAGTTAGCCAAAAACTAACAATTATTTTTATTATTGATTCATCTGTCGCTTATTTTCTTGATTAATCAATTACTTGTTCAGTCTATAAAATGTCCGAAAATGGTGAAAAATGTCCTGACCTCGACTCAAAGCTATTCACAGTCGGAAAATATTCACATTTGAGAAGCTGGAACCAGAAAATTTAGATTTTTTTAAACTGACGAACAATAGACTGGATGTCCATGTTGTTCTTTTGCTTGAGATGTAAGCAGGAAGTTATTTGCTTACATGGTAGCCATGTTAGCAAAGGATTTATAGGCCCTCTAGTGGTCAAAAAACACTTAATTTAGCTTTAATAAACACATGATTGGCTAATGAGGAATAGGTGGACAGGCCACAGTCAAGAGAGGTCAGACTCACCCAAATCAAGTGACACCTGTCTAAAGAGAGGGAACAAAGAGAGGGAATTTCAATTTGGCTAACTCAGACTAAATATTAGTTTGTTGGACTTTGGATGGTGTTTTTGGATTTTATAGTGTGGGAATCACTTCACAATCAGTTTATACAGTACATGATTACAGTGACCCACATAAACACACAGTATTAGATCATGTGAGTATTGCATTAAGATAGACATGAAAAAAGTCCGGACCTCTCCTTTAAAGGACAAAAACCAATGAAGCAAAGGGATTGGAGTGTTTGACATTTTACTGTGACTGCGTTCCAATCCAGAGACTAGTGGCTCTGAGGCAAAAAAAGACATTATTATGGGCTAAACTCTTCCTAATAGCATTTTCCCAAAAAAAATGCACTTTAAAGAAAAATCAGTTTGCCCTACATTCCAGCCTGTATGGTCACTTTTGATGCACTTGCTTTGCCCCCTAATGATAAATATATAAATATAAATATATATATATGCCCTTGCTTTGGCTGACGCAGAGCAAACCAGCCTTCCTTACAAATGTAAATATCTTCCCCTCCGGTTTTGAACCTTTTTAACCACAAATTGACGAGAGCTCGTTTGAAACGCTGTACTTGAAGTTATCTCGCGGCTTTTCAGTGTCATCCCCGGGCTGTGATTGTGCGAGGGTGAAAAAAAAAAGGGAGGAGAGGCGGTGGGTAATGCCAGTAAAGCCGCGTGACAGAAGAGGGTTAATACCATGGAGCTGTGCTAAGATTGCCCAGCCTTGTGTGGCTTTAAGGGATTGCAGGCAGTATTAGCAGCCGAATAATTATTGTTGGTATGTTTCTCCTTGTGCGCACTTTCTGTGTGGCACACATCGCTTGCCCCCCCGCCCCCCTTCCCTCTCTCCTCCCCCCTCTCCCCGTCCCGACCCTCTTAACTTCTGTAGAGCTTTGGCAGCCTGCAGTCTTGTACAAAAACTTATATTTTTGAGTCCTGTGTGGGCAGAGCTCCTGAAGCAGCTCTGTTCAAACTTGAATGTTCTTCATATATTTCAAAATAAAAGTCCAGTGATGGAAAGACTTGCACATTAAGCACTGTGACAGGAAGAGGGGGAGAAAAAAAAATACCAGAAATATCAAAGGTAGAAATTGATGAGATGGTGTAGAAGTTTTGAAAGTGATGCTTCCACTATGTTTGTATACAGGGTTGCAAATGTCCCCTTAATGCTATGAAAGAGAAATCATATATGAATATAGAAACGCGTCTATTTTTGGCGTTTTTTTGGCTTTATCTCGTGGACAGAAATGGTACAGGTTGGGAAGAAAAAAAAAAAAGGTCGGATCCAACGTGCATCCTCGCTGTGCTGAACAATGAAATCTGTGTTTTGCAACTTTTTTCAACAAAAGCTTCTCTGGTGTTTTACTTTTTTCTTTTTTATGTAATGCTGCACTGATAAATCCATCATTTTCACACACAAAGTGGTTTGGAAAAACAGAAGTGTCTCCAGTCACTTCATCAAGTGAAACAATATAGTATACAGTAGAGTAGCTGTCGCATTATTTGTTACGACCTGTATGTAATGTTATTATGGAAGATGTAATGTCCTTCTGTAAATGTTGTTTAATGTTGTTTTACCTGAAATAAAAATTTATTAATGCTTCAGACGTCTGTGAGTGTGTGAGTCCTGTTCTCCTCATCACACTCTAGTACTGATACATGAGGGAAGACCAGGACAGACAGACAGACAGACAGACTGGGTGTGTTCTTCAGTTTCCACTACTTTGGAAAAATAAATGAAGCAAACTTTATTCCTGCAGAGGCCCACAACACTTTCTAAAGCATGAGGTTTTATTTTGTATCTATTTTCCAGGCTGTCTTTGTTTTGTATTTATTTTAATATATATTTTATTTTACAGTCAAAGTAATGCTATTGTTACAGGAGTGCAGTGTCTCCTTTTACATCAGTCGTATTACATACATAAACTAACATAACTGACATCAGTTAAAGCAGACTTAAAACCAATGGCTCTGTGAAAGCTATAAACACACACACAGAAATACAGTGAGCTGAAGTCAAACCAAAGATTACAGGCTCTGTTCCACAATTAACTTCATGTAAGTAAAAGTCATTGCATTTTTAATATTGCATACAGCTAGAAATGTAGATGATACAAGTGATACACCTCCATAAAGTTGCAGTATCCATATCTCTAGTTTCATACATCAATGGCATATTTCATTAGACCAGGGGTCTCAAACATGTGGCCCGTGGGCCAGAACTGGCCCGCCGAGGAGTCCAATCCGGCCCACTTTCCTTCCTTCCATTTTTCCATCCCCCTTTTCTTTCTCTCTTTCTTTCTTCTTTCCATCTTCCTGCCGGTCTTCTCTTTCTTCCTTCTTTCCATCCATCTGTTTTCTTTCTTTCTTTCTTCTCCCTCCCTCCCTCCCTCCCTTCCTTCCTTCCTTCCATCTTTTTAATGATCCGGCCCACATCAGATCTGTGGCCCTTGAATGAAGATGAGTTTGACCCTCCAGCATTAGACACTCATGACCCGTAAATGTTTTGTTTCACTCCAAAAATATTAAATCTCAAGTCCAAGCTGGAAGAAAATAACCCTGATGATGATTTCACCACAGAAGAGCCTGTTTGACGTGCTGAGCAGTGCTGACAGTGTGAGTAAACTGAACTCAGTTAAATCAGTGTTGTAGTCTTGGGGGCGGCTGTGACTCAGGAGGTAGAGCGGTCGTCCACCAATTGGAAGATTGGCGGTTCTATTCGTGGACTGGACTCTAACACACCTGATTCTAATTATTAGCTCGTTATCAAGCAGCTGAAGCTCGTCGATGGGCTTGATAACGAGCTAATAATTAGAATCAGGTGTGTTAGAGTGGAGAGAAACCTAAAACATGCAGGGAAGTAGCTCTACAGGAGCACAGTCATTTCACTTTTTTTAAATGGTAAACCAATTGTACATCTATATTGGACACTAACTATTATACAAAGCAGAGTATTTTATGTCCTCGAACATACCTGGAGGTTTCCCTTGCATATTATACAGGGTCAAATGTAATATAAGAGCTGTAAAAACACCATAAGCACTGGACTTTTCCTAATGTGACCTTAGGTATACAAAACTTGAAATAAAATGCTTTTTGTGTGAAACTGATCACACTGACATTTTAGTATATGTAAATGTACAAAATTGAAATGCCTTATTCTTCATATCCTGTAAAATGTTCTCCTGGAACATAATACAGTTTTTATGAATGTATTCAACTTGATATTATAATAAATCTACTGTGTTATGATGGTTTCAGGATACTTACCATATGTGCACTATACAGAGTCTCATATTGTATCTCTTTGTGTCTAATGTGGTTACACTTCTTCTGCCTCTCTCTCCTCTGTGCAGCCAAAGGAAGAAAGTCTAACATTCCTGTGTCAGTGTGCATTTTACACTCCTTGCTTCTCCTCCTGCTAACAGACAGACACACAGCAGTGCCAGTTGGAAAGCATCGCTCTCATCTTGTCTACATTAGGGATCATATGTATTTTTCCACCTTCAGCTGATTTGTGCCCGCTTGGTAATAAACAGATTTTTCACGAAGAAGTCTGATTGCAGGAAGTTATGTCTCGACTGGTGCTTGGAAATGACACAAAATATACTCTCAAACTGTTTTTTTTCTACACACAGACTACCAATTTATCACGCGCACACTTATTCCACCGCAATTCCATTTCTAATTTATGTTGACCAGGCTGTTTGAGACAAATCGTTTCATTTAAAATTCAAATACAGAAAGACAAACATTAAAATACACCAAGAAAAAGCGAAAAATGTGAACGCAGCGCTTCTTACCTGGAACAGACACTCCCTCACTTTGATTCTGTAACCGTCAGCTGGAAGAAAATCAAGTTAATATTTCAAATGTGAAGGCTTCCCAGGGCTGTTGCTGTTCATTCTTTCTTCTTTTCTGTCGAGACATTTCTAACTTGGTGAAAAAAAAGTGCTCCATAAATAAAGTTGATTATAATTATTAGAAAATGATAACAATCTAACGGAACTTTCAAATGAAAGACATGTGTGTCAATATGTTCACAGATTGTAAAGACAGAGGAGAGAGGATGTCAGTGTTTAACCCTCCGTTTGTCTTCCTGTTGACTGTGCAACTTTTGTCCTCCTGGGTCATAATGAACCTGGTCTGCTTTGACTGTTTATAAAGCAGAAGGTTTTAATTAACACCCAATTCTGTGTTAGAGCTTTTTAGCCACTACTGTTGTGTCCATTTTGAATTTCAATAAAGATACCTTACCTTAACGTAACGTAACGTAACGTAACGTAACTAACCTTAACTTAACTTAACTTAACTTAACTTAACTTAACTAACCTTACCTTAACTAACCTAACCTTACCTTAACTTAACTTAACTAACCTTACCTTAACTAACCTAACCTTACCTTAACTTAACTTAACGTAACTAACCTTACCTTAACTTATAAACTTATATTCATTCCAACTTATTACCACAGGTTCTTCTTCTTTTGGAAATATGGCCTCATTTAAATTAAATTATACCTCTTTTTTATAGCATACGTTATTCAAGGAAGTGTATAATGTGGCATACAGAACTTAAAGGATAATTACCCTTTTTTACAACCTGGACTTTATTTCTAGCATAAAATAAGATCATTTACTCACTCAGACAACTTTGGTGTCATTTGGAGTCGTTGGCTCGGAGGGGAATAGCACTAACGTATCATAACTAAATATTGGTGAAATGAACTAGTTTCGTGGCAGATAATGCGTTATATAGAGGCTGTGCTTCGGTGCCCCGTTTACACGCATTATATGGATATACGCAGCACAGCACTGGAGCTAATTTCGCCCGAACCACTCCAAATTACACCAAAGTTGTCTGTGTGAGTAAATGATCGTATTTTATGATGATGAGGTCCAGGTTGTAAAAAACGGTAATTATCCTTTAAAGATCCAGTATATCCATTTTTTCCATTTTTAGCAGAAAAGGAAAACACACACACACACACACACACACACACACACACGCCCAGGTAGCCTACTCAATTGGGTAAGCTTCTGTAGTACAATAGCTGTAGCCTACTACACACACTACTACAAGATATCAGTTAGACAGACAAAGGACTATACCGTCTGTTGTGGTAAATGGACTGTACTTATATATTCTAGTTGTTATGACCACTCAAAGCGCTTTTCTTATTCACCCATTCATTCAATGGTTAGGAAACTAACCATTCATACACCATTGGCACAGCAACAGGAGCAATTTTGGGGTTAAGTATCTTGCCTAAGGACAAATCGACTGGAGGAGCAGGGAATCCAACCACCGGTAAAATGCATAAGATTATCAAAATGCTGTTCTACATGATATATAATATAATATAAACTACCTATCTAATGCAAGCAAGGTTTAAACATCTGTCATCCATTCTAAAGGTTGTCTAATCTGTTCCTATCATAACTCTCTAATGAAGCCAAGAACAACCATGGCTGTTTAAAGAGATATGAAACTACACAACTACACTTAAACAATACTCACACGCCTCTATGTACTTTTAAAGAGTTATCGGTTGCTTTAAGTGTTCATATTAGCCGAGAAGATTTTTATTCTTAAAACTATCTCAATGGAAGTGATGGAGGACAAAGTTAATACCTCCTTATTCTCAAAGAAATCATTCCAAAATTCTTAATTCTAAAGCTTATAAGAAGCTTCAGCAGTATGACGTAGAGAAGGAGGGAGTTTAGTACTAAAAAGATGGCTGAAGCCTCATATTAACTTCACATATACTTTGAAATACAATTTTACACAGAATGAGGATCATAGATTTTTGTCCCCCATCACTTACATTGAAATGACATTAGGAGGAGATCAACAACTACTGCAACCAGTCACTTTACATTTCGGCATGTGAATATCGTTTTATGATAGGCTTAGAAAAAAGTGCTTTCCTTTAATTATCTCTATACATCTTTATTTCAGGATAACAAAGACTCTCTTGTTATTTTAAGAAAACAAAGAGCATTTTCTAGAGATAATATGACAAACATCTTGTTTTATACAAGAAAACAACCTCCTGTGTTTTAGAGCTATGCCACAGCACCCGTTATGACAGGTAAAAATGTTTTGGCAACCTTTAGAATTGATGACAGATGATTACACTGGATTAGACTTAAATATAGTCTACATGGACGTATTTCTATTTAAAACAGAGTGAGGTCTTGTTTTTCCGTTTAGTTCTATGGCAACCTCTGTGTTGTCGTCTGGCTTCTGTGTTATCCAGTTAAATCTTGAAATCTTTAACTTTTTGGGCGTCTATAATCACCCCTAGGAGTCTCCTTCCTCTATCCATTTACTATTGTATAGAAGCAGTGGGTTATGGGTGTGCAAAGCTCACACCATACTTAAATGAATCTTTTAAGTGTAGTGTTTTTGCACCATACAAATATATCTAAAATGATATAAACATAAGAAAAAACTACAAATGACTAAAAGGCTTCACACAAACACAAACACACACACACACACACACGCACACACACAAACACACACATGAAAAACCACACTACTGTTTTGGAAGTGTTTTGTTGACTGTTCCAGGTTCTCTTTTGTTTCAGTTCATCACAAAAATGAAATTGAAAGATATGACTTCTCTAATCCACAGTGATGAAGAGTTTTCAGATCAGTTTGTGATTAATGTATCATAAATCTGAAACTGGAGAGTCTACATTTGAAAATGAAATGTAAAAATAGGACATGTACGTGATTGGAAGTGAGACACTTAGGGAAAAAACAGTGGAATGTTCCTTTAAAGAACTTGGCACCGGTGTTCATCCAGCATTCTTGCCAATGACAGTACAGAAGTGAACTGAAATGAACCTCTGCAATCCAGGCAAACATTGGGAAAAATGCAGACCCTCCCTAACCCCCCCATCTGTTAGGTCCCACTGAGAGAGAGAGAGAGAGAGAGAGAGAGAGAGAGAGAGAGAGAGAGATCTGTAAAGCTTGTCAGAGTGAGAAATGAGGACACAGGAAGTATGTCAGTGCAGTTGTAGTTAAACTGACTTGATACCTACACACACATTAACACATTAACAGGCCTGCTGCAGATCTCCCTAAATTAATTATACTCTTCAAAACTGCTTTAGAAGTTTTGACAGATACAGATAATAATAGCTGTAAAAACTCTGAACTGTCTTTGAACTCGTCTTTATCTCATTTCAGTGTACACCTTTTCATTTTTACATGATTTTTAATTTAATTGTACTATACAAAACACTACATATATTGTGTGTATACAGTAGCCTATATTTCCCATTTCCTTGAATGAGAAAGAAAAGTGTGTCCAAACTTTTGACAAGCACTATATATCACTTTGAATGTTGGGAAAGTTATTGATAGCTGAATATTGTCTGTGTTTTCTGTTTGTGTGTTTGTTTTTCTTTATTAAATCAGGTTAAATGTCAAACTAAAACTTGTTTCAGAGGTGTTCTTGCAAAACCTTGTTAAAACAATAAATACATGCAAATAAGATAGATATAGGCTACCACACTATTCTGACTGACTTATATTGGAGGTTTCAAACCGATATCAAAACGGTTTTGTATAATAGCATGTTTTGTGTATATGTCTGTATATGAGTATGTGCAAAGTATGTAAAGTGTATGTGTGTAAAGGAACTTTTTTTTCTAATTTATTGTTTTGTGGTTTGTTTTTGTCTGGGGTTTTTTTTTTTTTTTTTTGGTTTTTTGCAACTTTCTCACGGTCTGAATTCATTATTGTACATTTATATTAAGCGGGTTTTGTCCTTAGTTAAAATGAATAAAAATATTTATTAAATAAAATAAAATAAATATATATAATATATTTAAATAAATATTACTACAACAAAAAATATTATTGTGAAGGTTGTGAGCGGAAGTAGCAGTGATGTAGTTTCGCGGGCTTGACGTCGCTGGGAGTGAGAGAGTGAGGGAGCAGAACAGAACAGGTTGAAGCAGCAGACTGACGCTGTGTCGCTCAGACTGAAGGCTGGAGCTGTCTCTTTCCTGGAGGAATACGCGTTATTATTGTGGATATCAACCCCGGAGAACGTCAGCTTGTGATTAAAAACAGCGGGAATTTTTATTTCCTCCCCACTCTCACATCACCTCGGCGTGGTGAAAAAGCCGGGGAGAAGGAACGCTGACATTCTACTATTATATCTCTCTTTTTCTTTTTTACCTCGTAAAGAGCCGCCAACAAAGGGAAGTAGCCTGCTGCCTGCTGCTGGAGGTAACGTAAGTTAGAGAAGCAACACATAGAAAGTACGGCAGCGGGTCACTTCTTCACTATGGTTTATAACACACTCCTTCGTGCTGTTTTCACTTGCTCTCTTTTCATTCTGCTCATTAACGAGGGGATATTTCGAGTAAATGGGCAGTACGGTGGTGGTGGCGGGGAGCGAGGAATGTCTATACCGGAGCACGGCTTCTGTCAGCCCATATCCATCCCTCTGTGTACGGACATCGCCTACAACGAGACTATCATGCCCAACCTGCTGGGTCACACCAACCAGGAGGACGCCGGCCTGGAGGTCCACCAGTTCTACCCTCTGGTGAAAGTGCAGTGCTCCCCGGATTTAAAGTTCTTCCTGTGCTCTATGTACGCGCCTGTGTGCACGGTGCTGGAGCAAGCTCTTCCACCGTGCCGGTCCCTGTGCGAGCGTGCCCGGCAAGGCTGCGAGGCTCTCATGAACAAGTTCGGCTTCCAGTGGCCCGACAGTTTAGCGTGCGAGTCGTTCCCTGTGCACGGTGCAGGAGAACTGTGCGTGGGGCAGAATATGTCGGATCGTACCGAGCCAGACCCACCCGCTCCGTACCCCACCGAGAGGATCATGTCTGACCCCGCAAACGGTCAGTTCAGGTGCCCTGCTTCTCTCAGGGTGCCACCCTACCTGAACTACCGTTTCCTCGGGCAGGAGAACTGCGGTGCTCCGTGTGAGCCGAAGAGATCTCACGGGATGATGTACTTCAATGAAGAGGAGCTCAGATTTGCCAGGATCTGGATCGGGATCTGGTCTGTGCTGTGCTGTGCTTCCACTTTGTTCACAGTGCTGACCTACCTGGTGGACATGAAGCGGTTCAGCTACCCTGAACGCCCCATTGTCTTCCTATCAGGGTGTTACACCATGGTGTCCATCGCCTACATCGCAGGGTTCTTACTGGAGGACAAAGTGGTGTGCAATGATAGGTTTGATAATGACATTAGGACTGTGGTGCAGGGCACTAAAAAGGAGGGCTGCACCATCCTCTTCATGATGCTGTACTTCTTCAGCATGGCCAGCTCAATCTGGTGGGTCATCCTGGCTCTCACCTGGTTCCTGGCAGCAGGGATGAAATGGGGCCACGAGGCCATCGAGGCCAACTCCCAGTACTTCCACTTGGCAGCCTGGGCCGTACCCGCCATTAAAACCATCACCATCCTGGCTGTGGGACAGGTGGACGGAGACGTGTTGAGCGGGGTTTGCTTCGTCGGCATCAACAGCGTGGACGCCCTGCGGGGTTTCGTTCTGGCGCCACTCTTCGTCTACTTGTTCATCGGCACGTCCTTCCTCCTGGCTGGGTTCGTGTCCCTGTTTCGCATCCGCACCATCATGAAGCACGACGGCACCAAGACAGAGAAGCTGGAGAAGCTGATGGTGAGGATAGGGATCTTCAGCGTGCTGTACACCGTGCCGGCCACCATCGTCATCGCCTGCTACTTCTACGAGCAGGCCTTCAGAGAGCAGTGGGAGAGGACGTGGATCACCCAGACGTGTAAGACGTACGCAGTGCCGTGCCCCGGACAGAACCACCCCAACATGAGCCCCGACTTCACCGTCTTCATGATAAAGTATCTCATGACGCTCATTGTGGGCATCACCTCCGGCTTCTGGATCTGGTCTGGAAAGACCCTCAACTCGTGGAGGAGGTTTTACACGAGACTGGCCAACAGTAAACAGGGTGAGACCACAGTGTGATGTGGTTTCACACAGACTCCCACAGACTGCTTAGTGACAAACTGAATGATAATCCTCTTTTATTGTTTTCTTTTTTTTTTTTAATTTTCTCGGACTTACAGGAGACGCTCGGTCTGTTTTTTAATGTACATATTCATTTGTGAGATTTTTGTAAGTATATATTTGTATTTAAAGATTTTAAAAGTTCTTTCTTTTTAAAAAAAAAACAAACACTTTTTTTCATACTTTGGACATAATGGAATTGTACTTAATCATCACAAAGAGCCAGCTGACCATCAAGGATGCCGAGGTCTCATGACCTGACTTACTGTGGTCACCACTGGGAGTATTTCACATTCAGTGTTTGTGTCTTTTGATCAGTGAACAGCCCTGTGAGCGCCGGGGTCTATTCTAAGCAGAGTCCCGTGAAACCCAAGTGCTTCCTCGTGGCTCCCTCTTATCCTGATTAACCAGCTGTAGTTTTTGTGTCTGTTGTTGTGTAGAGCGGAGCAGCAGCAGCAGTTGCCTGCGTCTGAAGGGAAATGTCAGCAGTACGGGAGACTGAGACTGAAAGCGGTGCACAGGTTCAGGTTGTGAATGTGAGCCATTGTGACAGATGGTTGTGTGGCCTGTACCTCAGGGCCCCAACAGTTCAAAAACATTCCTTTCCAAATAAAGCACACAGAATCATGCCAATTTATTTTTTTCATACCTGGATTTATTTTATTTTTTGCATGTTTTAGTTCTGAAAATCATGCATGCTTTTGCAGTATTACACACTCTCAGGCACATGTGTTTCCCTACCTTCCTGGAAACTTTTTTTTATTCTCCCACTTACACCTTTTTTTTTTTTTTTTTTACAATATGAAAATCAACTCACAGACGCGTGAAACTTCCTTCCAGCGTTTAATTTAGTGTTACCTCTGCGTTACGATACAACGTGCAGCTCTGACCAGGTGAAAGCAGTGAAGTGGCTCACAGATGTACGAGCTGCTGACAGTTTCAAGTCTGTGCAGGTTGATTTTGCTTTTCTTTTTTTTTCTACTGTGGTTGAAATGAAAAGCAGGAAGAGGCAAAACAGGGTTGAAAGGTGGTAAAAGTGATCAGCTGTTAAGTACGGATGTGATTTGAAAAAAAAGGGCTAAGACATGCGAAAACACCTGTGATGTTTGTTTGTTTTTAATTCACAACAGAATCCTGGTCTGTATTTGTGTGAACATAGAATATAAAAATCAGCAGTTTGAGTGAGAATGTGAAAGCATAAAGCTGGAGAACTACACATTTTTTTTTATGTATACAGTGCTGTGTAAAAATAACTGGACATCTCTTGAGCCTTTACACCAAACTAATAAGAACATTTGATGCATTTTGATGCGTTTTAATTTAAGCAAATGATAAAATTGAGTGTGTAAAGTAGGTGCATGCTTTTTGTCATTAGAGCAGTAAAAGTACTAAAATGGCACACATGCTTCCAGCCTCTAAATGTGGATGAGGAGTGAGACTTCACCTCTTTTTTTTTCAGAATCTGTTTTATATAAGAACGAGAGGGAGAAAAAATCAGGTAATTAAGAAAGTAATTGCAGATTAATGAATGATCCTAGATTAATGAATGATCATATTGGATCAAATATTAACATTTAACAGTGTACCACACTTTTAAACATTGACTACATCCAGAATTGGATTAATTTAATCTTTTATTGGCACCAAAAGTGAAGAATGAATCTGAGTAGAATTTTAATATGTTGTAAAGTTAAGTTTCAGAAAGTATGGTGGAACATAAGGGTCATTTCTGGTCAAATTTGGGGTCAAATTTGCACAAAAATGAAAATACATTAGACTTACTTTGAATAGAGCCTATGTTAAATATGAGTAAATGTACTCATGTTTTCTTATTATTTTCTTCTGGTCATCATAACCTTCACTAGAATAAACTAAACACATAGTTTAAAAGCATAAGAGGTGTCCACGCATCAACATGGCACTGTATGTATGGTCGTATCTAGAGATGATGATGATGATGATGATGATGATGATGGGAGGAGGTTGTTTGTCATGCACATATCATAAATGTCTGTAACACACATTTTTGATTTCATCTTTACATCCAATGTATTTTGTATTTTGTTGAGAGGAGACTTCTAACTGCGTGTGTGCACTGTGTCTGCACTGTGGGACTGAAGAGCAGCCAGCAGCTCGCATGTCTTCCACTGCAGGAGAAAGGAAGGCTTGTGTTGAAATGCAGAGCGGCTGCTGTCAGTGCAGCTCGTCTCACACACACACACACACACATCATGACTTGTGCTCTTGTCAAATGCTCTTCCACACGGTGCTTCCGGTTCATAATAATCCCTTTTATTGTGTTGACGGCTCTACAATAGTCATGGCTTTGAAGTAATTTCCTTTGCATTTGCTATGAAGAGAACCTTTATATTTATAGAAAAAAAATCTTATATTATACACTACATTGATTGCTTTATGAGAATAAAAACAATCTCACCATTGCAACTTCCATGCTTTTGTAAAATGTCTTTTTTTAATTATTATTCTTTGAATCGGTACATTTTCAGACGTGCTCATTAGTCATTGAAGGATAGCTTCAGGGTTTTTCTATGCATGCACATTCACTATATTGAAGAGTGTTGTCAGCTGCTGTAAATCATTCCTCCTGTCCGTACAAACCATAAAGGGATTCCTTCAGAATGTAGTTACAGTGTAAAGGATGTTTAGCTGACACTGATATGAAGTATGAAGCAGTCTGAATTGCCTGTTTTTATATGAATTTCTTCCTATATGATTTCACAGTGTTTCCTTCACTGAGCTGCAGTGGAGAAATGATAACAGAAAGAGGGAAATTCCAACTTTGGAAGATTAACTTTGGATTAATTTTGTTATGTATTTTGCACAGAATTATGGTAGTTTCTACGCTTGTCTTGCTTCACAAGCGTAGAAACTACCACAGGAGGGAAAACTACAGTGTTGACAACTCTTTCAATGTGGTATATAGACCTGTCATGATCACTACTTTTATTGAACGATATATTGTCTCAGAAATTGTGATAAACAATATTATTGTCATTTAAAGATCATTTTATACCACTGATATAATGATAATATAATAGTATAATAATGCGTGGGGGTGGGATTGGAGAGTGGGGGCTACACTTGTGTAAAAACACAGACTGTCATTATGGTTGGGGACAGAGTTATTTACCTTTAATTGTTCTACAGTCTCCACTCAGGACGTACACAGTGAGGAATGGAGGACACTACTTGTTTAGACAATGTGACATGAATAGTCTCTTAGCTGCTAATGTGAAGTGTAGAAATACTGAGGTAAAAATATGATCAAGGTCAATAAGTCAATAACCTAATTATTGTGACAGGCTGCCACACGTGTTTTCAGTTATTTTGGCTGATTAGACTTCAGATTTAGCTGCTCACCAGATTTATTAAACTAATTGGAATGACACAGGTGTAATGTGTGTAATCAAGAGGTGAAACAAAGCTAACAGGAGAGTCACACGAGGTGTCAATCAGACACACCCACACATACCTGAGATCAGGTCTAATCAGCTAGACAAGTGAAATCACGTGTGTGTGTGTGTGTGTGTGTGTGTGTGTGTGTGTGTGTGTGTGTGTGTGTGTGTGTGAGAGAGAGGGAGAGAGAGAGAGTGTACCACAGGTGTGCAGGGCCTTCAAAAAATCAAATAATAATCAGTCAAAATCAATTTACTCTGTGTTGGTGTTGAGTGTGTAATGAAGTGGGAGTTTAATGTAGCACAACATGGAATTACTCAAGTACTCAAGTTCCTCCTTTACTTGTAATGCAGTGTCTTCACATTGCATGTATTAGTGATTTTACTTAAAGGTATGCAGTGCAGGCAGTTCTTAAATAATGTATACTCATACTAAAGTAATCCCTCTCAATCATCACTTATGACTCATTAGAAGTGTGTGGTGGTGTAATAGACTCTGCCCTCTGCCTGTATTTTGTATCACTTATTCTTGCTGTATTCAGGATGCTTCTCTGGCTGTGTAGCCCCCAGCCAATAATGGCGCACAGGGTTTGAGGTTGGTACTTGGGACCAGGTTACATCACTGTCTCCATCTGTGTGTCTGCTGACTAAGGTTAGGGCAGAGCTACACACACACAGAACAGTGAGATCAGAGCAGTGTATTTTGCTTTGCTTTACAACATAACCGTGATAAATAATCAGAAAATAGTGTTTTATTCATCCGAAATCCTGCATAGTATACCTTTAAGTAAATGATCTGAATACTTCTTCTACTGGCAGTTCCACATTTGGCTAGCAGCTCCAGGTCTGAAAAGTGAAGTCAATGTGGAAGTGCTTTAAACCTGCATTTTCTCTAATGGCCAGCAGGGGGTGACTTATCTGGCTCCAAAAAGAAGTCCAAATGTATAGATGTCTATGAGAAAATGACCATACTTCTCACTTGATTTATTGCTTAAGTAATCAGTTTCTTAATGGGTTTATGATTTCAGGTCCAATTCATAAAGTAGGTTGCTATTTCACTGTGTTTTCAGTTCATGAAAGTTTACTGTAACATTTTGGTTGCCTAAAAAGTCTTGTTCTTGTTTGGTTATACTAAAAGACCTTCTAAGCATACTTAGTTTTAGTGGTTTTAAGCCATTTTTGCTGCTAAAAATTAGCTTTTTAGCATGAGCATTTTTAGTCACTTTTTTACAGGTAGGTATATTTCATTTAAATGGTTTTAAGCCTGGTTTCTGCTAGCAAAAATTAGGATTATCACAGTAAACCATCAATTATAAATGCACCGTTCAAACCATGTTAGCAGCTAGTGCTAGGGTCAGCTCCACCTTCTTGCCAAAATATGGTAGCCTCTGGCTCAAAAATTCAAGATGGCGACAGTGAAAATGCAAACCTGAGGCTTTGAAACAAGACTCCACAAACCGGTGGGTGTCGTCACAGTTGGCTACATCCATTCTTCTTTCTTTTTTTTTTACAGTCTATGGTTCCTCCATGCTTCCCTCATTTGAACTAAGGCTAAACACATTAGCTAAGGCTATCTCAGAGAGACAGAATTTTCATACTGATATTAATCTTCTCACATGACTCCTGGAAGACAGCAAACAAGGTTATTTTATATTTGATTGATATTAGTTAAAGGAATATGAAACACTATTATAACAGCCTGTAAGGACACAGCATGAACAGTGGGTTCAGGACCCGTTTTCATGCAGACTGGAATGCAGACTAATCCATATGAGACCTTGTATGTAGCAGCACTAATGACTACAGCTCTTAAAAAAGCTTTCGACTCTGGTGTGGCAGCCATATTCATGGGTCAGCTGCCACAGTCATTGTTCCAGGCTGCTCCTCACACCATGCTGCTTCCCCTTTTATCAGTGACACAGCTTTTAAATCTGCACAGCCCTTTGAGTTCTGACACGGATTGTCGTATGCATATGACAACTGTGAAGGCCGCCCTTCTTTGTTAGACACTGGAACATATTTCTGACACAGTAATATTTAATACAGAATAGTCTTTGTGTTTCTCATGGTGGGTCAGTCACTGCCTTGGTGTATTTTACAGGTTTATTAGGAGTTATTGTATTGTGGAGTCTGCAGAGGGCTGCTTTAAAAGGTAGAAAAAATGGGAAACACTGGAAGGAGTCAGTAGTTGTAAGTCTGCAGTCTTGTATTCGTCATAATCTCGAACTGAAGCTGTGGTTGGGTTGGGGGCTTACAGTCCTGCTCTGCCCAGTAGCTTCTAAAACTCACATCTGGTTCCACTGTATTATCTGGATATGAACATACAGTATATTGTTTTACATATGTCATGCTTGTGGGGCAGCTCAAGATTATATCAGGCAATAACATCAGTGATCTGGCTGCTACTGCAGAAAGACAAACATTTCTCTAACAGTAGCTTTTAGTCATGTTTTACCCCTGCTTTACACTGCAAAATGTTTTTTTTATCTTAAAAACTAATTTAGTCTAAGATTCAGTGTCCAATGCTGTGTCTCAAATTGCATACTTCTGTACTTGGAAAATGACAACTATACTGTTGTCACATATAAGTCATCAGTAGGTTTATTGGGTTAATTCTACAGTCTGTAATGAGTTGGTAATGTAAACAATAACGTGAAAGCTAAGTGCGCAATGGCTGTGTTTGATTTGAGACAACATTAACCTGTTGAAGTTTGCATACTACACATTTAAGTACAGAGTGAGTGTACTACTATAAAAGTGTACTAACAGAAGTATGTGAGACACAGCATTAGACTTAAAAAAAAACATTATCATTACATTAGGTCAAAGGAAGCATTATAAAGGAAAATATTAACAGTACCACCAACAATAACATATTAGAAAATAAAAAGTAAAGTAGAGAAAAAAATCTTATGCTAAGCTAGGCTAACCACATGCTCACTCCAGCTCACGTGTAGCTAATGAGACATGTATCCATCTTTTCATCTCACTCCCACCAATAAGGCAAAGAAGTGGATTTCCAAAAATGTTGAAGCTGTACTTTAAGATGTTTGTAGCCTGCCTGCTGGGGAAAACATTCATATTTTGTTCTCTTTTTTTTTTTTTTTTACTTTATTTGGTAGAGTCAACAGACAGATAACATAAAGAGCCAGAGGCAAACAACAAAACAAATAAGAAACAAGGCACACATATCAAATATGCACATCAAAAGAGTCAATAGAGGGAAAAAATCAGGAATATTTAAAAAGGAAAATAAACACAGTTTGAGCTGCTTATGAATGGAAAGGGGCTCTATTACATTACATGTAGTGCATCAAGTAATATTTACTATATAACCAAAGGGTTTTTTTGGTGAATCATAGTATTTGGCAAGAATACAAATGAGATTTATCATTTTTTTGTAAAACATGAAGACCAAACTATGAAAGGAAAATACAAAATCACTGAAAATGCATGATGAAATAACCTTGTTAACATCATTAACGTTAAAATGAATTACTGTTTGTAGAAGCAAACCCAAAGTAAGTAGAGGACTGTCTGACCATTCATCACACAACTGTAGTGTGATGTCTGTTTTAGTGTTAGGAAACATTCTGCTGGGTACAAAGTGTAGAGTAACTTGAAATAATGTTAATATATGTTTGAAAGGTAAAGTTTCTTCTGGGGTATTCCCTATGCAAAACTGTTCTATTAGGACATTGTACATGACACACAGGCAAAGCACTGAAGTCAAGCTTGTATTGGCTGATTGGCATCTACTGCCTCAAATATTCCACACAACCATTGGCTCAATCACAACTGTGTGGTCACTAACTCCCCAAAGAATAAATTGGTTACAATTTACTTTAAAGAGTAAATTGGCTGCAGATTACTGATTGCTGACTGCTTTCCAAAGCACACGACTGCTATTCCTGACTTTCAGGTAACCACTGGTTTTAATCCAGTTAAACATGATGTGTGTAATCAACCTACCAGTCTTTCCTTAAATGTCATGTCTGAATAAATCCCTAAGAAACATTGACATAAAAGTCACATCTGACAAGACAGCCAACAGATAGTTGAAGCAATGATATATATTCCATTATGAATAGAGCTCTAATTACAGTGAGCAGTCCTCTCAGTTAGTCCAGAATTTTCCCCAACAACTATCTTTAAAAAACTAAAATGTCCAGATGTTCAACATGTTTATCAATCAATCAATGTGTCTTTATCAGGTTGGTTACTAGCCTATGAGCTAGTCTATGACTGATAAATTAACCCAATAAACCTACTGATGGCTTATATGTGACAACAGTATAGTGGTGCTTAGTGCAAAAAAATCACACATATAATGTATTTGTATAATGTGGTGATGTTCACCGTAGTTACAATGTCCTCAACTGCTATTTCCTGTTTGAAAAGCGTTCCCTCCTCTTCTGCTACGTAGCCAAGATGGTGACCGTTGAGGATGAGAAGTCGCCACAGTTCCACACTCAACTTTTTGACCATTTTGAGTGCACCATCCAGGTACTTACAGTGCACTGCATTTTCTCATACTGATTTCAGACTGGTTCTTCTTGTCACACCAAGACTGTTCTACTGCCTTCTTTTCCTTTTGTGGTGGAAACTTGATTGAAATAAACAGGAGAATTTTCAACGTTTTCAACATTTTCCTCTGAAATGTTATGGAGAATAAAGTATGAATATAAAGTAACTTTAAATGGAAATACCTCAACATTGCACAGTTGTTAAGTTATACTTACTTTTCACTTTTGTGTGGAAACAAAGTCAAACAAATGGCTGCTTGAAATGTGGGTAAATGTTTCCAAAAATCTATAGGGAACCCTTTGGATCATAGTCAGTAATGTAAGATTTATGACAAAATATACTCAAGCTCTGGCATGATCCTTTGTTTCATTACCACAAATAGTACAGTCTCTTTGGCATTTCACTACATGTAACCACAGCCTATTTGTATATAAAACTGAATTTCTGAATACAGTGTGGGTACTCCTGGCATCGAGTAGAATGAGCTATAAAAATAAAAAAAAAGAATAACAGGCTTTAGGAAAACGGACCACCATTGTTCTTTTTTCCCCCCTCAGATTTCTATTTTACTCCTCATTGTTGAATTTCAAACCACCTTAAGGTCAGCCGCGTGTCTTTTTGCAGCTCCGGCTCTTACAGCAGGAGCAGCAGCGTCTCGCCAAATGAGCTGGCACCATGCTGCACTGACACTGTGAACTCCACCTCCCTGTCTCCACCTGTGGATGACTGATGTGTTGTTTTATATACTTCTTAGGCTGTCTCTCACTCACACACCCACGAATGTCACTGCCTATGCTACGCCAGTCAGATCAGCGCCTTTCACTTGTTCCCATTTTATGTCTGTCCCCCCCCCCCACACCCACCTCTTCCTTCAGCTCTTGGTTCCACACACTGAAAAGCAACAGTTACATACATGGACTATCCTAGCATATCATTTGCATTACAATTTAGATAAGGTCTGGTAAAGCCCTATATCTATATATGGCCTTGTTTCTGTGCTAATGCCATGGTGGAGATTACACCACACATAGGAGCAGAGAGAGACTCTGCGCTTCTCCCTGAGGAGATGTTGTCAATTCTTCAGCACAAATCATAATGAATGGTTGTGATAGTGTGTGACGCACTTATCAAAGATCGCACTGTTAAGCTATTCCCTTGAGAGATTGCGCGAGAGAGAGAAAGAGAGTGTCAATCACAGGGGCGCTGTGTCTTAGGGGATGGGGGGGTGGGGGTGGGGGGAAAGGGAAAGGGGGTCGTATGATTATCTCTCCCAGCTCCCACCCCCCGTATCTCCACTCTCCACATCTGCCCAATCTGCTCTCTCTGTCGCTTTTCTTCTACATGAAACCACAGAGTCAAATCCACAATTCATAACAATTTCAATTACTCTGCTGCTCCGTGCCGGCGCGTCTGCTGCCAACGGACATGCACAAAAAGTCCTTATTTGTTATTTCTGTGGTTAAATTATGACCCAAGTCAGATCATATGGGACACTAATTCAACCGCCTCCATATATTTGCCTCTTAACTATGACACCGACAGTACACAAGGGGACAGATGCTCATAAATACTTGCAGTGATCTTTTTTTTCTTCTTCATTGCACGAGTGAAAATGAAAATGATTTAAACCACAACTCAATCACGTCCTATTTTTAGTTTAATACAAGAATAGCAAAAGGCCTGTACCACCTACAAGGCTGTCATTATTAGGCATATTTAAAAATAAAGGTGATCTCATACACACACACACACACACACACACACACACACACACACACACAGAGCTATGGACTGTCAGTGTCAAATAATTCCAATAAATCAAGCTTTAATAATCACTTTCAGCACAGACAGAGAAGGAGAGTCTGCATACTGATTTATCTGCTGCTGCTGTTTGTGTTTCTTGTCAGTACATCAGACTGATACTTGCACACAGCTGATAGCCATCGATAGATACCTGGCAGGTAGGGACAAACTGAATGGAGGAGGTAGTAGTGTCATTATTTAGTGCAACAGCACTATTGTATATTGTAAATGTCTCTGTCGTGGGATTAATAATGGAATATCTTGTATTATCTTAATTAACGTTGCAGTTTAAAAGACTGTCACTTACTTTTTTGCCCATTTGTGTTCTATTTTAATAAAAGACTGTCCTCCCAAGAAAAATGACACAATAGGTTGTAATGCCAGTTATCCAAAAAATAATATCTAGTTATGTTTGAGTGACAGATGCCATCTATGCCCTAGTAATTATGACTCAGAGCTATGGTGTAGTTCATATGATGTACTGTATACAGTATGTACCAGTCAAATGATTCAACACCCTTTCCCATTCAAGGTAATGAGAGCAGTTGCTGTTTACAACAGCAGTTGTTCCATTTCCAACCACAAGTTGCAACAGTGTTACCATTACTACAATCTTTTATTACAGCCGTGACGATGGAGATGTTTGAACTTTAATTAAGTAGCAACTTTAACCCACACCACATGTTTATCTACCCCTTACAAAGTCACCAGGTTAGAAAATAGGTTAAAAATAGCATATGTTGTTATACAAATGTTAAAATGGATGTGTTGTTTTCAATAAGTTTAAAAGATGTTTCATAAATGTGATTAAAATAGAGTTAAAGAGCTGTTGTATTAAAGATTCAAAAGGTACAGTGTGATAAATACCTTTTAAAAACACAGAAATAAAGTTAAAAATGTTCATTTTATTTTGAATAGTTCAAGGACTTAACAGGAAGTGGTATATGTGATTAAGAGTAAGAGTGTGTGTGTGTGTGTGTGTGTGTGTGTTAAGTTAAAGGTAACTCTCATATCATTAACATGAATGGACACCAAAGTTAAAAAAGAGGGTTATATGATAGTTCATATTACATTCCTAAAAAGTGAAACATAATATATTGTATTATGTTAAAACTGATTTCAGTGTGATGTTTGGTTATTCCTGTTAGGAGAGATAATTAAGGGATAAATAAGAATAATCAACATTTACCTCTCTGAGTGTTAATACTCACCTGCTAACTACAGTGTGTAACTTTTAAAAAGGGTTGACTTGGAATAACACAGTAGTGGTTTTACATTTTATAAAATTACAGTAAGATTACATTCAGTATATTTTAATATAAGTTTAGTTAAGTGAAGCAAAGAACACAAGGCCTCTCCTGAATACAATATGAATAGGTGGGCTACTAAAGTGATCATTTTAACTCCGCTATGATCTTTGTGTTTTTGTGCCAAAGCTTAGCAGACCTAACCCAACAGTGTTGTCACATCATAAAATATCATCATATTTTTTAATAGTGATTTCTAACAGGTTTGGAAAGCACAGATAAATGATGTCATGCTGATTACTGCTGTGTCTTTCTGGAGTCACATGATTAAACAGTGTATTTAGTATTTTAATGTGGAGGACTTATCAGATAATAACTAAACATTGACCGTGTTGACATTTGATACATTTATGCAAAAAAAGTCAAGTCAAATGAATTCTGTATAATTACTCAACCATAATTTAAATAGCAAACATGTAATCACTGAATTGATTTTGAATAGATCCTCTTGCATGTACATTCAGTACATACAGTACACACACACACACACACACACACACACACTCATGCAGAGATGTGTAATACATGCACATACAGTAAACACATGCAAATAAACATGCACACACAGTCTATTTATCTATTGTGTGGTTCCTCTTTGGTACAGTGTATATCTGTATTCAGACAGATGTTGACACTTTGTGAAAAACCCCTTCACATCCCCCTATTTATTTCAGACAGACGCCCAGGTTCACTGAACATGAAGGACTTTTTGTGTGTGTGTCCTCTTGGTTTCCAGTGTGTTACTCCTGTTGTTCACTCATTTGATTTTGATTGTTTATATTTGGGTAAAAGTGTATTTTTGGGTTTTGATATTCAGTTCGCTTCTGCACTCTTTCCCAGTTCATTTCCCCCTCCACACCTACCCTGCACCAGGTTCATTAGCCCTGCTTTGCCATCAGCCTTCACACCTGTCCTCTATCAGTCTCAGCAGCACTGCCTTGTCTCCAGTTTCCAACTCTCAGTTCTCAGCCTACCCTTGTTTTTGTTTTCTGTTCAGAGCTTGTTGGATCCTTTGTCAAATGTTTCATCAAGTCTGTTCTATTACGCTCAGCTCAGGTATTGATTTTTATACAAATCAACCAGAAATAAGCCCATCAATACCAAGTAGTATGGAAATGTCTCCTGTCAAATGATACCTGAAATCCATCCTTTTTGCACACAGAGTTAGAACGTATGATCAGTAACAAGTTAAAGTCAGAATGTAGAAGTTCACATTGTACTCTATGAGCTGACTGAGAGTCATTTGGTCATCATGTATGTTTGGATAAGGAAACAGTCATAACTTTAAAAAAGGGTTAAAGATCATTTTTATCTGAAAAACTTTTCTGATTAGCATATTGAGCGCATATGCATGTTTTTAATTTATATATATATATATTTTTTTTTACACATTTTTTTTTACAAAACGAAATGTTAATAGTCTCATTAGCCTTTGTTGTTTTTTGTGATTTAGTTCCTTATACACCAGATTTAGAGGATCTTAATTGAATCAGTGCAAGACAACAGCTCAGTGAGGTCATCTTGAATTGTACTTGGTTCATAAAACTTCTTGATTTCCAATAGATTCATTCATCTTCCTCCCATTCCTTAATGATAAGGGAGTGTTATTGTACAGTAGAGGCTCTCCCATTCCTTACTTGACTGTATTTCTCTAGTTTAAAAGCACATAATGATGCTAATCAGCCACACATGCATCCAATCAGGATCCATCCTCCCTCCCTCTCAACACTGTGTCACAGCACCATAACTGCTCCCCAGAGGAAAAAAAAAAGAGAGAGGAAGACTGATCAAATTCAATTTTTTGTGCTCTCTGTCTGAGGCTGAGCTGAATGAAACTATGCAAGCATGAAATGTCGTAATGGAAGCCGTCTGTTTGCAACCTTAACTGTTTCTTAAAGAGCTGCAGATAAGAACCACGAGGAGGAGGAGGAGGGGAAGAAAAGGGCCGAGCACTAAAGCTCCAGTTTCATGCCTTTAAAGAGCAACACAGAGGGAGGAAAACTGTCACTGTGATGAACGGAAGAACCACACAGTTTTTACTGGTCCAAATCAACTGGTGTTCATATCTTAGCGGCCTCATAAACACTTTACGAGCTCACAGTTAAGATGGGATGGTGTGGGTTCTGGCTGTTTATAACCAGTGGATGTCGTGAGGGGCAGAAGCCCGTAAAATAAACCTACCTCCTTTTTTTTTCTTCTTCTTCTTCTTTTTTTTTGGAACATGTTTCCCAGAGATCAGTTTCCATCTGTCATGTTCACTACGTTGGAGGATTACATTTTATATGTAATTTAGAGATTTTACTTTCTGGTCATACTCTCTTTCCATGTTCCTGTCTTTTACATCATTTTTACATCAGCTCCAGATTTGCTGTATTTCCCAGGATGCCATTAGAAAGGCTTAAAATTACAGTGGAGATTTAAAGTGGCTATAATTGATTTTTTTTTTTTTTTTTTTAATAACAGTATCAGATAATGATGTGTGATGTCAGTGGTGTAGACAGTTAGCTGTAGACTAGCTGGTGAACATAGTGGAGCATTTAGCAGCTAAGGAGCTAAATATTTCCCTCAGGAGTTGTTAAAGAGCTAAAAGAGAGGGAATATTGGACTTAAATTCAGCAGGTGGACAGAAACACGACTCCTAATGAATGATAATGCTGCTCTGTAACTGTTAGATGTGGAAATAAGCTCAACAAGTTTAATGAAACAACTTTGTGTTCACGGCTTGTGGCCATGTGGCTAAAACATAAGCTAATGCAGGTTTAAGCACATGATAAAGTGTATGATTTTAGTCATGACCTTTATTCATAACACAGTAGCTTTGCCTGAATTGTTCATATCCCTGCTTTCCTCAGTAGCAGCTTCTGCTATTGTTAGCTTCCAGCTTGTAGAAATCTATATTATCAATAGAGGAATAGAGCTTCCTCCATGTACTCATGGGGAGGCCTTGCTCAGAAGGTAGAGCGAGTTGTTCACTAATCAGAAGGTTGGTTGTTCAATCTCTGGCTCCTCCAGTGTGCAAGTTACTGGACCCCAGTGTGTGAATGTGTGAGCATTAGAAACACTGTACTGTAAAGAGCCATGGATTAAAAAAAAATCAATCAGTTTTATTGTTACTTCCAAGTAAACTTTAAGCATACGAAAAGCGATCAGTCATTTCCACATAAAGGTAAAGGACAAAGGATAAAATCATAAATAGAGCAGCCTTTAAAATAAAGTGCTAATGTGTTTACAGTAGACAGGTAGTGCTACCAATTAAAGTGCTGGTGCATTTGTGTGTGTGTGTGTGTGTGTGTGTGTGTTTGTTAAGGGGGGGGGTGCAAAGAGGTGGTGGTAGGGATGGGAGTGGCTTCTGAATGAGTGTATAGCAATAGTGATTAAGAATGAAACTTACTGACTAAAATGTAATTAAAGACATTGTCCTTGATTTAATATCTTATTGTTATTTATTCCTATGTGCATTATTCTTGGTAAATTGTTAATAAGGACCGAAATAAATCACCACTTCTAATGTGTGCAGTAATCATAAAATGCAGTCAAATTTAATTGTGTGTATCTGAGCCATCCAAAAAACATTGACACTAGCTCTGGGTGCTCTGGGTGCTCTGGGTGCTCTGAGCTTTGCCCCAGATCTTGTCAACTCCTAGATCCGCCCCTGCTTGGCACCTTGCATGGCAGCCTCTGTTTGAATGTGTGTGAATATATTGTAGAACACTTTGAGTGGTTTCCAGACTAAAAAAACACTGTAAGTGCAGTGCATTTATTATTTACATTGCATTTTATTGTTTTTATTAACTGTAGCTGTAGGTAGTGAAATGACAGCCGACAAAATAGCTAAATTAACATGGAGTCAGAAAGTGAAAAATTGGGATTATAGTTGACTGACGCATGCTTGGTGTGAGCTGCATGGTAATTCAGTCAGTTATTGAGCTGTGAGCCACATCACTGATGATGATCAAAGCTGACGTCATAGCTCTTTGCTTCATGATCACCTTTCTTTCTTTCTTTTTAAATATATATATCAACCATTATCACCATTAATGCAAGGAGCTAAATTAAAAAGGTGAAAATAAGGTGCTGACAGTATTTTTTCTCTCTCCCCACATTGCATAAGTAGAGGATTTCCCCCGATCAGTGCTTCATAACAAGCACTGGGGACCGAGGGGAGCTGCCTGTGAGGTAACTGTGAGCCCAGAGTTCCATTTGCACTTATGCCAGTACACTCAAGGCTATGGCGAGGGTAATGAGAACCATGTTAGTGGGGGTTAGACCTTACTTAAATGACTCATTCCATAACAATGCTCCATACCCAAAATGGAGTGTGGGATCATACATCTGATCTCACGGCAGTCAGTTCACTTCAGTATCAAACTCTGTATTTCATCTTTTTTTTTTTAATATGGGAGGCAACCGTTCACGATGAGGACCAAAATAAAGTATGTTGTTGTGGACTCATTTATTAACAAACTCATATAGTACAGTGTGTCTGTTCAGTAATGTTTGGCTTTGTCATATTCATACATTCAGACATTGATCAACCCTTCTCAACCACTTGGAGCTGCATAATACAACCAGTACAACACTGGTGGATCAGTATATTGGCAGTAGAAGAGAGTAGGGTTTGCTTTTACTACCAATGGTTATTTCACCCATCTGATGATTTCAACCTGCACCTTTCCACACGCAGGTTTGTCTTCCGGTGTCTAATAACTAGTGGTTTTGTAAAGGAGATCGGCATGTCTTCAGGTTTTCCGCTATAGCGGTAATGATTCTAGATTCTCGCAACTTGAGCCTGACTGAAGACCCAAATACAGACAAGCAGACAGCAGGGTGGATTGATTTTCAAAAAGGTTTATTTCAGAAAGTAACAAGGATGTCACGTCTGTTAACCCTCACCCTCAAAGCTATACTAATCAGTATTTTCCATATTTGCCTTGCACCGTGTGAAGTCATGTGAAGAGTAAGGTAGTCCCACTGATCTCACTGAGAACCAACATTCCAGCCTGCAGCGTCCAGCTACCGTGGGATCATCGGCTTCATTTTCAGGAACTGGAAGCCACTACAAGCTCACATGCTCATAAAAACTGATTTCCCGAATTGCAGAGAGCCAAAAAAAACGTAATCGTAAAAAGAAAGGCAAACATTGATTAAAGAGAGTACATGTTACAGGTGGCAGATGAACTGGTTTTCTGTTGGAGATCTAAGCATCACACAGCAGCGTGAAATTCTTAGTATGCAAGCAATAAAAACGTGTTCCAACAAGACTAATAAAATACCACAGAATTAAAAATGCTCCTACTCCAAAATACATAAGACAGCCACTTAAAAAATTACGAAATGTGATAAATAAAAAATGGGTTAAAAAAATACTCTATTCTAGTACGAGATCATGTCAAGAGTCTAAAACTAAAAACAACTAATGACTGTATTTTAAATGGCGATCCCTCAGTCTAAATCCTCCCAATGGGTAATAAAGTTGTTCAGGAAGGGGAGTGTTCTACTTATGTTCCAGGGGTTAGCATAGGGGTGTTCTGTGTAGCTATTGTTCTGTTTTCCATCTCTGATTTCGGTTCATCGCCTCAGCCATGGGTACACCAAAAACGGAAGGACACACATAGTCCACTTGGTTCATCGCTTCCCTTTACTTAGCAGGCACTGACCCGAGTCTCTGTGCCTCCGCATCATGCCAGGCTCGTCCTCAGAATTGCGGTGTAGTAAGCGATAATAATCCAATACATTTTTTGTCAAAATCACCAAATCTCTCCTCACTATCCACTAGCTGTCCCTTCTTCTTCTGACTTTAAACTCAGAATTCTGAGAAAAAAGTCAGAACTCACTTTTTTTCCCCACGGTGGCCCTAATCCTCTTCCGTAGTCTGGCCTCTGAGGTTTCAGCAAATAAATATGTGGCTCGTAGCGAGCCAACACAACAATGCTCCAGCCAATCAGAGACAGGGAGCATTCATGCGCGTTCACGGTCAGACAGAGGGGGGAGGAGGAGCTACGTAGTGTACGCAGTCGGAGCTAGAAACGTCTGGTACAAACACAGTGGAGAAGGAGAGTTGACCAAGGAACATCCAGAGAGGAGAAAGTTAGAAGAACATTTAATATAAAAGAAGGACTTTGACCAGACAAGGACCCGCGGACACATCAGTGTGGTTTTCTAAGGGCGGAGGGACCGACGGAGACCCAGCGGAGGGACAGACGGAGACCCGGCGGAGGACCGGAGAGTGAAGGTGGATGCTGCTCTGCCGGACAGGTGAGTAACATCAGCTCTGCTTCACATAAACTGTCAGGTTACCTGCTGACATTCAGTGTGTAAAATCAACCTGAACAGATAACTCCTGCTAGGGTTTACTCTGTTGTGTTTTATTACATAAACAGATTGATACATAGATAAACAGATTGATACACAGATAAACAGATTTACTTAATTGATCCAATATTTGGAAACTCTTAATTTAGAGCAGCATGTTATCCAGTATATATAATATGATGTCTGTTTAATTCAGCTGTAAAACTCAAGGTCTGGTGATTTCCAAAACAAAAATAAAATCAGCACATATTTTCTCCACACAGTTGTTACAATCCAACTGTATATGAAAGTTTAACATTGCACATTATTGCAGCCATCACATCAGTCTTCTCAGTTATCCAGTAACAATGGCATAAGACTGATAATGGCTCTGTATTTATTCTTTTTAAAATCATCCCAGACACAGATGTGATGTCAGATCCAGAAACCTCTCAGCCTCTCATCCTGTCGCCCTGCTCCTCAGACCTGGACCCTGCTCCTCACAGCAGTTCCCCGGCCCCAGCTCATCTTCAGCCTTTTCCCCCTCTGTGTCACATACTTACAGTAACTATCTTCAACTAACAACTGAGTATCGTATTATGTAAGACTTAATACTATTTACTAATATGTTTGTGTACATTTTTCTTATTTCTACTGATATTGTGATTGTTCTGTTTCATACTGATAATAATATATAGATTAAGTAATTTTACTCTGCAATGATATATTGAAAAATGTTACTACAAACACCCATGTGTTATTTTCCATATTTATTTAACTTTAACTTATTATTAAGTTTCAGCAAACGATGAGAAACAAAATAAGTTGAAACCTACAAAGTGAATATAAAAAACTTATAAAATTAGGGAAATACAGTCTGGGTGACAGATCTCCACACACAGCAGCTTGGTATCACTACTCTTCTGTCTCTAAGTGCTTCATGTTGGAGGGAATCTGCATCTCTGGCAGAAACACCAGGCTGGCTGACCCTGGACAGGGTGAGGTGATGCTGGAGGTCTCCAGGTAATGAAGACAGGGTGAGGTGATGCTGTAGGTCTCCAGGTGATGAAGACAGGGTGAGGCGGTGCTGTAGGTCTCCAGGTGATGAAGACAGGCTGAGGTGATGCTGTAGGTCTCCAGGTGATGAAGACAGGGTGAGGTGATGCTGTAGGTCTCCAGGTGATGAAGACAGGGTGAGGTGATGCTGTAGGTCTCCAGGTGATGAAGACAGAGTGAGGTGATGCTGTAGGTCTCCAGGTGATGAAGACAGAGTGAGGTGATGCTGTAGGTCTCCAGGTGATGAAGACAGGGTGAGGTGATGCTGTAGGTCTCCAGGTGATGAAGACAGAGTGAGGTGATGCTGTAGGTCTCCAGGTGATGAAGACAGAGTGAGGTGATGCTGTAGGTCTCCAGGTGATGAAGACAGGGTGAGGTGATGCTGTAGGTCTCCAGGTGATGAAGACAGAGTGAGGTGATGCTGTAGGTCTCCAGGTGATGAAGACAGAGTGAGGTGATGCTGTAGGTCTCCAGGTGATGAAGACAGAGTGAGGTGATGCTGTAGGTCTCCAGGTGATGACAGTAGGTTGAACATCATGCTTGGATCTCTCATCAGACAGTGCAGCAGCTGATGAGACTGCTCAAGGTCCAGGTCCTGAATTATCTCCTGAAATGAGAACATTATTAACATTTCATTAGTGTTCATAAGTCAGATTTTATTATGACCAGATGCAGTTTTCACATTATATGTAGAGCCAGTGTCAGTTCAGAGGTAATGCTGTTACACTGATGTAATCTGGATTCATTTAACAGGATAGGGGTATTTATGGAGGGATTTCATGAACTAATACAAGCAAGCAAAGTAACATACTTACTCAGCTGTAAGTCTGTGAGCCTGCAGTGTCTGCTCACCTGTAGCTCTCCTGGTTTCAGGCACATTGAACTGGTTGACCTTTGACCTTACATCACTTACTATACCTTTAATTAACTGTAGACAGGAGGCTTGACTTAAACATTACTTTGCTAACTTTGTCCAACAAAATGTAACAAATGAACACATAGATATGAAGGTGTAACTTAACTTACTATATAAACAGCGATCTCACACCATTCAGTGACCGGTTGGCAACCTTTTCTCATGAAAACAAGCATTTCTGCTCTTTCTGTTGTAAGTCTGTTTCTTTTCTCTTCCACAATGGCGACAGTGCAGAACAGTCTCTCGCTCTCTACACTAATGCAAGGGGCACAGAGGTATTGTATGGCAGCAGCAGCAAGGCCAGAAAATCAGTGTCTGTTTACTCCCCAGTACTGATATGGGTTGTTCGAGGCATTAATTGTTTTCTCAGTAAAAAATCGATGCACTTGCACAGCACTACTTGAGCTGCTAGCTGCACCAGGATCCTCACACTCCTCCAGAATTTGGTCAAGTTCTTTCATAAAGCTGCTCTTGCTTGGTGGATGTGCTGCTGCTGCTCCACCCGAGGGGCCTTTTCTGATGGCTCTGAAGGGTCCGATGCCCCAGCTGTGCTGCTCCTCAAGTCGTCTTCCTTAAGTTCCTTGGTCAGTGCATCTTTTGCACGGTTTGCAGAGTCTGCACTTGTCAAGTATTTGAAACATAACTTAGGTTAAATTATAGGCACAACACATATAACTGCTATTTGGTTACATCTGCTACTCTTATCACATTGCTACACTTGTTTGTTAATTTTGTAACTTCAATAATTTAAACTTTTATGTAGCTGTTTTTATTGTTTGGTGCTGAAAAAAACACCCCTTAGTGACACTAACTTTTTGGAGGTGACAATAAAATTTGGTTGATCAAAGTAATGTATAATAGAAATGAAAAAGACTGCATCTTTACCCTAATGGTTACACATGTATATATTACTTTTAAATCTTCAATGTATCGTGTATTTAATAATAATATCTTATCTTATCACATTCAAATTTGCATGGTACTGTTAGTGTTACTATGGAGAGAGAGAGAGAAAGATTCTATTATAGGTTTACAATCTAACCTGTCATTATATCATGGGTCCAGCAAGGTATCAAGTGTGTATAGGGCTTCATCTTCTACAGTGCTGAAGTGTTTGTTGACAGCTTGTAGCAGGGTCGTTTTCATTGTCTTCATCCCAGAGCCTGCCTCACCTTCCTTAGCCTGGACGTGTATGAAGACGGTGACAGCTGGAAAGACTTCAGCGGTGGAGGCGGTAGATAGCCTTACTTTCCTGTTGAGCTCTTCAAATGGTGCTAGAACAGTCATAGTCCACATATGTCCACTGGTTGGCTGTCAGTGTTGTGGGCAAGTCAAACTTGTGAAGTCTACATAAATGTGATACATCAGATTTGAGGTAATCAGACCTATGCAAGCCTCAACCTGTTTACCTCATATCGCGTTTCAGAGTATCGGCCATAATTGAATGCATGTGTGTCAAATGAATGCCAGCAATGTAACAGCAGTGTGTACCTGAAGTTTGCTAATAGCAGCTATAGTCAGACTGCTGCACTGCTGGCAAAGCCGGCCTCCTTCAAAAAGCTTTATCTCTCAGATATCATTTTTTTGGCTGAGCAGCAAGAACTTGGATGGAGGAAGATGGATTGTATGGGTATTATTACTGTGTGAGGCCTCAGCCGGAGACTGTGCCAGAGTGTGGCTGGCAGCTTCATCACAGGCTTGGGAAGTGAACAATCTGCAGTGTGACTGTTGTGATTTATAGAGAAAAGCTGTCAAGGGGGGTCGAATCACAGCACAAGTAGCAGTCAGTGACTTTCAGCACACAGACAAAGACCTATTTATTTTGTTGTGTCTTCTCCATCAGAGGCGGATGTGTGTTCCGACGGGCCCCCGAATTAGTGCAGCCCTTCTCTCTGCGCCGAAGAGAGAAATAAAGGGAAAGCTGGAAAGAGAGACTTACAGAGAGAAAGAAAAGAGAAGGAGAGAGCAAGACGTGGAATCCCAGGCCGGCACCAGTCTTTATTAGTGGCGTCCCAGTAATATAACCACCTCTCAGAGGAGAGCCATAGAATTTCCTGTTCCTTCCAAATCTCGGCCAAAAATGAGGCCATCATTACCTCTGGTGAGGAGAAGCCCTGCCGCAGCCCGTAGAGAGGAGAGAGAGAAAAACACAGATCGAGCCAGGCTGGCTTCTCACCAGCCCTGAAGCCCTGCACAACGGGCAAGGAGCGCACAGGGTTTTTTAAGCACTGTACCTCAATAGTTCTTTTCCATGCATCTACTTTTTCTTCCCATGCTACAACTGCTTTTCTCATCCCAAATAATTAATACCTAAACTCCCCATTGTCTGTATACTATGTTCATTTGTACGCAGTCTATTATTTTGTGGGCGCACACAGGCATTTCCTAAAGAAACAGTTTATTTAAGAATTTTCTCAATACCGAACGCACTTAACAGCAGTGGAGTAAATGAGTCAAATCAATGCTAGTGTTGGTCAGACTTGGTTTCACTGAGTAATTGAAGTTTTGGTTTTAGACCAGAGTCATGTCAGGGAATGTAGTGGCGATTGTAACCAATGAAAAGTGGGAAAAGCAGTGATGTGGTAATGAATGTGTTTATTGAGAAGTTGGTAAATGGGATTTGACTTACAAGGAATGAGTTTTTAATTCTTTCCAAGAAGTCCTCCAACCTAAACTATAAAATCTGGCCTTTCAAAATTTTCTGACCTGGTGCCTGGTGTTACAGAATTAAATCTTGTTCTTGCTGCCCTGCTTCTCACCTGTGCAGTGCACAGGTGTACTCCAGGGTGTGTCAGTACACCTAGAGCTGGATACTGGATCAAAAATGTTGCCCATGCAGTCCAATAAGAATTACCCTGTTGGTGCATATGTCAGAAAAAAATGTCTAGCTTCCTGGTTTACTTCCATGTTATGCGGCCCACTGAATTTGTGCAGTAATGTTTCCCCTGCTGGACCCGCCCATGAGTTCTTGCTCGGCCCTTAGACTTTACATTGTGAAGACGTCACCGATTTTTAAATAAGAGGAAAGTTTTTCAAATATATAAAACCTCCATTAATCAAACATTCATAATATAAAGAGTCATAATTGAGCTTGTCTGCAGTTTGAGGTGTCCTGTCAACAGTTGTTCAGATGTCTCTTTTACAATGGTGGTCTATGGGGGAAATGCTTTTTGGGCCGCAGGGAGATTTTTAAGCTGCAATACCAACAGTGACCACTGAGGAAAATCGGCTGTTGGTGGCGGAACCCTATCCAACTCATATAATTCATCCATGGCTGGACCTGACATCACATTGCGTTGGCTAATCACAAACCAAGCACACATTGCTGGTGTATTACTTTGTGACATGAACTCCTTATTCAACTGTTTACATTGTAATTGTAGCATTTAAAGGGGGAACAACAACTACTTTTAAAATCCTGTGCTTCTGATAAGTTCTCAATGAATGAATCTAAAACTCCTGCTCGACCCCCACCACCAAAGACCCCCGCACTGTAGTACAGTCTAAGGTGCTGAATAGTTTGTGGTTAATGCTGCCTCCTCGTGACTTGAAGACAGCCCAGCTATGTAACAGAGTCTCTCTGGAAAAGATTTCATATTTAGTCTTAAGTCTGGTTCTTATGAACTCCCATTTTTCATATTATGGATAATTTAACTTGAGATCACTATGTGGTTTGCATATCAGTAAAAGCATGTTAACTGTTCTAGAGTTCTGCTGATGGATAGTCAGACATTTTTCCATTACAATGGGTGAAGTTTTTGTTTTATGTACTTATTTATTACCGTCAAATAATCTGTTGTTGTTCCTGTATGAGTATATGAGCATCCTGTATTGGTGTGGCTCCATTCTATCCAGTCTTTGCTGTTGTTAGACTGTTGTGTGTTTTTGACACACAGGCCCGGAGGCTCTGTACACTTACAATGAAGGGAAACTCATTTAAACTTCCTGTTGAAACGTGAGACCTCGGCCACCGGCACAATACCTCGGCCCCAAATCTCTGCACTCACTCAACGAGCCAATTACCCATATATCTAGATTAGACCATTTATAAAGAGAAGGAAGTCTGAATCAAACTGTGCCAGCACCATTTCCTCTCATTATCCAGTTGTAAAATGAGCCCGCTCATTTGATATTTTTCCACCCGCAGGGTCAGAGGATCTTTCCAGGTCTCTCCAGCCAGTTAAGAGCTCCTCAGCACCAAACAGTATTAAATCCTGATTCATGAGCAGACGACCTGCACACCATGCACAATGAAACCTCAGAAATGTCCATTGGTTGCTTTAGAAACCCAAAGCGCAGGCAGTGATCAGAACCCCGACTCTGAGGTTTTGAGGTTCTTTCAAGTTGTCGACTGTTGTAAGTTCTATTAAACAAAAAATTGGCTGATGTCTAAGGCAGAGATGGAAATTAGCACTAGCCAATGACCAAATTACTGTGAATTTGTGAAGTGGCTGGTGAATTTTCTCAACCTACCAGCGTCTGATTTCATCACAAGAAGAAAGCTGGGGAGCTAATCTGACCAACTATTTGAACAAAAATGGCATCATTTGCTGATGTCAGCACACCCACACAACCAGAAGTTAAAAGGTGATTTTTCAACGAGAAGTGGAGAAGATCCAAATAGTCAGTCAATTTTTTGTTCTTATTGTCTGCAACATTTGTCAGCCAACAGCAAGACAAACAGCAGCTTTACTGTGGGCACCAAATATTTCAAATGGTTGACTATCAAGGACCACAAAGCATCCAAATGCCAGTGATCTGCACTGTGTGTGTGTGTGTATGTGTGTGTGGTAGTAAAGTTCTGATTTAAAATAAGAATGGTTTTGAAAAGTCAATTATTTTGACTGATATTGCAATTGTGATACGATTAGTAGTATTAGAGGAATTAATCATTTTTACACCATTATTCATCTTCATTGAAAAACATTAAAATGATTATCGTGTGATATTAGATGTTTTTTTAAGTCTGTAGAATATGGGACTGACTGGGCTTCTCTGTATACCACAATATTGAATTTAAATGGCATTTTGACACATTTTGCCTTCAACAAATATTGCGTCTAAACCACATTGCCAATTCAATTCATTGTTAGATATTAAATTCATACTTCTTATTAATGCGTTTTACAGGAAAAATGTGTATTCGTTTTGTTGTTGTTGTTTGTTTTGGGGTTTTTTGTACCTGATAATTTCATAAACCTATCCACATTTCCTCCAGCAACACCAGACCAAAAATGATCCTAGACCAGCAAATACATCTGTGACAAAGAATCTCAAAAACAAAGGCTGGATTTCCTTGAAATCGGTGAATATAGAAGGTCACCAGACCATGGGTCCTTATTATTTAGTGACCAGAGGCTTTTGACTTTGATCCAATTCAATTTAGTTTTTATTTTTACAGCGCCAAATCACAACAGAAGTTATTTCAGGGCATTTTTCACATAGAGCAGGTCTAGACTGGACTCACCCTTAGGACTTTCAGCCCCATGATTGGTAAGACACACACCTTTTTGCAGTAAATTACATTTCAACCAAAACAAAAGTTGGCTTCGTTTAATTAGATAATTACAAAATGTACAAGTGTAATATAAATGCAACAGTGAATCTAGCAAATATGTTAACCCTTAAAGACTTTTTAAAACTCATAACTAAACATAGAATAAAGATCAAAATCTCTGCCATGTGTCAGTTAGTGTGAATGAACTACTTCAGTGATATAGTATATATACTATTAAATCATGTAGCAATGTTGTTTGTTCCAGTAACATATCATTCATATTATTTTCTGTTGTTTAAAGGTTTTAGTGACAACATACTCAGAATATTCTTTCCATGGAAATGATTTGAGGTTATTGGTGCAACTAAACAGAAAAAGTCTTCTAGTCTTTTTTCCAATGTCTTTCTTCTGTTGAAAGCATTAAATGGGTACTGGACGTGAGCTCCCTGCTCAGCCCTTATAGCAAACACATGCTGAAAATGAGGGTTTAATGCTTCAGACTGTATTTGAACCTGCCACGACCGCCGCTGTAAAGCAATTTCTCATCGTCCGTTTTAATTAAGTGAGGAGCTGGCCCACTGCTCCGTGCAGTGTCATGGCAAAGCTGCTTGAACTGTAAACCACGCTGGCAGGATTTGGGTTTCTCGGCTTCCTGGATTCAATTATGTTCTCCAAGAAACTCTTCACAGCAGCCACACATTTCACAGAGCGGGCTGCAGGACTTTCCAACTCTGGTAGGACTCAGAAAGAAAACGTGGAAATTTCTGCTCATTCTAGTGTCTTCATGAGATATTTATTTACTTATCTTTGTATTTATTCATCCATTTATTTATGTAACACAGCAACATTCAGACTTTATTTAAATCCGCACCAATCAGGACTTTTCTCACAACTGATCCAATTACTTTGTGTAATGTGTAAGCTGCTTCTTGTGGTGTTGTGAAGCCACAGATTCCTTTGATTCCTTCAACTCTTAAGAACCACTTTAGCATCTTTTGGCTCTTTGTTTTGGTTTTATAGCCCAAAATTTACACTATTTTGGTTCCCTCTCACTTCTCTCATCAACTCTGATTCCGGGAACAGCAGGCAGCTGGTTTCAGAGAAACATTCAGATAAACCCTTTCTTCATGCTCAGCACCAAACAGCAGGCAGAACAAAAAATAGCAGCAAGCTGGTGAACAGAGTGGAACATTTAGAGTCTCCACAGTGAATATTAGATTTTGACACCAGGGACAAAAAAAAGGTTTAAAAGTTGTCAGATTAAACACCAAATAAAAAGGCAAAAATAATACAATTGGAGCTATCATGTAGATTAATTGATATTAAAGGCTCAGATCTTCTGACCTTCAGGCTCTCATATGGCTCAAGCTCCAAAAACACTAGACAAAAGACTAGATTTCCCATGATGCAACCAATAATATAATTTACTTTCCCTCGCCTAGTAAATGCCCACATCTTTCAAACTCCATTGCGTCACTTTGTAATGCGCCCTGTTGTACATTTGTAGTCTACAAGCCCAAACTGGGATAACTGGTGATATCATCAGGGTTATTTTTGTCATACTTCAGAGCCACAGACATTACACAAATGTTTTCATAGACTCAGTATTATTAATGGGCTTCATGCAACTACTTTTTTTTTTTAGTTGCAACAGACGAGACTTTTCTTGGTCTTGAGAAGCCGCATCATTTATTAACTGACAAAATGGACTGTTCATTTTCTGCCAAGTTTATGAATTTAATGCTAACCTTTACTTCTGCTCAGCTCACATTTACGATCACGTTCCTGCTCAACCACACTACCATATTCCTTAAAGTAGCTACTCTACTCATAGATGTGCTTTGTAGAATGAGGAAAAGGAGGATTCTGAGATTTGATGCATTATACAATGATTCAAACAAATGGCGTGATATTTATGTTTCATTTGTGTCCCATTGATATTTATGATGGTGTGAAATTTTAGCAGCTGTGCTCAGTAGAATGAATGTAGGAGAAACACTAGTACAGTCAAGAAGGCAACCTAACTTTACTGGATCATAATATATCAGATATGGAATTAAGATGAAGATGAGACCAAATTCTTCTATGGATATCAGTTTTTGAGAGATAACAAAGGCCAAAATGTGGCCTGCAACAGACTAGGTAAGCCTTGCTTTTAGCGTAGCTGGAAAAGCACTGCTGAAAAGACTCAAGTCTAAGCTTCACATTTGGCTTGTGCTTTGTAGAATGAAAAATATTTTTTTCAAACATCACCATAATCATGAATCCATGAGTATACAGTCATAAATGTACACAAAACATAGACTAACAGGTCCAATCCATGGATATATTATAAGAGCTGATAGGGAACCACTGCTTAGCTTTTCAGCTGATTTTCCCCAGTGGTCACTCGCATTATTGCAGCTAAAAAATCTCTCTCCCAAAAAGCATTTTGCTCATAGACTAATATTGTGAAAGAGACCTCTGTAAAACTGAGCTCAATTATGACACTTTCTATTATGAATGTTTGATCCATGGAGGTTTTATATTTGTAAAACTTTACTTGAGCCAAGAAAAGCTATTTAGAAATCTGTGACATCATCACAATATAAAGTCTGTGGGCCAGCAGGGGAACACTTGTGTATATATTCAGTGGGCTGTATAACATGGAAGTAAACCCAGAAGCTTGAAAATGTTTCTGTCATATGAACCAGCAGAGCAATTCTTATTGGACTGAATGGATGGCATTTTTGGTCCAGTATCCAGCTCTTATAATATATCCATGGTCCAATAGAATGCAAGGTAAGCTACGTACAGATACACACACACACACACACACACACACACACACACACACACACAACCAAACACATGATCCCCTCCAGGTTGACGCCTGACAGAGCTAAAAATGAACTTAAGAAAATGAACCAGTACTAACATGATTAAGTACATCTGTCACGTTTCTGTAATAATATAATGTTACAAGTTTTACATACAGTCTTAAGAACAAGGTTATCAGGTAGTTCTGTATACTTTGAGTTTGGTAATGTTAGTGTGTGTATGTGTGTGTGTGTGTGCGTGTGCGTGTGTGCGCGCGTGTGTATGTGTGTGTTTGTCACCGTATGAGTTTTCTTAATTAAGACTAACAGTTCAAATTTCCATAAAGGAGCTCCATGTGTTTTGATACCTGAGGCTGGGCTGGGTGGATGGGGGGAGGATTTAAACAAAGTCATCCATTCTGGCTGTTTCCACTTTGGCCCAGGGAGGTTCAGGGTGAGGGGGGGAGTGATAGGGCAGCTGCAGGGGGGGTTAGACATGGGAGATGAGTTGTGTTGGGGTTCTGGTAGCCCTGGGGGCAGCGCAGGTCCCAGGACTGACTGAGAAGCTCTGTAGTCTCCTGTTACCGGTGTGCCAGTGGAGATGAGTGAGTCGGGGGGTCAGAGGTCAGCAAAGCTTCCTCTTCAGTGTGGAGTAAACAAGGAGGGGACGAAGAGGTCTGATGGATCCATTTCAGTCTCTGTTATTGTCTCTCTGAAAGCTTTATGGGCTTTTACTCCCATAGGACTTAAAAGACAACACACACTCACAGGAATATCACTGCTTTTAATGAGGTTTACCAAAAACATCCTGAGGTCAAAGGTCATCAGTAACTACAACTGATAGCAGTTAACCAATACTTAGAAAGGGAAACATGTCATGGTAACAGCACACAGAGCTGAATATATACTGCTAATATCACATGACTTATTTGAATTTAAGACTTATCTATTGATCTTTGCAATTTATAATATATAATAAATCATTAGGTACAGTTAGACTAAAAGACTAAAGCGCCAACAGCAGCACATAGACTGCAGCATTTTACAAAATTTGCAAATTTATTGGAAATTATTATAAATGCCAACAATTTAGAAGAAATATTTTAAACCTTCCCAGAACAAATAGTTTTAAGTGATGAGGTTTTATGTTCTCTTTCTTATTGGATCGATGATTAATGTTTTACTAAATTCCTTTATATACAGTAGGCCTACATTTTTATTACAGATTTTGTATTAATTATTGTTAATGCAAGTGTGTGTGCACAGTCTAGGAAATAAATTGCAACTGCATTGCAACTTTCTTTTTGATTATTATTATATCATTATCATTATTATGGCAATTCAATTTTCACTTATTTCCATTTTTGAGTTTAAATCCAATGTTTATGTCTTTTAACATCAGCTCGTGTCTATTTTACATCTTAGAGCCCTTTCTGGGTCTGTGAAATGCACTTTGACTTGCCTTGTCATTTAAAAGTGTTATACAGAAAACTCGCCTTGCTTTGCTAACACCATGTAATATATTAAGAGAACCATAAAACAACCAGAGCAAGATACTGACAACATATTTTTGTTCTCTTCACAGTCTTAAAGGTAATGCATAAACCATAACCTGAATAAAAAGATGGATGTAAGTAGATGTGATGTCACCTGTTGGTTTGCATTGCAGTCTGTTTGAAACTCAGCTTGTTGCAGCTTATAGTCAGAGCCATCTTTTCCGTTTGGAGCCAGGACCTTCCAAATAGGGGGTTAGCAAGCTAACATGAGCATTTGTGGTACTAAATCATTACAGACCGCTGAGTTAACCCAGTACACCTACTGATGGCTTATACTGTATGTGACAACAGTATAGAAGAAAGATCTCAGTTTATTCTTTAAACAGCAGCTCCAGAAGTGTGAGAGCAGCAGGCGAGCCAACTGTCAATCACAGCTGTCAATCAACGCCCACTCGGCAGACATCAAAGCTACTATAGGCCCACAAATCTTATTAACGAAGCAATCATTTCCAAAATGACCAGCAGCACACTTATTAGAGAGTCAGACCTTAGACATTTGAATGAGTCAGTTGGAGCAATAGCAATTAGATCTGATATAATCCCACATACTTCACTAGCAAGTTTTGAAGCTTAAATATCAGAAACATATTTAAGATTTCTTGATTTCTCAACATTATCCCAGTTTTAATTAGTCACTGAAGTCATGTAGACATTCACAGCACGAGCGCTCACTGACTCATCCACTCCATCCTCAGCCTCCTGACTGTGCTCACCTCCTCCTAATAGTCCACGTACCTCATTCAAATGACCTGAAAATGCCCCAATATCTGTAATACATTCCGCCCAAGTGCCGCCGACCTGAGCCTGGGCCTATTTGCTTAATCCTGTTAATCTAGTTGATAGCGCTGCAGGGAAGGGGTCCCCGAGGGGCTGTGGGAGACCCTGATTGGGTGTGATGTCATCAGTTTCTGCCGCTTAACCGGGCTTTGCCTTTAAGTGCTTTCCAGTATGTTTGGAGATCAAAAGCCACACTCGCCAGAGCAGCTTTAATCACCTCCTGTGCTAGGGGCAGGTGTGTGTGTGTGTGTGTTAGTGTGTGTGTGTGGTATTGGTGGTGTGGTACGGATATGCAAAGGGTTGCTGGCATTTCCAAAGATAGCCAGGCTGACATTTCTATTGACTTTGATGTTGATAATCCCTCACAAGTTCCCCAAAGCTAACTGATATTTTATGTATGCATGTGTGGAAGTGTGTGTGTGTGTATGTGTGTGGCCATAAAGTCTGTATATTTACTAGCATGTTGTTGGGTCAAAATCAACGTTATCAGTGTTTACCTATGAAAATGTTCCAGATTGGAAAGTAAACATTCAAAATCCAGAGTAACATCAAGGCTGATTTTTCATTTGTGTTCTTTTTGATCATTATTACTGCCCCACAGACACAGTGTAGTTAAAGGGCATGACATCACAGTTTAAATAGCAGTTATAGTGAAATGTGGGAAAATTATTATGGAGGTCAAAACATAAAACATAAACTTTTTTGGCCCGCCCTCTTAATTAGACCTGTCATGAGATCTACTTTTGTTGGACGATATATTGTCTCAGAAATAATCATGATAAACGATATTGGAGAGTGGGGGCTACACTTGTGTAAAAACACAGACTGTCATTATGGTTGGGGACAGAGTTATTTACCTTTAATTGTTCTACAGTCTCCACTCAGGACGTACACAGTGAGGAATGGAGGACACTACTTGTTTAGACAATGTGACATGAATAGCCTCTTAGCTGCTAATGTGAAGTGTGGCAATACTGTATCCATGTATCATATGATAAGTCCATATATAGACATGATGATGTTAATAATTACATTATTGTATGATAAGTCAATAAATTAATTATTGTGACAGGCCTACTATCAATGAAGAATATGACTTCTTTGTTTTCTTTCATAATTCAACAGACATGAATAGTCTTTTATGGTTTGTCTCTTTCCCTGTTGTCCTCTCTGCTGCCCCTGATATATGCTTCTTCTTTTTCCATTCCAAAAAGTTCATCCCCTTCTCATTATGCGGTTGATTTCAGTTTGTCAAGCTGTAAAAATAAGGTTACATGTATCTCTTAATTTGAAAAGACTGGTACTGTCATACAGTAAGGAAGTGAGATACTACTCTGAGAAACTTTAGTGTATAATTAATGAGATGTTTTTAATGTGAAAATAACATTTAACCCGACAAATGATGTAACCTGTCAATCTAAATGAAAGATTCCATTCTTAATCCTTGTGGTGGCAAAGTTCAGAGGCACTTTACTTTAAAAGAGATGTCCTAAAATATTTTGTTGTTAGCTACGCTAGTTTCATTTGACAGCAGTTAACTTTGCCCAGAGTTAAAAAGCACACTTAACAATACCTATAATAACGCTCCCTGATTAACATGTTGTATCTTGACTGTTTAATTCATACACACACAAAAATGTTAAATAATAATTTGGGAGTTATGAGCTGGAAAGAGTTGCAGTGACTACAAAGGGAATATATGAACACAATCATGCTATCATGAATCATGCCTGTTATCATAACATCTTTAATACCACCAAAATGTTAACCAGAGCAGTCCATTTATTTCATGGACTCATTCCACTTAAGAGCAGAGGTGGAATACAGCTTTTAAGATGTTGTTGTCTTCACATTAGCATGACAGCAACCAGATACATTCCACTTAAGAGAAGAGGTGGAATACAGCTTTTAAGTAGCTAGTCGTCTTTACATTAGCATGACAGCACCCAGACTCATTCCATTTAAGAGCAGAGGTGGAATACAGCTTTTAAGTAGCTAGTCGTCTTTACGTTAGCATGACAGCACCCAGACTCATTCCACTTAAGAGAAGAGGTGGAATACTGTTTTTAAGATGTAGTTGTCTTTACGTTAGCATGACAGCAACCAGACTCATTCCACTTAAGAGAAGAGGTGGAATACAGCTTTTAAGATGTAGTTGTCTTTACGTTAGCATGACAGCTAGCAGACTCATTCCACTTAAGAGAAGAGGTGGAATACAGCTTTTAAGATGTAGTTGTCTTTACGTTAGCGTGACAGCAACCAGACTCATTCCATTTAAGAGAAGAGTTGGAATACAGCTTTTAAGATGTAGTTGTCTTTACGTTAGCGTGACAGCTAGCAGACGTGCCTGATGGGCCTCATCCAGCTAGTGTTTGCCTTGTAAACTGATGACATCGTCCTCCAGACAGAGCAGACAGAGGCTGTGTTTGTTTCTGTCAGAGGTTAATGGAACTGTGTCATTAGCCCGGCAGGAGAGCCAGGAGTGAGTGTGGGGGGCAGCAAAAGACTGTCTGAGGAGGAGACAGTATATCTGATCATCTGACAGTGACAGTAATGACAGGCTGTTACGAAAACACTGCACGCTCCTCTTTAGACTCCATTATCTGTGGATCATTGAGGATGCAGCTGTGTTAGACTATGCACGCTGCATCACTGACTGTCTGCAAAGCAGGGATGTGCAGACTGTGTGGATCCATTTCCCCTTGAACAGTATTTAATTTTACTCTGATGATGATTGTGAGATAACCTTTTTTCTCGATGTCCTTTTCTCAACTGTCTTCATTGTAATTCCCTCTTTGTGTTCTCTGTTGAGCAGCAGTTGAAGGGTAGTAACAGGAGGCATTTTTACCGCAAGCTTAACATGTTTCAATGTTCACATGGGCAACCGACCATTGTCTTAAGACAGACTTGAATAATTGTCCACCTGTCCTTTAAATGTCAGCATTCCTTTCTTTCAGTGACTGAGAGACCATGATGATCACTGAGGACAAAACACATAGAAAGCAGAAGCCAGTGTTACAGACTATTCTCATTAGATAGAGCCGGAATAGTTGCTAAATTATGTAACGTGCAAAGAGAAAATGACCTTTTTTTTAATTTAAAACAGCTCCTTATGTGCATCTAAATCTACCTCTAATCTAATGTGTTATCCAGATTGTTGTATCAACTCTGTAACTGAAGTAAAATGAATAGAGATGATCATGCACTGGAATAAATTCACTATTAACTATTTTGACAAAATAAAAAATAAAAAAGCGGTGAGCGAAAATAAAAGTTTGATTTATTGATATAAAATTACTGCAGTCATTTGTTTAGGGTCAAACCAGCTACTTCTAGATATTCCAAATGTGATCAGAAAAAAATTATCAAATTTGGATATAGAAACAAGTCATTTTGTAGTCATTGTGACACTCAAAAAAATATATCAGTTGATTTACAGATGTCTCTTTTACAATGTAAGTCTACTGAAGAAGTCTTTTGGGCATCATGTGATGTTGTAATACACATTTTGGCCACTAATATATTGGCTTCAAAAGCTGGCACTGTTCCTGGAAGCTTAGTCCCACCCACCGAACAGTCAATCCAAAGAGACACATTAGCTCTCCTTCACTGAGACATACCGACCACTCCCTTCAAGGAGAAGACTTATGTTCTGTCCAAAAAGTCACTAGCTGCTTTATTGGAAGAAAGAAATAAAAGTTGCTGAAGAGGTCTGAAAAGTCGCTAAAACTAGTGGCAAAGACACTGAAATGTGTCAAAGAAATGTGGCCCACATCCAAAAATGCATCATACTGTGAAACACAGCATGAAAACACAACAACTCCACCTATTTTACATATTGTCTGTTTATGGTGTTCACTGGTATGTATGCAGCAATGTCACATCCCTGGTTTGACTCTACCCAGAGCTATTTTTTTTAAGGCCATGCAAATATTTACTGTCTGTCTCTTCACCATCAACTGTCCAAATATAGGTGAAAATTCCTTAGGCTAAATCTGTTTACATGTCTTAGAAGTACTACTGCATTAGTGGAAAAAATGTAGTATAAAGGCTGATCACTAGCCTCGAGTGATGTCATTTGAGTCAGCATCATTGGGACTGAAAACTACAAGATTGAAAATGGAAAACACATCTGGAGTTGTGGAGCTAGAAAGAAGTAATGTCATTGTCTGTGGCCTGCTCATCATCTTTGCTGAGTTATTGGCTGCTATAGGTTTACACAGTTGCATTGTGGGTAATGTAGGCACCTGGTTTTGACAAGGTAGAAGAATGAGTGACATGAAGCCAATATCTCTGTTTGAATGAATGTTAATCCATTGTAAGTCTGACAATGTCATATTAGTATGATGTTAAACTGGTAGAGTACCCCTTTAATAGAAATGAAATCAATAGTAAAACACATACAAAAGTGAAAACAGAAACATCAATAGAAATATTGCTTTGCACCTTTAAAGCCGATGCTGCAACAAATAACTGTTTTCCGGGAGAGTTACAGAAAGTACATGTTTGTTTTTATTATTAGTAGCTGCACAGACAGAAAATAAGCAGTATTACAAAAGAGGAAGGAGAGTAGGGATAAACAGAGTGTGACCACCTCTGTGTATGCACTGCACCCCTATATTAGTAAGTGAGGCCTGACAGCCAGTCAGTGCTAGTCTGTGCTTGTCTGTCTTCCGCTCTGCTGCCTGAATGAACAGGTGTTGGAGGCCGTCACTGACACTAGCAGACTCTTATCAGAGCAGACTGAAGGCCCTGTACCTGAGCAGAAATGAGTGGTTTACTAGACAGGTCATCTCCTGCTGGAGGAAGCCCTGTCATCTGATATGCTCTGTCCCAGCCATTCTTTATTCCCTTTATTCCCTCCCACTGCTGTCCATAATACCACGACGAGACACCTCCTCCCCACCCATTACCCTTATCCTTTCTCTACTTAGTTCAAAGGAGCTTAATATACTATAGAATGCTATCTCTCCTGTATGTAGGAAGCACATGTTCAAGCTTACCTTCCTTCACAACACAGGAAGTATTGCTCTTTTCTTTTTTAATTACCTTTCTACTCTGCTTTGCTTTCCTTCCTTTTTGTCCTTGGTTTTTGTACCATATCCTACAAAACATATTGGCCCTTTAACTATTTATTTTTTTATTTTTTCAACTCACCTGTTTCTTTAACTTTTTTTCAAGTTAGTGTGCAGGCAATTCAGACAGCTGTCAGCAACTCCTGTGGAATGGATATTATATGTATGACTACATAAAGCATGATAGTATGTATAGGGCTGCATTGAATCAACTAATTACTTTCCCAGTGGATTGATTTTTGTTGTTGTGCCAATAAAACATGTGCAAATTATGAAAATTGGTCAGAATGACTTATACAAATTGCTTGTTTAACCTGAATAAAAGTCTGATAGACAAAGATGTAGGATTTACTATGAGAGGAGAGCAGTAAATCCTCACATCAAAATCATTTGCAGATATATCCACTAATCGTCTCAGCTCTAAATACGTACAAAGTTTGTATTTGGCAACGTGACCTCATCACTCCCCTCAATGATACATCACGCTAACTACAGGGGAAAAAAACAGGGAGTGACGATAGCTAACTTCCTCCTAGGTGAAATTAGAGCCTAGGTGAACACTTGGGTGGAGACAGGACTTAGGGAGCGCTTAATAGCATTGGCATCTTCAGCAGGAGCAATGCAGCTGTAACATTGGCAGAAAGTGCTTCAGGCAGACAGGTAGGTGACAAATTAAAGGAAAAATTCTGACTAAATGAGTGACAATGCATAAGAAATATAGATGTTTCCACATGTGGCAAAAGGAATCACTGAACCTTTTGATGCTTTGGACCTCACAATCACCTGATTTCAACCTAACTGAACACCACATGGCAGATTTGCTACACAGTGCTGGAGTAGAGTGGAAAGACTTTGCTCTATGACAGCACTGAAGCTGTTTCTGGAGATATTACTGAAGTTCCACACACACACGTCGGTCACGTTGCGTCTCGTTGCGTCATTTGACGGCTGTACAGCACACCCAAACTGCTATACATACAGATGAGGCCAGGATGTGCTGATAGGGAGAGGGACTGTGATCCAAATTGCTTGCTTTTTCTGCAAAGTCCATGTACTTTGACGTGGAGGAAATAGGACTGCGGCGTATCCCGATGAGGTAAATCGCATAAATCCGCGATGATGCAAGTGTGTGTTGCCTTCATGACACTTCATCTTGGTTAGTCACACATATGTACGTCGTAGTGAGTAGACCTAGATATGTTGGTATGTAACAGGTTCACATCTTTTCAATAAAACGTTCGCTTTTTCCTTTGGGAGGTTAAAGGCTTTCAAAATGAATATATATTGATTTTAAATTAGGATTACAGTGTTTCTGTCTTTCTCACAATGCAAGCAGGAAGTTACTGCACTCTCTCCCTCCTCCTGACTGAAGCAGTGATCTGTTAAAAAGGCCTCCACTTCACTACAGACCACAGAGTGCAGCTGCCCAGACTCAGGTTACAGACGAGCATTTCGAGCCGCTCTCTTCACTGTGAATATATGCGGAAGGGAGGAATAATGGGGATTGTGGGTGGAACTGAGATCAGACGTTTTTTAACACTTGAACAGCCATGGCTCAGGCTGTTGTTCTGAATTTAGGAACTGACTTATCTCCACTTCCTAATTTTTTGTAAACCCCTTTCTTCCTCTATATTATTCCCAGCGTCTTGAAGTGTTAAACTCATTACAGGGACCATTCAGAGACAATACGCACTGATACACCACCAGTCACAGCATAGCATAGAGTTTTACTTGCCACTAGTCTCAGGTCTGTAACACAGGCATCATTTTTGATTGGACGTGACGGGACTCAAGAAAAAGAAGCTGCACTTTTAGTCAGCCAATCATCACATGACAAATTACTGGTATGATGCATGATCAAGGATGGATTTAAGGGGAACAAGGCGTCTTTGGACTTTCTATTGCAGCCTAGTTTTGGCTGGACCGGCCACAGACCAGCCCTATAATTGCTGCTGTCTGTAAGTGAGTGAATGAGTGAGTGATGAAGATATACACGATTGGTCAGCTGTCTGAATTTTGGCGTTTAGAATGAATTAGAAGGAGATGAGGGAGGGGGAGGACAGCAACGTGAACTGATCTCATTCCAGTTTTCACATCACAAACACATTTGACTCATGTATAGCTGTTCTATCAGTTTAGTGTGAAGCGCCAGCTCTGCAGGTGTGCTTGATTTGACTGTAACTGCGGTAACAGGGTGGAGATAAGCCTCCTGAATTTGCACCCAAAATTGCTGTCAAAACTTTCATTCACAATTTCCACCACAGCCTCCATGATTGACTAAGTAAGAAGCAGAAAAAACGTAGCATAGAGGCATGAGGGAGAACGCACAGCAAACTCACTCTGACTAAACAGTCAATGCAGAGTGAAAAGCAAGAGGCATCCACAGAGTGAAACAGGGGCAGTTAACAGATATATAATTAGAATGGTTATTAATCTGTTTCAAATCAAACATCCTAAGATATGAGTGAAAAGTATTATTCCTGCAACAATTGTATTTATAACATTTTTTCCTTTTACTCAAATGTAGCTTAACCAAGTCATGTGATTTGCTTCTTCAGTACATTTTATCAGATGGAATTGCAGATGAACATTGAGTATCCAGGACTTCACAATATAGACACTACCACTGACTCTACCACTGTAACAAATTGGCCACAATTTCACACATTGACCACGGTCCAGCCATATACTAGGGTTCGACCTAGTTTTGTTTCATTTATTCCACTTCCACCATTATGTCTTAACCTCAAGTCACTATTGTTGAGTGTATTAAACACATTGTGAACACATGTCAAAGTTTCCATGACAGGACATTCCTTCTGAAAATAATACAAACGACCAAACTCTATTTGACACATAACAGTGAATAGTGGATAGTAAAAAAAAAAATCTCTAAACCAAATCACATCAAAACCCAGTAATCTAACACCTGGAACCAAATCAAAGCCCAGTGTGGTTCCAGAGCCAGTGCTGAGGTGAGACAAACTATATCTAGTCAGTATTGCTCTGCACTACTTCTGGCTCCTTCCCCACATGGGAGGTAACGTTTCATGTCTCTAGAATAGTTTACGATGCCCAGGTTTCTACCCCTGCCTGCTGACCGTTTGGCAATACACCTTACCCCAGTCTTTATCCCTGCAGGTGATGGGCCCAATGTCCTTTTTTCGGGCTGTGCCTAACTGGGCCTGATCGCTGGCGAGCTTCACCCAACAACTAGTCCGGGAGGGTGACCCAGTCTCCCTCTCTCAGGTGAGATTCCCATACGTCTGAAATGCCACTTCACTGAGGTCTGTTAATTGTTCTTGGTCTGGAACCCTCACCTTGGTAGGTGCCTTGGGAGACCATACAGGGGATGACAACACAGCTTCCAGAGTCACAGGAACGAAAATTATTATTCTTAGATAACATTTTGTAAGACTTTTTTCCCCCTAGCTCTTGATAAAGATAAATGTTATTTACAAAATCTATAAAAAAATCGATCTAAATAAAACCATTCCTAAGGGGGAAAAACAGTTTGGAGTACAGAGGAGGACTTTTAAGAGGCTTAAGAGTTCCTAAAGCAAGGAGAAAATGGCAGAAAGACAAAGAGGTCTGACAAATATCCTTCAAACACTGAATGACAGTAAGTTAATGAAACGCCAGTGATTAGATTGTGCTGGGATAATGTTTGTGGTTGATCTTATTAGAGATGTGCTCACATCTCCCAGCCAACGCAATAATGCTATAACCAGGACTGAAAGTGATCAAAAAAGATTTACATACCAACTGACATTGGCAAGCAATCACAAAAAATGATGAAAGCTGTGCAGTTTTCTGTGTTATTATAGATTAATGACTAAAATTACCAGCATGGTAAATAAATATAACAACTATGAGCATGTGAATAGGCTACTCTGCAAGTAGGCCTGTTTCTCAAACATTTCATAACCTACATTTAAAGTATGACTTACAATTTATTCAAAAGAGATGTTCATTACATGAAATAGTATTTAACATTACACCATTTTCACTTTCCATTCTATGCCTATTATCACTAAGCATATTTAAGGTCAAAGTTTCTGTCTCTTCCTTGCTCAGGGTTGCTCTGAGGAATTTCCCAAATCAGTCCTATGTTGGAACTCCTTGCAAGAAATGTTAAGACTAAGTTAGGAACTCTCTGACCATATTGTCTGAATGTTTGTGAATACAGCCTCTGGACTCTCTGAAACCTCACCACAAACTCATAGAATACTGCTAAGATCTCTTGAACCGTCCCACCCCCACCACCCAGGACCCATGTGGGACCTGGCTGTCCTCTTTGAAAAGCACTGATCAAAAGGAATGTTTGTATAAGAGCATGAACAGGTGGGCAGTAACCATCAGTGGGCCGTCGGGGTTAAATCCTTCCAGTTGCGTTTAGAGAAGTCAGCCTGTCTGTTCGCAGCTGTTGTACCACTACTGCACCATGCAAACTGCAGCAATGTAACTCGTCTTCCCACACCTCTCACTGGCCTGCACCCCTCTCTCAACCCCATTTTCTCACGCCTCTCCTTCCTCTGATCAGGCCTCTGGCAGTAACCCCAGGCCCTCTGGATATGCAGTTATCTTTCATTCTGCCGCTCCAGGCTCGCTGCAACGACAAGTATCCCGATCACATAGCACGGAGCCGGATGTTTCAGCGCTCAGGAGGAGAAAGGCTTCCGTGTGTCAGTGTGTGTGTAAAGTCATGAATGTCCCTCACCACCCTCACACCTCCGGAGATGAGACCACAGGCAGGATGTTGTGTTAAGAACTTATAGCTGTAGGCTGATGATAACTGACTTCTTCTGCTGTAATAGTGCCGTAATTACACTGCACACACTGTTAACACACGTAATTGCATATCTGAGCGTCGCTTCGTATGTTCACATGTGAAGCTCTGCGGCTGACCTGGAGAAAAGAATATATCTGCTTCTGTATCGAAGCAGATCTGTGTCTGATGTAACTGTCAACCTTCCCTGCCAGTGATTTATCCAGCTCTGTTGTGCTGCTTACCCCCGGGGCTCGGCTCTCCATGTTACAACGCAACAATCCATCATCCTGTCAAACTAAAGAGACACAGCCAAAAGGTTATATCCTGCACTTACCTAGACCAACTTTCAAACCTGTTCAACTCAGTATACAATCGGTACACTGTCTGTTTGTGGCTTTCATTACATATCCTGTGTTGACTGAGAACACATTTGTTTTTATAATGAATTCTACAGAGTTGAGTAAACTACTTCGTAGGCCGACGTCGCATGCAATTCAGTATTGTAATCCTAACAATCCCTGACCTCAATGCTTGACAGATTGTGTATAGAGCCTAGTCAACCCAGCATTCACAACTGTGATATTTCACAGCAAAATCAGTTAATTCCATTGGAATCACCACAAGGGGTACTGCGAGGGAGTGAAGTTCAACTTTTTGGAACTTGGACACACAAAGTTGTAGTCAGCCATATCAACAGTTCTGCACTCTGAGGGGAAATGACGAATCCAAACAAGAGCAAGTTATTGTGCTCCACAGAAAAGACACGATTTTTAGACATATATTAGACAGGAGTTGTTGGTACGAATACCAAATTCTCTTAAATAAACTGTGCAAATGTATTGTCCCATTAGACCACCACCTGTATGTTCCACACTGACTAGCTTTTTAGCGGTTGGCTTGGCAGCTACAGTGATTCACCAACTAATCCTGTGAGTAGTCCCTACATCATTAAGATTTTAGTACCAGTTATGTCCCACACAAGACACACAGGTCTGAACAGGCCTCAATAGTGTCCAAACCCTGTTTCTAATGCTAGAAAGCTACATACTACTATTTGTCCAAAAACAAGACAATCAGAAGATTACACTTACTTTATGGCACAATTTCCACAAGTGAGCCAAGCTGCTACTTATCATTTTTCATGTTAACAACACCAGGAATTTACGGAGATACAGTTATTTAAGATGGACTTTTCATAACTTTGACTGTTGCCATTCAGAACTGGTATAACTCCTTCACTGTCGATGTGGTCGCACAACACGTCATACAGCCTAGTTTGTTTGGAGCGTATTGAAACATTTGAGCTCTACTTTTATCCCCTAGAAGTAGATGTTCATTATAGATCAAGAGTACAGTAACTGTCAATCTTGTCCTGAGGTTCAAAGTCATAAAAAGGCCTTAGACGCACTACACAAAGGTTAGTGGCATCACCAAAATTAGCATGAATCCCCTGGTGACCAAAGGAACTTACATTTCAGTCTGAGTGGTATTTACAATTATACCAGAGATTTGAACACATGGAGTGAGTTCTGTATCCTTATTTGCCTGAATGTTTTAATATCCCCACAATGCTGGATATCTTTCTCTTTCATTTAACAACTCTTATATTATACTCTTTGCCATTTCCTCTACCTTCCTGTGTGCCTCTTAAACTAGAGTAGTCAGTTTCAGGTTCCAGCAGAGGAATAATGAGATGGTTGTGAAAGGCTGCCATTAGGCTTCACAAGGTTCTTGTTTTTCAGCAGGCAACAGTAGAAGAGGTCTAAATCTGAAATGATCATAAATGTTAAAGGCCTGTTAGTGATGTAGTGATTAAAGTATTTACTATACCAAATTTACATTCCTCATCTTTTGCCAGACTGAGAAGTTGTAAAACCGATTTTCCAATTGCCACGGCTGCAAATTTGCAGTTGTATTTTATGACACGACTGTTTGTTTAAGAAAAAGAGGAATTCATAAGCACTCATCATGCTCAATGGGTGTACAGTACATTGAACATACTGGAGGAATAAGTGGTTTACAGTCGAGTGTTGTCTGTACTTTGTTGAATGGTATCATTCACAGTAGGCTCCGTTGGGAGAGGCTTGTCCTAGATTTAGCCCAGCGTTTTGTTTCACATGATGGTGTTTATGTCCTCTTTCAATTCACTGTGGACTGCCGCCTCAGCATCATGTACAGATGCAGGACTCAAACATAATGTCAGAACTACACTGTATGTGTGTGTGTGTGTGTGTGTGTGTGTGTGTGTGTGTGTGTGTATAGATATCATTGTCTCAGTGCAGACAAAAATGGTGTGAAGTTTATCTTTCTTTCTGGTTGAAGGTGTATCTTGTAGCATGTCAATGACCATCATTTTTAGAGCTGGTGGATTGGTGGATTTGCTGGATGATAAACTGTTATTATATTTTTGTACAATTATTTTCCATAATTTTAATAACCTGCATGATTCAGCACTCATTACAATTCTGGTCTTATTTTTAGGTTTCATTTTTTCAGTAAAATACGATTGTGCTCATCAAAGTGATTGCTGAGATCTAAACCTTAATGGTCAACCAGTCCAACAGGTTGTACACAAATCAACAGTTAACCAAATTACCCTAAACAACTGAAAGTGAGTGCACATGACATGTCGCAAATAATCCCTCAATGCACTGAAATACTGTTTGAGCACCAATGCTGCAAGTAGTAGTTAAGGCAGTCTTTAAGCTGATGGATGTTAACAACAGACAATTTTGATGATAACTTTACTGTTTGCTTTTATTTTTTCTTCCAAATTCCAAAGTTAAGTACCAATGGTCCAACAATATTTATTTTGACAATATTTATATATGGCAGCTTTGGGATGGTTGGGTATAAATTGTTATTATGGCAATGCTTCGGTACATTATGGTTAAGGTTAGGCACCCAGAACACACTATGAATGTAAATCCTTCTGATACTGGGCATTCCAGTTCACAGCTGTTCTTGTGTTGCCTGCAACTTATTCTACTGTACTATGTGTCGTTGAGTGCCAGTCTCCTCTGTCATGATTTTCAGTGAATAGATTAAAGATTCGTAATGATTTATTGATGTAAAGTCCAACTCTTCTTCAGGTCTGTGCAGGTCTCTAGATGGCCATAATAAAGTGAAAAACTAGGCACCACTTTGAAGACGAACAACATACTGTGACATGTTTGAAGTTCATCATCAGGCGGAACACAAAGGTGTTCTTGAATGGTGTGTTGAATTACTTATACTGTGTGCTCTCCAGGCTGAACACACTTCTTTTGGATCTCAGAAATTCCTGAGCAGGTATGTACCTAATGCATAAGTAAATGATTGTTTTACATCACAAAACCATGTTAAGAGAATATCCACAGTTTGCTCAAAGATAGGAAGTCTTTATCAAACCCCAACTGAAGGCTACATATACACTGGAGTGATAACTAAAGTAAAACTGCAGAAGACTTTTTTGTTTGCTCATCCTACTTCTTTCCTATCTAAATGTGTTCATGAGGGACCAGCCGAACACAAGGAGTCACAGATAGAAGTGTGGTACCAATGTGTGCATGCAAAGCAGAATAGTTTTACAGTTATGCTAACAACAGTATAATGTTTACCATGTTCACAGTCATGGTACCTTAGTTTGTTAGTAACACTTGTTAATTAGTGTGAAACAAAAAGTAAAGCTCAGGCTGATGGGAATGTCTTTTTCTGACCTAACACCATAAAACCCTGTTAGAAGAATACTGATGGTGGCATTTAAGGAAAAGTCAAGTGATCACCAAAGTTATTATGATTAATCTTGAGGGGAACCTAAATGTCTGAACCGTGTTTTATGGCAATCCACCCAAATCTTAAGACGCTCCTCTTCAAACCATAAATGTCAACCTTGTGGTGGCACTAGAAGAAAAGTCATTATTGTTTATCAGCTGGGAACCATGATGATCTGTACAAAGTGCGGTGGCATTCCATCCAATCGTTGTTGGGACATGTCACTAAAAAACTGAATAGCAATCTCATGATGGTGGTACAGGAAAAATCAGGCCCACCAAAGTCAACAGGCTTCATCCTCTGAGGACCATGAATGTCCACACCAAATTTCAATCCAATCCATCCAATAGTGGTTGAAATAGTCCACTCTCAATCTAAGGGGTGGACCGGCTGCATTGCCATCTGTAGAGCTACATCATTAGTAATCACCATTTTTGCAAATAATCAATTGGTATTACTTAAGTAACGAAAACCTTTCTTCCAAACCTTAGTCAGTTACACAAACAATATTTAATAAAACTATAGCACAGAGGAAGAAATACTGTAATACAAAAAAATATATATATATAATAAATAATAAATAATACATTTTGGCTTAGTCTTAACTTTGGCTCAAGCCCATCTGGACTTGATCTCAAACTAAAAGCCCCTGAATACTTGTTTTTAAATCTGAAGTATTTCACTGCACCATTAAATATTCATGACCAACTTTGATGGTTGCTTATTAAATAATGATACAATCCTGCTTTATCGGGAATGTGTGGGTGTGGTGGGTTTTTTCTTTTTTTCTTTATGGGGTTGTCATTTGATTCTGATTGAAACATTTCTCAATGTTGAATGGTGCAGAAAAATATGTGACCTCACCCTTAACCCCGACTGAGCCCCACCCACCCACTTCAAACCAGTGAGTGGTTCTCAGACAAAACACCAAAGATACAAATCTCTCAAACGAGTAACCAAAACCTCTGTGACCATGGAAGAGAATAGTGTGTTCATGAAGGATGCCACTGCTTATAGTAGAGTCTGGTTGAGAAACGATGTTTTGACGGCCTATAAGAGGTGTTGAGTACATTCTCATTAATAATAATCAGAGGAACAGTTTTCAGTTTTCAGAAAACTCAACAAACAGGCATTAAATTTAAAAAGCATGAAACAAATACACATTAAGATGAACTTTATACAGTATAGAAACCGTCTTTTTAAAATTCAACCACCAATCAACCACTGAAACAGGATTTGTTCTTTATGTGCTGTTACTATTGTTGGTGGTGCTACAGGAGATATTGTACTGTGGAAGATGGAAGTCATATAATAGCATTTGAGGTCAAGTACATTTTTTAGTTCAAAATCACAAATTTGATTTAAAGGAACATTGCACACCCATCCTCAGACACATCCGTACACCATCACTATAAACGAGGAAAAACTCCATAGAAAGGATCCGTCTTCCAGGTCATACAGACATGTAGCAGATGTTGTAGTATGTCATGTCAATGGGATACATCAGTTCACAGCCCTTTGCCTTACGATCATATTCAAACAGGAACAGATGAAGTCATTACACAATGAAATCAAAAGACAGTCCTTAAGTTACAATCGTGATTTATTACAGTCAAAGCGGGTATATCCAGCTGCTAGCCACTAGCCGGCGTCCAGCTCTATCAGTAATATGAGTACAAGATCAAAGATGGCTAACCATTCAGACTGAGCGTGTACCAGCACTCAGAGGTAGAACTTGTTCTTTTTCTGCTGGTGCTGACAGGAACTTCTGGAATGCTGCTGTAGATAGATAAGATGCTTGTGCACAGTGTAAATCTAATTTTAGCAACAGATTTAAAAAGAAACATCATAATTCTCAAACCTGAATTCAGATATTCACCTATGGAGGAAATCTAGAGATTTACCTTATGCTACTTGGCTTAGCTAGTGCGAACAGGGAACACAAGGAAGACACATGAGAATGGACATCACTGCAGACTGCAAAATTGAACAAGCATGCAAACCACACAGAAGGGAGCAGAGCCTTTTATCCTTTACCTTTGTTCACTCATTCACTGCCCCTCCATAATAGACACTCAGTAGTTTGTGCCGTAATTTTTATCAGTATTTACATTCTACATTTGGTTTTATACTATATTATACTACTTATCATAAGGTCTTAATTAGTATTGCGTGGTGTTATGAATCACCTCACTTCCTGACAGCTATTTACCATTTGTGTTTATGTTCAGACTGAGGGCGCAAGTGATTAAAATCAGCTGTGACTAACTGGACACTCCCCACACAGCTCACGATTGTCCGAAACTGGACAGATGTTTGTGATTTTAAGTGTGTGTCCAAGACAGGTGGGAGAGGAACCAGGAAGATGAGAGAAACCATGAGCATGAGCGGTGGCCGATGAAGCGGGAAACACAACACATTTGAATTAAGTTTGGACATCAGTGCTGAAGCTGAAACACACACATACAGTAAGACCAAAGACATAATAAATGATTATTAATCTGGCTGACTATCTCAATGGCTTATTTTTCACTAAATCTTAACTCCCCTCAACTGATGACATGCCCTTAGTGTCCTGGTTCGGTCTAAGTGGTGCCACATTAACATATTTCAGGACTACACATGTTCTATATTTTAAGTACTGAAATATTAAGCAATGCATCATATTAGCTTCAAATAAATGAAGGAATGTTCAATATTTCCCTCTAAAAAATAGTCCAAGTATAAAGTTGCACTAAATAGGAACACTCAAATATAACATTAGTAACGTATTTGTGTCGTATTTGGAATTGTTTTGTTTGCATACCAGATCTTGTCAGAACTTAAAGGAATATGTATATAGTACATAAGTACTTTAATCTATTAACACTTAACTCAGTTGCAACATGAGTATCTTTAATTCAAAAATAACCAAACCTGAACAATGAAAAAAACAAAAAAATGGACCGTATGATAAACTAGTGGGGGAATAACGACGGAAATCTTGAAATCTTCACAGTATGTGTTCATGTCATCGGTGTAACTTCTGTTCACCTCTACTTCCTCTTAATATGAAATCAATCTCATTCGGCAGGAATGCTACTTTTCTCGCTCTGTTGTTTTCACTTCCCTTCCATCAGTGTGTATGTAGACCTCTCTCTCTCTCTCTCTCTCTCTCTCTCTCTCTCTCTCTCTTCGTCTTTGTTGGAGAATTTCCGCTTCTTGACACGACTCTTACACTGGAATGTTAATGTGATGACAGCATGACAACACCTGAATGAATAGTTGATGCCGTACCTTCCAGAAGCTTATAAAAAAAACTGTCACTGTGAGGGATTAGACTGGTGTTTCACTTGTGTTTGAAGGTAACAAGCCTCAAGCCTCTGCTGTATTGATGGAGATTTTTAATTAAAGTCATATCAGAAGGAATGTAAGAGAAACATGCACAGCGATTCTTCCTGTATTTATGATGGTGTCACAAGCTGCAAGTTCAGATATGCTTCAGAGAGCACATTGATTGATTTACAGCCTCAACTATTGGAAATATTTTGACACTAGTGCATCTTCATCAGAGTCAAAAATATTCAAATTGTTCAAATATGTCTTTTGTATTCATGTATGGTTAATGTTTTAGTGTGTGAACCTCTTAATCCCCTCTGGCTCAGGGTCCTGCTCCAACATGACATATCTAAAATGAACATAGTATTTCTGAAAGTACAAGGTCTATATGAATACAATTGGTATCATAATAAATGTAACACTTGTGAGATGTCTGCAGAGGTGAAAGTATCAGCATATATGTTACTGGGTCGGAGTAAATGAAGATAGAACACAGTATAAATGAAAGATTTCATTTCCGCCTAACAAAAATGTACACTTTTAATGTGAATAACATCTTCTGAATTATTATATCAAAATCCCATCATGTTTTCTTCTTTTAAAACTAAATATGATGTGCTTACGTAGGCTTGAGCCAACCAATTTCAACAAATAATAACATGACATCCAACCACCAGCTACTAAGTTTCTCAAAATAATGAGAGACTTCCTCTATCATAATGACTTAGTATCTCAAAATAATGACATAGTACATCAAAAATAATGAGAAACTATCTCAATATTTGGGCTTAGGTGTCAGCACGTCATTTCCCAATTAAAGATGATTAAAAGACATTGGATTCCTACTAAAATATACACTTTTTTAAAATTAAAGACTGATAAAGTTCTACTAGTCCATGAAATCAGAAAGAACTCTTTTGTTTAAAAGTAATATATACAGGTCCAGCTTGAACTTATAAATTCATTATAACTAAATTTAATGTTATGCAATTATTTGAAGATACTGATCTGTTACCAAACAGAACCAGGGTTCAGTGTGTTTTCTCTTTCATTCTAATGTAAGTGAAAGTACTCTAAGACTCTAAATAAATTCTTCTGACTTGTTAGTTATATGGTAATTATCTTATTGTTAGCTATGATCACTATCGTAGTAGAAAAAATACAGAAATACATGACAGTCATTTAGATTTTTTACAGCTGCTTTAAACCACCAACAGTAGTGTGTGGTACTCTCTCTTAGACTTACTTACTGATATTCACCAAAAATACAATCATTAAAGCATTTTAACCTAGATCGTACTTCCCCACACACCCAAAAGTAATGCTAATGAGCTGCTGATTGTGTGTCAAAGTCATTTTAAAATCCGATTTTCACCCTAAATATTCATTGATATTTGTATCCTATTTTTGTTACATTCAAAAGCTACTTACAATAGTCAAATCCTGAGCCATGCTTCTAGTCTCTACCATGGGTCAACCTCCAAAAATACTGGATTCTACATTTCCTATAATAATGCAGCTTCAAAAATCACCTTCCCACAGAGGCTAACCGCTATGTATGCAATACTGCAATACCCTGACCAACCTGTAGGGGTCCAACACAAATTGATTTTTAATAAAATATGAAGATTTAACACAATACACACTACTGTAAAAATCTAAAAAGATAAATACTGTCTTGTTACCCCATTTAAAGTTTTTCTAGTAGACTTATACTAAAAGATCAGTATAACAAAGGTTCAAAAAAAGAATTATTAATTTTTTTCATTTTTTTCTTAGGATTTGAGAGTTTTCATCAGGTCAACAACAACATATCATTAATACAAACAGTGATTAAAAGCATTGTCCAGAATAGAAGCTGTAGTTGTAGTTATGGCTGCAGCTCTGGTGTTACTTGAGCCAGTGTGTTTTAAGGTTGAACAGGTTCTTATCGTTCTCTGTTTGGATGGTCAGGGATAGTCGAGGTTGGCTTCTGCAGCCTCTCAGCCGACGACACTCTGATTACATGTGTGGATAGAAACCAGACAAGACGAGAGATATACTATATGTAGTGACTTAACCACATGGCGTGTATGTGTGCATGTGTTTATATGTATGGTTTGAGTGCGTGCACAAGCATATTGGTGAGTGTGTGTGGCAAATGTCATGTGAGAGTAGAGAGAAATTAACTCTGACCAGAATTATAGTGTATTACTTGATCTAGCAGTGCTGCTGACACAACCCTATAATTACTTTGACTAAATGAGTCTCAGGGCGACGGCCTGAATTTCAAAAAAAAAAAAAAAAGAAGAAATCTGGTATGTGCTGTACTCTGCTGAACCTCTACACAGTGCCATGTCAGTGTCACCATAATAAAATGGTTGGTGGTAACATGGTGGTTGTCTTGCAAAATGCCAAAAAAATACAAGAAGAAGAGAATGAAAGAACAACAGCAGGAGCTGGAGGATTATGAGTGTTGTAAAGAAAATGAGGTTTAGTTAGCAGGAATCCACAAACATGTAGCTGTATATGGAATGAGACACAAGATAGACAGAAGCAGGTGCAGTCACTTCATACAGTATGTAAGGTGAATTAGTAGAAGTAAGTTCATTTCGGCTTACAAATTCATTGCAGCCACATAATAATCAATATTAATAATAAATAATCTTTATATGGCATTTTTCAAGTATAAAACTCAGAAACACGTGTAAGCCACCTGCTGTATGACAACTAAACTGAAGCACTGAACCCATACACAGATCAGATGATAGTACAAGTGCAAAATAAAAGAAATTAGTTCACATATAAACAAGTCAAATGCTAATAAGTTCTCATAAAGCAGATACGATGTAAGTAAAAGAACAACCTTGAATATAAAACCGATAAAAGTGCAAAATATATGAAACTATAAGAGTCTGTGTTTTTACAGAAGTGTAGCCCCCACTCTCCAATCTCACCCCCCTTACATTATTATTATTATATTATCATTATATCAGTGGTATAAAATGATCTTCAAATAACAATAATATCCTTTATCGCGATTTATCGTCCAATATAAGTAGTGACCGTGACAGGGCTATACACCAATATGATCAAATTAAGTCAAAACCATTAAAATTGCAATGACAATAAAAATTAAATAAGACACCATACACTATAATATAATAATATAAAAAGGAAATATAAGAGTGATGTGGTAATGTGAGTGTAGGCCATCTTGTAAAAGTGAGTTTTGAAGAGGAACTTTGTTAATGTCACACTGAGGGGGGCAAAGGGGGAGAGGGGGGCGGGGGGGGGGGGGGGGGCTGTCACCAAAAATTCAACATTGAGCATTAGTTTCCAGTCTGGTGGATAGAGTAGCCATCATGTCCAAACCTGAAGCTTATGCTGAAGTGTGCTGAGATGCAGATCATCTGAAGGTGTTTTCACAATAAAACATACAGTCCATCATGTTAAACATGTTTCATCATGTGTGAAGAATCAGCAGTTTGCAGGCTTCATCACTCCTCAGTGTAAAATACATTCTTTTGTTCAGCACCTAAAAAGATGCCCTGTGGAGTTTTGGACTACTAGCGGCATGATGGACCAATGTGATTATGGGTGGGTCCACTTTTTGTTTGTTCTTTGCACACCAGTGACGCAAAACACATGTACCACCTCCTGGTCTGACCTGGGCTTAAGCAGGTCATATTTTCCCGCTTTCCCAGTTTAATATTTAGTTTCTGACCTTTGAAAGGCCACGCAATGACAAATTAGCTTCCTGACATCCAACGACTGCGCAGCATTTCCTCTGCAACTGCCTCTCATCTGCTCCGGTCCATGTGTGTGGAAGGGTTAAATCCCGCCCCTGGTGAAACAGACAGCAGAAGAGAGAAAGAAGTGTGACCATTAATGACTAGAAAACACAGTAGAGACTCACACACTGAGCTGAAACGCAACATGTGCATCTAATTAGGTAAATAACATAAATGAGAATATTATTATTACTTTCAGGAGGAACCTTACAGAAGTCCAAATGAGCCATCATTTAAAGACAGTTTCTGAATATGGATTGTATGCATTCCTCCATGGACTGTTTTGATGTGTGTGTTACTTTGATACTTTTATAGTATTTATACAGCAGCCAGACCTGCTTTATATCAAAAAATAGAAATCTCCTTTTTTACTATGTGGGACCTTTTAAAACATACACTGACACACCGACACAGTACTGATGGGAAAAAAACCCACATTTTAACTTATAATTGAATCCTTGAACAAAACCTCATAAATACTGCTTCATTGTCATTTATGATTTCATTACATTTATTATTTGAAATATTTGAAACAGTCACATCTTGCAGATTTACAACTCTCATAACCTACTTCCTCACTAAATCATTCACCAGTATAGCTTTCACTATAAGCTATATGCACTGATTTATTAAAATGATGCAACTCATGTATGTTATGTTTCCCAACCCAACTATACACCCACACACATACACACACACAGGCATATTGTAATCATTGAAGACAGTGAGATGGCAGGGCTGCATTCTTCCAGCCCCGCTGAGCCTTGCTGAGCAAAGAGGCAGAAAAATGTCTTAGATCACTGTACTCTGACATTTTTGGCTGACCTGATAGGAATCCACTGATAAGAAAGAAAAGATACAGCACACTGAGCAGGCCAAGCCAAGGGTGTGAGAAAACACACACACACAAGTGTCGGATTAAGCAAAAAAACAACACAAAACAAGCTGCTCGCGTTACCTCCGAGTTCCGTCTCACGTGCTTGATGCAAATGGGCCATCGCACGCTTGGTTACGGTGTATACTGTACACAGGTTTTCATCATGACTGCCAGTGTGAGATAAGAGCAAAGCGGCAGTCAGTCAGATGGTGAACGATTTGAGTGTGAGCGTGCATGCAGTGTGTGTGTGTGTGTGTGTGTGTGTGTGTGTGTGTGCTGGTGAGGATGTAGAGAGCTAAGTAGTGTTGAAAGTGTTGATGGGATCTGTCAGCACAGCCAGTCACTGACAGGGAGACAGAGAAACCTGCCCAGTGAGACATGGCTCCTCGGTGTCTCCTCAACTGGAATTCCTGGGAATTCCAGCCAGCTCAGATTGTTATCAGATCCGAAGACACCCTGCCACCCAGCCAAAATTTCTTTTTTTGTTCTTGCTGTGTAAGAGCTTCGGATGATTTAATCACTAACAAATCACTACATGTGAGTTTCTAATGAAATTGTTCCACTTTTTCAGCTGATTAATAAGACAGTTCTAATTAATAAGAGTAAGTTCTAGTAGTATAAGAAGGAGTTGAGGTGCAAACTTTACAAACAGAGCAGCATCAATGTGTGTACTAATACAAATATTGCAATTCATGCAACTCTGAAGAGACTTTAATTGAAATAATGAAGCATTTTAGTGTTGTGCATGTATAACAAAGCAAGTTTAACTCAGTGTGTCTCTTGTTGCATTACCTTGCTTCACCTTGCAGAACACTGTCCAGCAGAACTGGTGTCATGAAACTGGTTCCAACTGGTCTAGTCTTTCTATCCAGCTATGAGCACCTTCGTGTAAAAGAGGCAGAGATCGTGACTACACCACTGACACGCAACAATGTCAGAATCATGAGGTGACAAGTGTTAACCCTCAGGAAATTAAGTTAAGATAAGATAAACCATAATGACCTGAGGGCTGTTTGTCTTACGCAAACTGGAGCTTCAGTTAAGCAATACATAAACAAATGCAGAGGTGCGCTAATGCAAGAAAAAAAGTGTTGCACACAGCTGCAAAGCACAAAATACATGGCAATACATACACAACAGGACAATGCAGTGATACATTAGGGCAAAAGGTGCAAGTTACTGTTATTATTCAGCAAGGTAAAAGATCATCACACACCTACAACAGTCCGAGAAGGAATAGAAACATTTGGAATATTACCCAGATGCTAGAAATAAGGTTAAGGCTATGAATAAATGGGGATTATTATATAGACCTTTTTAAATATAGCCATTATTTCAACATAATCAGTAGTTTAGAATGGAATTTCTTTTATAATGATTTTTTTTATATGAATAAGTAGAAATAGTAAAATAAGGGTAGTTATATACCCATTTCAAAAATTATATTTAAATATTGTTAAAAGTTTAAGTGTTATTGTTTTACCTCTGAACACTTTTTAAAATAAAGTTGCAAAAAATAACATTTATTTTTATTAAATTAACTAGAAATGTGTACCTTGGATATTATATCATTTGCATACATGCAAAGTTTGGGGAATGTTTCCAACTCTGACTTTGCAATTCAGTAGAATGGCCCATACAAGGAGGGTGATATTGAAATATGGGGATAATATTAATAGATGGCATTTATAGTGTTGCAGTGTTTACATGAAAAGTAATGAAAATAGTTGTGTCAAGAAGATAAATGCTGATCTACCGAGGCTAAGTTTCCCAGCCTCATGATAGCAGAACATCTGAATCAAACCCAAAGATAACTGGATAACCAACTAATCTTGCTTCCAACATTACTAGTACAAACTCCAGGCTATTTGTGTTGTTGTTAAACTATGGCACCATAATGGATATCAGAGCAGCTTGGGCCAACTTCCAGCAGACTTCTCTTGTACATGGAATGATGGACCTGTTCAAAGCCTCCGATTTAAGAGCCGGTAATTCAGTCAATTATCAATTTTATCCATGCACCGCCAAAATATTTGTTTGGATTCTGGTGCACTTAGACAATGTTTCCGCACTTAATCCGACAAAGATCCCAATTGTCTTCGTTGTTTTGGAGGGTTTTTTTACCAAGGAAACATTCATCCACAAGATCAATACAAACAATGATGATTCAGAGGTTCTTAAACCAGGCTACTTTCATACTTTTCCAGTTTTGTGTCACTAGTTCACAAGTCGGCCTCAACAATGTTATTGTTGGCCGGTTATGACGCGACTGTTATTGACTCAGTCACAACTGTCAGCATTATTGTAATTACACAATGTCATAAGTCATAAAATAGAAATGATTTTGGCAAGGGATTATTACAGAGTTTGAAACCATGAAAACAATGTAACATTTCAAATCCTCCACATCTGATTGTAGTTAGGAAACTTCAGCCTTTAACGCTGTGAAAAGAGAGTATTGTTCTTACCTGTGTTCTTTGGCAGTATATGAAACTAGCAAACTGAGGGCCCTTTTTCAGTTTACACACACCGATTCCACCACCAACACTGCTGCCTCCCAGACTCACATACACTCTATTGGAGTATGACTTTATAACCAAAATGAAGTTTAATGTGAACCTTTGTGTTGCTTTTCCAAGTATTTTTTCAATAGGAGTCCTGCATATGGGGTTAAAGTGAGTACATTTTTCCTCATAACAATGTACCATGATACTAGTGCTAACTAGCCCTGCAATACAACAACAGTTTATTGTAGGTAGAAGACTGGTGATATTCTAAATCTGTCTCATTGTCACCAAAATGTCTTTGTTAGCTTGTTGTGCCACATGTCTTTAACTCTTGACGAAGCCTGTCCCAGTAATTACATTATCGACTGATCGTACAATAACCTATTATCAGCACCATCATGTCTATATATGGACTTACAGTATGATACATGATCATTATATCAATGATCTTCATATGATAATAATATCGTTTATCGTGATTTTTTTTGAGACAATATATCGTCCAACAAAAGTAGCTATCGTAACAGGTCTACTCTTGACTTGGCTTGGCCAGTAAAGGCTCTGACATGGTCTCTGCTGATTGGTGCCACTCTGGTCATTGATTGTGACCCCACCATGGAATGTTTCAGCAGTGTCTCAGAAGCGGCTCTCTGCTCCGCTGCGCTATAAATACGTGCCACGTCTATTTTCAACGAAAGCCAGGAAGTCAGACACAGAAACAACATAGAGTTTCTGATCAATTTTCAAAATAAAACAACTTGTGTGGACTCCTGATCGTTTCTCAGAAATAAACAGGAATGGAACAAACAAATAAAGAGAGTGTTTAACTATGTAGCCCACTGGCCTGCAGTAGAGCCACAAACAATGATGGAAAATGACCAAATCAACTAAATTTGAATAAGTTAACAAAATCAGGTCATTTAGTTGTGTTGCTACTACAGTAATTAGAGCAGCCTAAAGGCACTCGTTCAAATTTGATTACTGCTGTAATTACTGCATTTAACAGTACAACTTAATTTTAAAGGTTACACGCTACACTGTGCCTCTGAAACGCTCCTGGTGGGGTAGTATGCCATGCAACCCCAGGTAACACACTCACTGAGACACTGTTTTGTAATTAGGATGCAAAAAAAGGTAACTGTATTCTGTTAACAGTTTACTAAGGGAGGGCAGGCATGGGTGCTTGTTAAACACTGTGGCAGTCCCAAAAGACTTGTATGAGTATATGACAGCTCGTAGCACACATAACATAACTCTCCACTGAGATGACTGTGAGTGTGTGTAACGTGTCCAGAGCTGCCCGCCAAGCACATTCAACACTGTATGAGTCAGAGAAAAGTGAGACGTAGCAGGCAGATAGAACTGAATAAAAGGATACGCTGAAGCCAATGATGCTGCTGTACATACTGTATGTCTATCACTGCCATTCCTCTGTGGAGGAGGACAAAGCTCTTGTAGATTGGGCACCAATACACAGCAGGGGGTCTTCCCCCGCTGTGACATACAGTACGCCTGTGTGATAGCTTCACAGTGCTGTCTCATCAGAGGCTTTCCCTGCATATTCTCTATAATGTATATCATGTGTTGTGCACTTTCATTGTAAGGCTACTGCCTGAATCTGCTTAATGAAAAGAAAGTTTTTCCTTTTAAAATACACTGAGCAGTATTGATGCTAAAAATGTTGGTTTCTCTAAGGTTATGTCATCTTATAGATACTTCTTTTCTCTTGTCTGTACTATTTCATATCATGTCTTTATTATTGCATATGTGTTATTACGGTAATCCAAATGTAATGTCAGGTAAATAACATTTAATTAATATTGTGATACTTGGATGGGATTGTGACTGCATTCTTTAACAGGTAATTAGTAATGAGTACAAAGTAAACAGGTTGAGACCAATGATGAATGAGAAGAGGTATGATAGAAGGTCTGAATCAATCAATCAACTCTATTTATATAGCAGCTTTGATAAAGGTTAATGTAGGTCAAAGTGCTTCACGGTTGATTGACAAGCTGATAATAAGACAGAACAGGTGACAACATAAAGAAAAGGAACAAAAACAAAGAATAATGTAAGACCAAAGCACGTGAGAGAAAATAAGAATGGTGAAAAGGTAATAATTAAAAAAAGACTTAGGATTTAAAATAAATATTATGAGAAAAAGTTGAGTAAAAACTAGGTTAAAATTGATTTAAAAATACAAAACAAAAGTTTAATAAAATGAATGAATGCATGCATGCAGTGATTGGATGGATGGTATAAAGTAGGAGGAGAGAGGAGAGGCTCAGTTTCATCATTGAACTTACAGTAAACCTCTGATAATATAGAAAATCATCAGTTATATCCTTTATGCAATAGAAGTGGTTTGGAGAGTTACAATAATTTATCAGTTTATCAATTAATCAATAGACAGAAAATGAATTGCAACAATATAAAAACATATTGTTGGATGTTTGAGCTTTGTACAGAGTGATGTATGTGTAAACTTTTAAACTTGAAGGCTGTCTGTGCTCATTGAAAATCTGATTTTTAAGGGGGCGGGCCTACGAGCTTGATCTGTGACATCACAACCAGTTTGGAACCAATAGTCGTCCAATATTCAACTCGTCCAAGTGTGATGAAACTTGAAGCCCCCGATCAGGTTTTTAAAGTGGTACATATCAGACATGTTATTATTATTATTCCAAGATGCATATATCTTGAGGGAATCTTTCAGCTATGTGAATATTTTCTGGTTTTCATTCTGCTCTATGATAATAAATCCATTGTTTTGGGAGTTTTGGACTATAGCTGGACTAAAAAGTAATCATTAGCTTTAGGCATGTTTTTTGCTGACATTTTACAGACCACAGGACTGATCAGTTCATCCGGAAAATAATCAGTAGATGAATCAATATTCAAAATAATCATTAGTTGCTGCCATAACACATTGTACACATGTATATGAGTTATGTATGTGTTGTATGTGCTCGTGCTTTGTGTGTTCTGCTCTCTCTTACTAATGATGGCAAAACAATCAATCACTGTTTGAGGCTTAAGCTTCTAATCTATAATTCATACACATCTCCACAACATTTGACATGCGTATAGACATCGGAGGTACGCAGATGTTGCCGTGGCAGCACACACCATTCAGTTTAACCCGTCAGTCAACAGATGGGGAAACAGTGCTTGTTTTAGCTAACCATCCCCTTCTCTGAAATGTAAATATGTGGCTGGAGGAAACTGAGCTTTGACATTATTTAAAGTGACATTGTCACTAATGAGTCCATAATGATCCCACTAATGACCCATGACCCTCTTTACACCCGTGACCTCTCGCATAAGTGTGTGTGTGTATGTGTGTGTATAAACCGCGCCGTTGTACAAATCAAGCCTCATTACGTCCTCAATTTTTCTCCAATCAAATATCCTTTTGATCTCTAAGCAGCTAAATGTGTGTTTACCTGTCATGGATTCCATTATGGGAACACAAATGAAAAGAGTCTGAGGACATGAAGCTACATTTGAAAAATTGTTTGCAGATGTGATTTATATACGCTCCAAGATTTTTATCCGGGCCTCTCTTTGATAAAACTGACCGACAAAAGGAAACATTTACTCCTCTTGCACAGGCTCCAAACATTTCTTGGTCTTCTCAGACCCAGCTGTAAAGACGCTGCTGAATGACTGATCCAGCCTTCCTGTCTATCTGGCAGCAGATCTATTAGTTCAGCTGCTAGGTTGACTTGGATAGATGACACGTCGGGCCTCCCTCTCTGCACCTTTGTGCCTTTTTCTCATTCGGTATGGACCGGTACATCTGGACGCTTCCCCAGAGCCCCAGAGCTTATTGGCACACCTGACCTCAACGTTGGACAGGAAGGACACATCCAAGAAGACATTAATTGTGACTATGAGATGAGATATATTCAGTGAGCATACATTTCAACCCCAGAACATTATAGGAGGCAATCCTGGCTGTCACTCAACTTTAACCTTATGATATATGTGCATAAGTCACTTTCTACTAGAGACACTTTAGAGTAATATGACATTAATAATTTAAGACAACAGCAAAGGGCCACAGAATATCTCCAGAATTAAAGTTTTTACACTTGGCTTAGGTGCAGCAGTTGGTTAGAGATAAAAGGAAAACAGACTTAGATAATAAAAAAAAAAAACAGCAGAAAAAAACATCAGATCCGTGTGGAGCAATGAAGAGACTGCGTGGCACTCTTTTAATTACGCCTGCACTCTCTTCTTCTGCAAAGGTTTAATGGCACACAACTGGAAAATGAGTGGCAACAGTTGTTTATCTCAATGACCCAACTCCAAATACTTAGTGATGGCAAATTAAACAGATTTTCTGGAAATGTTATCAACATTTTTAGTACATTTAAATGGAAACCATTTGACTTACAAAGACAAATCCTGTAATTTGGAAAGTTGTCATTGAGGCAGCCATTCAACATGGAAGTAAACACTGTTTACCTTCAGTAATCTAGCAGGAATGTGAACTTTCATGTAATTGATAAGCCAGTGCAGCAGGTTGCCAGATGCATTGCTGTCTGGCAAAAGGTGAGTCAGGTTCTGCCTTTGTGGAATTAAGACATGGACTGTATTTAGGACTGTATTTAGTCATAGTGCTATTGTCTGTACGAGCACAGCTTAATCTTCCTGTTGTCTGCGCGACAACCATGGAACTTTTGTCCTCACGGCTCAATTTTGACAGGTTTGACTGTTAATAAAGTATAAATCATCACCCAATTCTGTGTTAGACCTTGTAAGCCAACTTCATTCTAACTTTACACTTACTTTTGGGAATTGCGGTCAATAGGCCTCATTTAGATAGATAGATAGATAGATAGATAGATAGATAGATAGATAGATAGATAGATAGATAGATAGATAGATAGATAGATAGATAGATAGACATAACATCAGATAGAAACACATCTCTAATTATCCAATGTAAAAAAAAAGAAGTGTACTAATAAAACATGTAATGAATAAAGATAAAATACCTAGTGAGCAAAGGTGGCAGTAAAAGTTTTGTTAAAAAAAAGCTGAATTATGAATTAATTTTAACTCAATTGTAGTACAAGACTTATTCACCAGATCAGAGAAGAATATGTTGATAGAGTACAACACACTGGTATATGTTGAAGTTTAGTCAGGATACAGTTTTTAAACCATTTCAAATGTTTGAACTGCAGCACTAAATCACACCTGTTGTCCTCCTGGGTCAACATTGACCCTGGTCTGGTTTGACTGTTCGTATAAATTATCACCCAGTTCAATGACAGTAGTGATGATTATATCTGCAAAAACATGTAGTATGGAACCAGTAGTGCAGCTAAAAGATGTCTCAGTGTTTCTGAGGGGAGGGAGACTATTTGGGAACAGAAGAGTGACAGGATAAGAAGCACTAGCGTTAAGTTAATCAGACTTGTAGTGCAAGATTTATTCACAAGACAACACAAAGGCATGTTTTTACTTCCACACTGTCAACTTGTTAACATTGTCTGACAGCTTGTGTTTCTTGCCCCGCTGGACCTATTTTTAGCGATGGCACCACATTCAAATATTTCCCCAGTGAATTGTGAGACTAAGAAAAGCATGGCCAGACATACAAAGATAATACTTACATTTTAATTATCTGTAGTTTGTCTTTAAAGTAGTGGCTATCAAATGATACAGCTGGTACATTGACACACATTGTCAGGCTTGAATCAATTTAGTGTTGTGAACGCACCCCTGCTATAGGGTAAAGTTAAGCCTCTTCATCTATACACTAACTCAGTCAAAGCATTCCTTGTTTTTATTCTTCATCTGTACATCTCTGTCACATATATGTGTTTGCTATCATAGTTACCCTTCTATTGTCCTCGGGTCAAACTTGACCCACTTTTAAAAGGTTGCTTTAATCAGAAATATAGATATATAGATATAGAAATATAGATTTATTTCATCTATTTTTCATCATATTACATTTTGCAGCGGTAATGATAAGGTTACTACTTTCATTAAATTGAAATAAATTTGACCCAGGAGGACAACAGGTGTGATTATGAGCTGTATATAAATAGTTTCAAAACTGTTTCCTGACTAAACTACTGATATATAGCAGTTTGTAATAATCTATCAACATATTTTCCTCTGATCTTAAATTTAGTCAAAATAATTCACAATTTCTGCTTTTTTAAAACTCAGATATGAGGTAGAGTTTCATTTAAATGAGGCCTGTTTACCATCATTTCCAAAAAACTTATAATAATAAGTTGGAATAAAGTTGGCTACAAAGATCTAATAATGTATATCTTATGCTTTATTAACAGTCAAATCAGTCCAAATTGGCAGAGGAGGACAACAGGAAGGTTTTAGAGCAAACTGTTTATGATGTTTAGTGTTTAGTATACAGGAGAAACCCTTCAAATCCATTTGTAGAGAGATGAGTTCATATACACATATATACATTCATATGCACATATACATTCTGTCCTTTCATCTCTCTTCAATATCAACAGAACAAAATGAGTAGAGTTTTCTGTGTTTTCCCCCCGTGGACCATCTGCTCGCCCTCTATATGAACTCTGGCATGGCGTGTTATTCATTTCTTTAAGAGACATTCTATATTCTTTTTCTTATCTTTGACTCCAAGGAGAATCACATGCTCGTACAGATTTTATCAGGCAGGTTATGAACTCTGGTTGGTAATATAAGTACATACAGAGTGTAGATCAGGTGTGATTTACGATGACAGTAATCTTTTTAAATTTGAAAAAGCTTTTGAAGAGGATGAAAAAACTAATTGTATTCTAAATGTTATTTGCTGAAGCTGTCTTTTCCGCATCATAGCCGGCTTTTCACTCATTCCTCTGTTGTCTAACTCGATTAGTAGACAGCTCAGAATAGAAGTCATGACGTGTGTCTCATTGATTTGACTGAAAGGACAGTTTTAGCCTCAGTGTCTCAGTTAAAGAAGCTATTGTTCATTCATATAGAAGACTTTATGAAAACTATACCACGCAGCAGCTTGGACATAAGAATTCTGTACTACACACCTTGAGCAGCATGATTTATTTACCAGGTAGCTGAGCTCAGGTCTCATTAGTTTTATTGAACTTGTCAGTCATTGAGGTTCACGAGAGGTTGAAGTGAAGCAGATCAGTTAACAGTGTTACTAGTCCGGTCTCGCAAACGTACAGATATTTTTGTGCTTTGTGTTAAAGGAGAAACAGACTAAGACAGATGGGGTTAGAAAGCAGCAGGGTTTAATGTGGAGACAGAGGAATGATGTGGAAGTGAAATACCCTCAGAGGCATTTATTTATACAATAAATACTTCAAAGTATGTGCACCTGTGGTAGCAAATCCAACATAGTTTTAACCTAGTTTTTTTTTTAAACTAGTTTTCCATAATATTTTTTCATTTTTTCTTTTCATTTAATTGATTATCTCTTTTCATCTTTTTTCATCTTTTTATTTATTTTTCAATCTAATTTTCTCTTATTATACTTTTTTATTTATTAAATTTTCTCTTATTTATGTTACTTTATTTATTTATTTTTTACTATTTCATCTTATTTATTTTACTTACTCTTTTTATTTTTCATCATTCTTATTTTCTATCACATGCATTGGTCTCATTTTTTTTCTTTTTTCTTTGTGATTAGTTTTTCTTCTTTTTCTTTATGTTGTCACTTCTGTCTTATTATCAGCTTGTCAGTCATGTGTGAAGCACTTTGAACTACATTAACCTGTATGGAAGCTGCTATATTAATAAAGTTTGATTGACATAATGCAGTCAGATAGCTGTAAAAAAAAAAGTTCAACCCTCAACTCATGCCATACATTTCCCGACAATAACCTTTAAGTTATTTATGTCTAAATCATAGTAGTGTTACTCTCATTACATAAATATATGTAAGTATGACATCTTTGATATTTTTCCTGTGTCAACTTGTCATAATGTGTGTCCCTGTGACAATGGCAGCAATGCGTGGCACTGGAAATAGCAGCGAGGCCGTGACTTGTCCCCTCGTGGAGTTGAAAGGTATGTGCTAATCCTCCTGACCTTCGCAGGGGCGGCAGAAGGACAGAAACAGAGTCGCTGAAGAGGTTTAGGGTGCCAAACTGATCTGGCAGACGTTCAGAGAGGCTCAATCTCTGCTACAAAGCGGGCCAACGGAAACCAATTTAGCCCACCCGAGGTCACGGCTTCTAGGCATCTACACTGCTTTCTGTCTGTCTCTGGTATTAAAACCTCCAACAGTCTGCACCAGTTATACACCATGCAGGGAAAACACTCTCATATGTACATCTTTAAACCACATACTGGGTTATACAGAGCGTACCATACAGGGAACCATTATGTTTCCTCAGGATTAGTTCTTCCTTCATGTTATTTGGAATTCTAAACCTACCACAGTTTCTCATTAGTCTTCAGGTTTCTTTTTTTCCATTTGCTTTGACTTGTATATAATGGGCTGTAGAGCTCTTGGTCAGTGGAGACTTGTCTTTGATGTTCGCTGTGGTTCCTGAGTGATGATGTGAGATGGAGGGTGAAGCAGCAGTTTCCCAGATACTCATTGGCCACAATAAACACACGAGGATTAGCAGACAGCAGGAGTGACACACAACTGATGCACTGCTAATGTACTCAGTCCCTTCTCAGTCCAGCCGGCCAACAGCCCTGCTAGCAGTCCCTAGAAGCTACAATGTTTATTACACGCCCAAAGCAGAAACAACATAGCGATAATTCAGCTATTCTTAGAGTCTTAGCAGTAGTGGGGTGTGGTGGTGGTGGCATTGCAGTAAGAGGACATCCGGAGTTAAAAAAGGCTGATCTGCTTTGGAGCAGACATACTTTGACAAGTTGATATCAATAATGGCCATTACTTTGAAATATTTCTTGTGTAGAGGTGGAAACTTTAGGTTGGATTTGACAAAAAATCCAGATTTATCACCTGGGGGTCCAACATTAGTTTTAGTGCCACTAACCCTAACACTTTATTTTTACAGGTCCCTTAATTTAAAGGTTCAGTGTGTAGAATTTAGTGACCTCTAGCAGTGAGGTTGCAGATTAAAACCAAATGAATATCCTCCACCTCTGCCTCCCCTTCCAATCACATAGGGGAACCTGTGGTGGCCTCTGTAGAACTAGTGTTTGGTTTGTCCATTCTTGGCTACTGTAGAAACATGGCGGTGCAACATGGTGGGCCCTGTAGAAGAGGACCCCCTCCCTATGTAGATATAAAGGGCTAATTTCAAGGTTTGGTGTTTAGAGCCCAGTCATTGTAGCATGATTAGGTGTTTTAATGAGTCTCTGGGGGAAAGTGGGTTTAAACAGCGTTAAGACTTTTGCTTAACATTTTCAAAAACAGAGAATCAGCTGCTAAATGTCATTAATGTATACTTTGCTTTGTTCTCTCAAGCAACTGCCTGTCTCACACTATATCAGTGATCAAACCAAACAGCCAATCAAAGGTCACAGTCAGCGGTCACAGATTCTCTATTCCATCTCCGCCTCCAAAAAGTCAACTTGACAAGCGAGCAAGTGTTGAGCTGGTGTAAGCGTGTAGGGAGAGTCAAGCCTAAGCCCCCTAAGGATGCTTTTCCCCTAAGGGAATCTGTTCTGTGTGCTCGTGTCACGTGCACACACCTGCTTTTTATGTGCGCGGGTTTTGAAACTAATGAAACACCATATAGATGCTACTAAATTCTACACATTTCACCTTTAATTCTAATATACTGGAGTCATTTAGAGTTAATTTATGGGAAAATGTACAGAGAGGGTGGTTCAATTTGGTACAAATGATATGAAAACAGAAGTGTGTAGTTAGTTATTGACAATTCATCCTACTTGGGTTCATAGTTGTTCATTTGCAAAGAATCTTGATCAATTAGACTCTTAACAGTTCTAATACTTAGTTTCCAGTGAATCCAACTACTTAACATGTTAGGTTGTGTCTTAAAAACTATAATGGTAATGAACATATTTCCTGTTTACTGCTATTTTCCTTTTCAAATAAAGAATGAACAGTTACACAGCAGTAACTTTCGGGAGTGTTAGTGAAAAAAACCTAATATGTTAATATATTGTTTCATACACAAAACTAAACTAAAGTAGCTGCTGTGTAACTGTCATCCCAAATGTGTAAAAAAAAAAATCCGGGGTTAGGTTTGGCTTTATTACTTTGGTTTAAATTGGGCACATGAGATACAGTATTGTACATACAGTAGATATCATTGACCCTCCATATGATTTTGTGATGAAAACTGCCAGTGGTAATTCCTAATAGTATGTTCTCAAGAGCCAAAAGTCCAGTTAAATGCAAAGAGGAAGTCAGAGGATGATCCTAAATGAAGATTTTAGGTTTAGGTTTATTGACAACACTAACATACCCCCTCTACTTTGTGAGGGCCATTGCTGTTCTTTCCATACATACTGTACCACCTACTAGAGATAGATATCAGAAGTGGCACAGCAGTCCTACCACTCCAGATAATTACTAAGGATGTCCGGATATGTGGATTAAGCATTTTTGGTCCTGCTTCCTATTCAAGTCACTTAATATCAGGGATCTGCCAACACAAAGGCTGAACCGATACTAACATTTACCCAAATGACACAACAGCTCAAGCTACTGTAAGCAGTGTGCTTTGAGTAGTAGGCCTGCTGTTTGATTATTGAATTACTTTATTTATTACCACACACAGGGCACAGAGGCGGACACAATAGAGTAGAGGAGATAAGAACAAATATTTGTACCTTTAGTCACACCTCATGGAACTCATGAATGTAATGAATGGAGATAAAAGATAATAAGTTATTGTGCATAGGTGCTCATGACAAACCTAACTGACACTGAAGCTGCTGAAACCTGTTGGACTCATCCAGCTAGTCAGTTAATGTAGCACTTCTTCCTCTTTTTCTTTTTGTTTTTTCTCCAGTATTATGTTGAAAGATAAATGTCTTTTACAGCATGGATACACAGCATGACCTCATGTATTAGGATTTGCATGTTTGGCTTGGAGTCAGCACTCTGCATGTACCCTGAGCTGGAAAAAGTCATAAACTGCACCACACGGGGAGGTCAAGCTTTGTGCTTTTTCTTGTTCCAGCTCAAACTTCTACTCACAAACACGCACGTTTTCACAGTATTTCCTTTTAACGACATTTTTTCCTTTGATATGATCCGGGGGTCAGACACCCTGTTGCTATTAAGACCCTATAAAGCAGTGATGCTGGTGCCAGTTTGGCACGCACATATCCCCCCCTGAAACCAAAGCCCGAGCGCCGCAACCTTCAGATACTGCTGCGATGCTCACTTGTGAAACGCGTGATTATGCAAACCAGGCTGTTTACCTTGGATTACAATCAATATCTAGGTGCCCTGTGAGATTAGTATTAAAGCGAGCGGCAGCAGGCGGCTCTGCCCTGTGAAGTGGGCAACGGCTGTGTGGAACAGCAAGCAGGACTGCGAGTGCCAGATAAAAGATGAATTATAGATATTAAGCCCCAGGGCTAAACGTGAAGGTGGGTGGGGTGGAGTGGAGGGTGGAGGTGGAGTGTGGAGGGGTTTCTGGGGCTGGCAGTGCATGTCTTGAGCAATGACTGTAGTAAAAAGGTGAAAAGGTGGGCATATGTAGGGGGAAAAGCAGATAAATTACAAGATTTATTTGCTAGGTGAGAGGGAGAGATGGAGGTGCACACTGGCTCACTTCACCTCCCTGTGAATTATTTTTCCAAAAAAAATGGTTCAAGAGACTGTCAAAGATGTGTCAGGGACAAGGATTTTCTCCGGTAGAACAGAATTACAATTTGGAGCCGCTCAAACTTCAAACACATTGCAATACCTCAGAGAGTGACGGGCATGTAATGTTAACACTGTGTTACATGTGCTGGCTCCAACTCTGATTCTGCAGCTGTGCAAAAGTTGTTAAATGTATACCAGCTATTAGAATGACATGAGTTTCAGCGAGCACTGCACAGGAGGGGGGTCGGGTAGGGGCGCAGTCCATATTCCCAAGTGAGCTTCCATAATTCCTCTATGAGTCTTTGATTTTTTTCTGCAGCTGCAGTTTGAAGCCGCGCTAAGAGACGGCAAGCTAGTAAAGCTTTGGAGCCGGTCTCGGTACAAGATCTGATACTAACCCTGACACCAAAGCAAGTATCAGATTTAACCAAAGCAAGTTTATTACAGATATATAAATAATAAAAAAATACTAATAAAATAAAAAATAATATCAGGAACACTTTTTTAAAATCTGCAAAATATATGCTATCAATTTATAAAACAGTCTAAATGGAGCCGTGCCGACAGCTAATCACAAACACAGACTGCATGAGGACGCCTGTGGGTTTGCACAGAAATATACCCTGAAACCACATGAACATTATGTATCAATAATTGTATCAATCTGTTCAGTGTTTCCAAATAAATCACACAATGCTTAAATGTTTACTGCCTGGCATGATCATCTTCATCATTGTCATCTCTTTACTTTCTTGGCTTGACTTGCAGAGACACAGAAAACCATTTGGATGTGAACCGCAGCACTCACTTCCATATGTATAAATCCCTGACATTATCATAATCTTTAAACAAAAGTTCCCTTTTACAACATGAATTTGCATTCAAACCTCCGTACAACCTCCATGAATTTACATAAATCACATTACATCATCCACCAATGTGCATATATTATTGTATAAAGTGGCTCATACATCCCTATAAAGGTACATAACCCCTCTTCTCATCAGTGTTACCACATATATTTGCATTATATAAATAGATAGTCACAATAAATAAATAGTCCTTGCACTACAAATTATTTGCATATAAGGTCTTAACATCACAATATATTTGCATACATATTTGTAATGTTTTTATAAGTATTGTCTAACTCACTGTACTGGATTATGGTTCATACATTATATATATATATGATAATTTAGAGATGGTGGTTATTTTCTTACAGCCTTCTTGTCACCATGAAGTAGAGAAGGATCCTCTATAGCAAGGGCGTCAAACTAATTTTAGTTAAAGGGTCACATACAGCTCAATTCAATCTCAAGTGGGCCAAACCAGTAAAACCATTGCATAATAACCTATAATAATATATAACTTTACTATAATAAACCATCCATCTACAAAACAGATGGTCAGCCTGTGATGAATGTAGTTTCAACAGTCTGAGCCTTTACAGGTGCATCATTATTAGCAGTCAGATCCTGAGCAGTTGCCAGTTTCAGTGTCATTCAGGTGCTTTTGTGTCAAACCTGGAACACAGTTTGGTTTTATTGATGCTCATCATAGAAAAAGCTTGTTCACAATAGATCAATCATCCCAAACATGCACAGAATATTTGCAGCCAGGTTTGTCAATTTGGGGTTACCCTGGTAACAGATACTGATAAAATGTGTCCAAGCCCAACAAGGTAAATTTGTCTTCCAATTTTGTTCTTTGTCCTTTATCTCAAGTTGGCGACCGTGTGCAGATCAGAAGCTTTGGCTGTGAATGGTGAGTGAAAATAAGAGCGGACAGCAGCACATTTTTGAAAAATTGGGATTATTTTCTGTAATTTCATAGTTTGCAAAGTGGGTAACATTGAACCCCTTGGTGGGGCCTCTTCTGGCTTGTATGTTTGGCATCCATGCTCTATACCACCACACATTTTTCACATCATTTAAAATATGATTAGTTTATTCTTGCTTATTCCTACATTGAAATGTTTTTACTCATCAAATTGTATTTATTTGTTCTCTTTTATAACACGATGATTTCATGATTTGCGTATTTTGCTGCTCACTGAGGAACTTTGTAACATGCATTTTGAAAAGTGCTCTATAAATCTGGTTTATTATTTCTCATTACATTTATGTTTCAGCAGTGTTCAGCTATGCATAGTGAGCCATACAGAGAAAACAAAAGCTTCACCTGGAGGAGCACATTTGTTCCTCCTGTTAACAATGTCAGATTTTTTTACTTCATGTTGGCCAACAGTTGCATAGCAACCCAAAGTGCATTAGTACAGAGTGTACCTTGAGTCTGTGTTCACATAACACCTTACACTTAAATAGGAGAAAATGATGTGCTGTGTGATCAAGTCATCTAGATGACGTGTTTTAAAGGTAGAACTGCTCTGATTATACACTAATGGACATTTTCAACTCTCACAATGGACCATTTTTTGAGCATATCACATATTTAGTGTTTAAAACGTGTGAGCTCTAAACACACTACAGATGTCTTAGCTTTAAAAACACCAAGGCAGTGAGCCTAATGACTCACTACTTTTACATGTGTTTCCATCCACCCTTTTTTATTTGCTTTTTCAATTTGCACATATTAAATAAAACAGTTGAAATATTGCAAAGAAAAAGTTTTTGCACCTAGATGAGGTGGAAAAATAAGCTTCCACCCACTGGAGATACAAAAAAATGTCGACAGATGTTTTCTACTGTTAGCTTCCTTTCTCAATGTGTCTGTTGATGTATTAATTACGTCATTGCAATGCACCTCTTTTGTGGTGTGCTGCGCTCAATAGGAGGATCATCACTGCTAACTGTTTACTTCAGTGCTTACATCTTCAATACTTCAATTCAATGAACTATTACTATTCTCAAAACAGTAGTGGACGATTAATGGAGATGCACATTCATTCGATTTTCTTTTATCAATTTTCTTCAATTTCGGTTACTATAGGCATTACATTTAGATGGAAGCCTGACTCATGAGGCTGACTGACACAGGTGTGACATTAACAACAGGTGTGACTGTACTTTGCACCCAAAATTGAAAAAATGTTACTGAACAGCTAAAGACACCAGGAAAAATGTTTTGTATCTTTAGGAAATCCTGAAAAATCTTCATTACTGTAACCATGATGACGAAGTTCCTCTTAACTTAACTAAGCAAAGGTTTTGATACGATTTCATCAATAGGGGGCGTATCAGATCAGAAAATGAACATGGGTCCTTGCAGGCATTTAGAAGCAACTATTCTGTGGTTTAATTAGACGACTTGGTGTCTATTGATTATGTGCAGCTGAAGAAATGACACAAAATGACTCCAGTCTTCAGATAAACAGAGCAAAATCACAATATTTCCCTCTGAGAAGTCGTAATGTAGAAATATAGTCCCTTACAAAACTTTACTTGTACAATTAGTACTTGCCATAGCAACACTCCTAGTTCCTTCCACTTTCCATTTTGACTCATGTCTTTTAGATTAAAAAAAAACTTCAACTCCGCTGAGTGCATGAAGTAGAGTCTCTTTAATCATTGCTGAAGCTCTGAGACATGGCTGTAGATGGATAATAATATGCAATGATTACCCATGCACAGCAGACCCAGCTGCTGCAGGATTAATGCGTTCGATGTCTCACATGTGCAGCGCAATGCTCATCGCCGCTTCACTTCCCACTACGTTTATATGAGGCCTGCATGGGGAGACGGTGCCATGATTGCCGCTGTGCACAGATGAGATACGATGTGTGTGTGTGCTAGCATGTATGTATGTGTGTGTGTGAGAGAGAGAGAGAGAGAGAGAGAGAAAGAGACTGGGAGATTTTCCAGTGGTGAGGAAAAAGCTGAGCTCAGACTTCAAAGGTGTGTCAGGGCATGCAGCGCTCATCCAGCCTGCTGTAGATGCCAGCTCTGTGTGGCCATGTAAATTTCATGACAAGTATCTATCACACTAGTTATCACACGAGCATCTTGCACATGTGTATTTTTTTCTTTCTTTTTTTTACACTTGCACACAGTTCTGCAAGGCTTTGCTCGAAACACTTGCCCACAACCACAAACACTCATTTAAGTGCTTTTTTACACCCATACAGACGCATTCACATTTCTCTTTCCCTCTGTGGTCTTCCCATTGGTGTATTGTGTTTCTCTTCAGCTTGCCAGCTGTCAAATGCCAGCCAAAGCCTCTGCTCCTCCTCCTTTATTTTACCTCCTCCTCCTCCACTCCAGCTCTTTCACCCTGTTGGCCCCCGTGTCTTCTGCGCCTCTGTATAACGTATGCCTCTCCAAGCTCTCTGAACCTAGATCATCTCTCCAGGGCTGGCCTGTCAAGGTGAACTGAGCCCTGTAGCTACGCGTCTTTCTGTCTGAAAAAAGCCGGAGACTCACTGAACACAGCATGCAGGGCCTGGAAAGTCTAAAAAACATGTTTGCTGAAACAAAAGCTGCTTTATTTTCATGAAGGTAATGGTGAAATTAATGGCCTACCTACTGTTTGTTTAAAGTCGAAAAGTACCTCATATAAAATGCAGCCACGCTTTGAACTGTATGTTTTTGTGAGGTTTTCACTCACTATATTACATGTATTACTATGTATTACTGTAGCAATGCATTTCCACTTATCGTACAATAACGTAATTATCGACGTCATCATGTCTATATATGGACTTATCGTATGATATAGCAGTCTGTGCTTATATACAAGACTCACTCTCCAATTCTACCCCCCACCCCCCCCTTACATTATTATGCTATTATATTATTATTATATCAGTGGTATAAAATGATCTTTAAATGACAATAATATCGTTTATCGTGATTATTTCTAAGACAATATATCGTCCAATAAAAGTAGATATCATGACAGGTCTAGTGACATACAGTATATTCTTATTTTCAGGGGTTTTCTCAGAATGCCAGTAGTACTACATATATACTCTTAAACAGTATTCTACAGTTTTTAATGACACAAAATCAATAAAAACTCAGTTATTGAGATGTTGTGCTCTTCCACAGATGTTCAACCCACAGCAAATATTTGACAAATGTTTCATGGATATAAAAAGAATGTTGATGAGTCTTTAGTGTAACAAGTTCATCCATCCGTAGACACGACAAAGTGGTGACATCTTGCAGATGTAGTGATTATTTTAAACCCTGGATCCTTTCTCTCTTCTTCACAGCTGGTCAGAGTGAAGTGTGTGTGAATGTTTTTGAGAGTTAAAGAAATGGACATGCCTAGCATCCCCTAATCTGAGGTCAGACATGTGTTTGAGGTTTCAGAGGTTATTCAACTGTCTGACAAGCAGCAGAGCAGAGCCCATTAACTGTCAGTTAGCTCACTGGCCTGTGTTTTTTTGTGGAGCAGGTTATATACAGAGAAAGGTATTGTTTTCATGAAATGATGCAACACAGCTAAGCTATGATAGCTTTCTTTGTTTTGGCCTCTTTGGCTCTTTGTTCCCGCAAATCAGGATTTATCAGCAGCTCAAAAGTTCAATTTGATTTCAACTGTGAAAGCTTGTAAAAACACTTTTTTTTTACTGATTTGTCATTTCCAATGCTTTGCTCTTGCCTCTTATGGTCTGAGCAACTTTTGAGATTTTCCCTCCAGGGTTCATAAAGAATATGTTATGTGTTTATTACTAGAAGTTCCTGTTTTTCCCATGGATGTACAGAAACAGTCAATAGTTTTGATACTGAAAAACAAACAAACATGATAAGATTTTAATATCTTCAGTTTATTTGACAATGCAAGTTAACATAGTATCATTTACACTCGTTACAAACAAGTTGAAATACTGATGTTCTACTATAGAGATTACAGCTATTGCCAGTTCCCAACTCCACTCCCTATAGTTAGGCTTTTAATAACAGAAAGAAAGATAAAAAATCAAGTACATACAATTTAAAACATTAAAACATTTCAAGTGCTGACATATTAAAAATGCATCAGCCAACCTTAAATACTTTTATTAAAAACTTTAATTATTATTTTTAATTGGTAGTTTAATGGTCAGAACAGCAATACAGATATTAGAGAGTAAAAAAATGACAATACCAAAGTATAGGCTGATAATCATAATGTAAGAGAATGTACTTACAGAATGTAAGTAAGATTAAATAAGATATACATTTTTATTTTTATTTTGCAATGTTCCCTCAAATGTTAGGCCAGCTAACATCAGCTGACTGATATATCGGTCAGGCTGTAGTATGTATATATTACCTTACATAATACAGTCGCTTAAATAAGTATATACCTTGAGGTAAGAAAGAGGATCAAATTCAATTTTTGACACAAGAAAATGACTATGAGTATTAGGCTTTGACTCTTTACTCAGATGCACCAGTTTTAATTACACATCATTAAAATGTTTTTCCAATGAACATATGTTCTACACACATACATATTCTGTGTTTTCACAAATTTTTTATCCACCATCACAAATTAAAAATTCTATGAAAATGTTTTGGCCACATGTTCACACATTCCAATACAGTCATGCTAATTATTTTCACATGCTCAACAAGAAGGTGTATAAAGACACAGAGAGCAGACCGTGAAATTATTTCTGAATATTATTTCACATGCTCAAAATCTTTCAGAGCCTGTTTTGATTGTACGGCGGCCTCTGCGTGTGTTTTTTTTGGGGTAAATCCATACATAACATCTGGTGTTCCTTATTAAACTACAGATTTAGGCATTTTGCTATATGTACAAGCATAAACACAGTACTTGTCAACACTGCTGTGGTTTCATGCTAAGCCAAGCTATTTAAAGTAAAGTTATTACTTTGTCCTGGTATCAGATGGAATGGAGTGGTTTTTGGACTTGCTTGAGCATTTGATATCCATTAAGTTAGTGTATGTTTGTATGTGTGTGTGTGTGGCAGGTTTTCGATTACATCCGAACTGATTTGTGGAGTTTTCATACTTTGGTTGGACATGATTTTGGCATCACACTTTTTCTTGTTGTTTTCATGTTTTCAGTAGATACAAACTGAAAGAAATCAGTCTCATGAATGGTTATAATATTAGTGGTGTGTTGTGCTATTTGTGGTCTGCATGTGCAGGGTGGTCCGAGCTGGAGAATTCCAGCAAAGAAAGAGCTCTGTGGAAAACCCACAAAATATCAACTGTTTAATGGAAGAAATTTAAAGTGTTATTGTTATATTATTACCTTTTTTGCCCTTTGGAGCATTTGGAGAGAAGCAATGGTAATATTTGTTCAGTCAGTCAGTCTGTCCAACACTTTAGTTCAGAGCAAGATATCTGCTCAATATTAGTTTTGGATATTTACGGTCCAGAAAGGAAAGTCCCTCATCAATTCACTGACCTCTTGACCTCTCGTCTAGCACCACCATCAGGCCCATTTTTCCATTCACTGTTCAAATCTATGAGGTAGATTATCGTGACAATTGGACCTAATTTTTACCTGGTATTATTATACAAGTTGTATCTGGATAAGGACATTAGATCATGGACCGTTCATTATACCTGGTGTTAATAAGTGTTCTTTTATTCCACCATCAGGCTAAAATCTTCCGTTGTACAAAAATTGATAGTTTCAAAATAACTACCTTTTACTGCACTACACTGTGCAGGTGTGGCAGTCCACCTAAATTCAAACAAATAAACTATTTTCAATCATTATAACCTTGCTATGAATTTGGAGTCAACGTCTTCAAAGACTGATTTCACTGTTGTACCAGTAGTCTGCTTTAAATGTAGGCTTTAGTTGTATCATCTGACATGACCTTTCTCAGACTTTTACCATGAAAACATATAAGGATGTTAGTTAATCCTTACAAATTAAAAGATTAAATAGTATATTCGGATAGGTTTTCATTGTACTAGGTCCATTTAAATTCCACTTCATGATAGTGTTTGAGGCATTGATATATACTCGAGGCACAAATTGATGTGTAATGTCAAATAATAAGTTGACTCTGAGAATTAGTGAAAAGGGTAGGGCCAAAAATGTAATAAAGCCACAAACTAAATTACTTACTTTCTTCTCTGAACAGCGCTGAATCAGCTGGTTTTGGTTTTAGGTGATACTAGGTTACTGCTAAGCTATGTTCATTCAATCGCTAATCGCTATGTTCGATCGCTAATTTTAGCAAATGAAAAGTCTCTATTACTTCTGCATAGCAACAGCAAGGCTACCAAATCTGAATCTCAAGCTCAAAGATCACTTCACCATACTGACTGTGACCAGCTTCTTATAACAGGAACACACGAAACTTCCATTCTGTATACTCCTAACACATCTGAGCCAGCAAGCATATTATTGTGATAATATGAAAAGACTGCATAGCAACATTTGTTCATTTACACTCGTGTCAGAGACATTCCTGTCAAACCACATAGTATGCGTCTTATCATAACGTTACCATAACTACTTTTGCCTGGCTGTGTGCTGTCTGTTAATTGGCTGTGGTTAAACTATCCCTCATCTGCATGAGGCTCCACAGACAAGCAATGAAACACAGCAGGTTTCCAGACTCTTCCGTAGTGTTATGCTTGTGATAGGTAGCCTTCAGAGAGGAGACAGAGCGTATGTGTGTCGCTCCACATATTCAGTATTAACACTATATCCCCATGTCTGCTCATTAGCAGGCTGTGAGAGCACACCAGGCCAGTTCTCATATAAACAAAGTTGGAGGGTTTTCAAGGAGTATGTTATTACATGCAGAGATGCAGAGCAAGGGACTAACATGTTAAGATTCCTGTCAACACAGTCTGCTTTGAGTGTATGTCTCTGCCTTACTGGTGAACAAGACTATCTTGAGGTGTTAAAGATACTACGTGTAGCATTTTGTGTCTGTTTCTGATAAACAAAGCTGTGACCTGCCACAGACTGCTGTGAATGTTTGTGAATAAATTGCTCTACTCACTTAGTCTTCAGTGTGATGGATGCTGCGTTCATACACTCATACACTGGAGCACAGTGTTCCCGACTGAAACCCCACTGCTGCCTATTTCAAAGAGGATGCTGCAATCTCGTAACACCATTTGATAACAGCCGATATGGATTCAGATCAGGTAATCAAGTTGAAACTATGCAGTTAGAAAAGGGTAACTTTAATAAAGTTTCTGAATCACCTAGAATGTCAAAGTTGTTTCCGAAATGTGCTGTAAAGCAGTAACTCGCAGTCTCTCGAGAAATAATGGATAACGCTACAGTATATAATAACGTCCAATACCAACAGTCAATGCAGGAAGTAGCATGCAGGAAAATTAAGTGTGTGAAGCAACCCTCCAGGAACAGCACCGGCCTGTGAAGCCAATTTGGCATAATGGTCAGACTGTGTAATCACAACTTCCAGGTTGCATCATGGATTCACACTGTGCCCAAAAAGCATTTTTCCCATACACAACTACTGGAAAATGAGAGGCTGCAAATGGTGAATACATTTGGTGAATACTGGTGATACTCTGAGCATCACAACCCCTTAAAATGATTCCGTTTATTATCAGAATTTGATCAATTCAAGGCAAGGCAGTTTTATTTATATAGCGCATTTCATACACAATGGCAATTCAATGTGCTTTACATAAAACAATTCAGTCCAGTAAGATTTGGAAAGAAGGAGGACTCTAGTGCACATGCTCTATAGGGCCATTTCCACTGCAGGAACTTTGGGGTAATTTAACGGGTCCATGACATTTGCGCGTCTCCATAGCAGGAACTGCCCAGGAAGGACAATCGCCCAGAACTTTTATAGGGGAAAACGAGTCCCTGCCTCAGGTTATGTACTCTGTGTGGCCCCGAAAAATTCCTGGGTGGGGCTTGAGGTTGACTCAGTGCTGAGTGACATCAACAGAAAGTGCCAAAATAAGCACCTATAAACTGTTGCAGAATGATTAGGTCACCTCCAGAGTTTGGTGGGACCCATCAGGGTCCTACTCTGCAATGGAGATACTGTACAACGGCTCAAGGCTGATTTATACTTCGAAGTTCTGCGTCGAGGGAACGTGTTGCTTGGGGGTGTGACTGTGTGTGTGTGTGTGTGTGTGTGTGTGTCTGTCTGTGTGTGTCTGTGTGTGTGTGGTTTCAGAGGAGTCTCTATCTGTATCCTTGTTTATCTTCCGGTCACAGTAGCATTTAGCATTATGCTATGTGCTCTAATAACAGAAAACACATACCTTTTGTTCATTATTAGCCTTCAGAGGACCAAGTGGGAGGACGTTCCTCTAAAGTTCCCGCCTCCTAAATCTTACCTGGAACTTCCTTAATGGAAACGGGACTGATGGGCCCAAAAAACACACGAAAGTGCAACTTTCATAGGTTTGAACGAGTGCCATCTTTGAATGTGGTATACAGCTCTTCATACATCCATGGTGTGAAGTGGTGATGGTGTAACATGGTTGCCTTCAGTACTAGAGACATGGGAATGAGTGAAGTTCCATGCCAGTATGTGACACTGGGTTTCTTTAAAAGAAAATGAGAGTTATGTATGTAAACACTGTTCTATGAATGCTTGCCGCCCACCATAGATGGTTTGCAAAGCTGTGTTCCAAGATCTCAGCAATTAACTTGTTGAGTTCAATGTTATCATAACCAATAGAGCCAATAGCTTTGCTATCAAAATAAAACCTAAATTGTAATAAGCTGTAGTTTCAACCTTTAACAATCCTGGCAATCTTTCACTAACCATACCCACTTAGTTTTAGTTACATAATCCCTAACTATAGTTGACATGTGCAAATAAATTAGCAGTGAACACTCAAAAGCATTGATCATAATCTATATCAGTTATACAGAATTGTTTCCCATCATCTCATAGCTAACAATATACCACTGTGCCACAAAGCATGCAGAGGCTGCCAGTGTTGACAACAATGGTTTCATTTGTTCATACTATGGCCTGTACATACTGACTCAGACACTGGAGGTGTGACAGGATGCCATTCATTGTGAATTTAACCTTGTAGAAACTTCCTGGTGCCACTCACTACTTTTCACAGACTCAAAAGTCACCATTTCGATTTAAATATTCTTCATCAATGTTGTTTGATGACTCAAATTAAGGTCATAGGGTGAAAGTATTGCCTCCTTTCTCTTTGCAATGTGACACCAGCTTTCAGTTTATCACTCACCACCATCTTCTACAGTTACTGAAGGTAGAAAATCCTTTTCCATTTTGACATTAGGTTTGTTTGGGTCCAAACTTGAGTTTTATCATACATGTCGAGAACAGTAGCTTTAAACTTTTAGCCATCTTGGTGACTGCTTGATTGACTTATTAATCAAGCAATTTAATGTCAAATTTAACAATGAGTTTGGGTTAGCGTTAGCAAACATCGCATGAAAAAGCCAATTTACATACAACTGGGGCCAATATCAAAACTACATTAGATAGTACTGTATTAATATTGGTCAATACACTCTCTGCTTCAGGTCACTATTACTCTCTCAAGTATCTTTCTTGATTTTAAAAAGTCTAAATCCTCCAGACTCAAACTATGTGCAGTCTTTGGTTGATTGAAATTACTCTGAATCTGAAAGTCTTTGTGAGCAATTTCAGGGCAATTTAAAAGTGAAATAACATGGCAACAGAAACCACTGAATCTTTCTTCTCTAGTATGAAATTTCAGTCTCATACTTATTATGACATTGAGCTGAAACAGATACGAGTTAGTAGCCTCAGCACATCCAGTTGAAGAAGCTCTTTTGACAGGAGTACGAAATAAAAGACAAGGAAATTGGCAATATGATCTGCTGACTCTCCAGCCCAGTAATCCCAGATGACTGCACCCCTCAGGGTGTTTCTCTGTCTTCTGAGAGTCACTTTCAGGTTTGGCTTTGTGTAATTCTGGACCTTCGGGGTTGCAACACAAACCAAACTTGGTTGGCATTGAGGGCACGGAGAAAGAGGTCATGTTTTCTCCATCTGTTGTTGTGACTCAACAATGCACAGCCTTACCCAGCTCCATGTCACAAACATAAGCAGGATATGTATTTCAGTCAAGCCTTTGTAAGATGTGGGAAATTTTATATCTCCTTTATCTAAATACAAGATATGTAAAACAAGAAATACAAGGCAATTATTCATTTTGTTTGTTCAGCACTGTTCACACAAATCCTGACACAAGGGAATCTAATCTACTTTAGAATCTGTAATATGCCAAGTTTTCTGTTTAATGGCATTGGGGTTACATTTAAGCAACCCAAATGGGCTGTTTTATTCAGTGAAATTTAGCAATATGCAGACTGGGAGGAAAAAGTGACCAATTGTTCAAATGGGTCCCCAACTCATTTTTGACACATGTGGATCCACTCAGACAGGTTGACTGATCCACTGATCCTAAGGTGAATCCCACTTTTTGTCCGTTTAAGTGTGTTATTTTGAGGGTGATTTTTAGAATAGACCTCATCCATATTCAGTTGTTATGGACTCTCCAAATATGTCTTTTAAAGCCTGTTCTTGCTTGGTACCCATGTTGTCCGTATTTCGCCCAGATGGCTCCCATATGGACATGCTAGTAGTAGGAAATCAAAGACAGAACAAACGTGACAGCACAGTGGCTCAGTGGTTAGCACTGTTACCCCAAAGCAACATGGTTCCCTGTTTGGTAAACTGATTGTTTATAAGTTCAGTTTCCACTTCCACCTGCTTGTTATTTGAACATGAGGTCTAAAGTAGACCATGGGAACATATCACAAAAGCATGAAAGCTGCAGAAAAATAAAAGTACTTTATCGTAAACCTGCTGTTGTTCCTAGTATGTTCCTAATATCAAACTGACATCATTATCTTTGTGTGATGATAATCTGAAGCACATCTAAAGCCAGAACAGACTGCTAAATCATCAGGAACCACCCTTAAATGGCTGAGCTGTCAGAGCCATTTAGCCAGAGTCTTTAAGTCCCAGTTCTGTCCTATGAAAGGTTTGCCTCAACCCAACAATACCACATACCTTCAGACACTAAAAATATACAGTTGCATTGAAGTTCTAGCCTCCTGTCATGGAACAAAACCACATCATTTAGTGTCAGCTCATTACATTTAGGCGTAGTTTACATATGCGCTTTGTCATTTGCAGTTGTAAATCATACAGAGGCAAGAATGAATTGAAACCATGAAAAGTGAATGTAATATGCCTGTAAAAGCCCTGTTTGCACAATACACAAAACTAACACACAACTATGTCTGGGTGTGTGTATGCAACATGCATACTATGTATAATGAGACAGCATATATTGTGTGTAGTACATACCATACAAATTGTAATGTGGTTTGTGGTTTTTAATGGTACATAGATAAACATCATATAAACCTATATAAATATTCACATACACATACCATGTACAATAAATGTATGTTTACATCCAGCACTATAATAATTATGTATTCCATATAACACACATTTATTGTATGTATGTATATGCAATATGTATACAATAGATTGTTAAGAGTGGAAAATAGATGTGTAGTTGCAGCCCATGTTATAAATTCCAGCATGTTGTGATGAGGTGCTGCATAGCCTGGAAGACCTCAGGAAAACAAGGAGACACTCAGATCCCAAACAGATGGGATCTCCCTCATCTCACACACACACATATTTCTCCCAAGATGCAGCTTTAATCCCTCGAAGATCATGAACTCATGATTTCTCTCCCCACAGGCCGACCGCAGCCGGACCTTCGTCTCCCGGCTAATTGTGAACATATGTGACACTCAGAGGCCAAAGCCCAGTGCTAGATAAAATACGATCTGTTTCCAATCATACCAGCAATCTCCATGCAGCAGTGGAAGACCAAATATCCTATTGTTTATGTAATTTACATGTTTGCATGAGGGACAGGCTAGAAGAAGAATGCAGAAATTTACTGGAAAATATGTTTAAGTACTTAAAGGTGATGGCTTGTCATAAAAGTATTGTCCTTTCATAAATCATGTGTGTTGAATGACATACAACTGGACATCAGTATTTGTGTTTTCAATTGCATCACATTTATTGGCATTTACTTTTGCTTTTCAACTCTCCTTTTCCAGCATTTGTGATGTGATTCATAATATGCCGGTGTATGCTTGGTATCAGGCTGTAAAGATGTTATGTGACAAAAACAGACATGTCATATCACAGCAGCTCCCAATTTAGGTACTGCAGCACCCTGGGGTGCTTTGAGGATGGGCCAAGGGTGCTGCCAGTGTTCATTTCCTTTTGTGTGTGTATGTGTGTGTGTGTGTGTGTGTGTGTGTGTGTGTGTGTGTGTGTACATTTTAACTAACATTTAACCACATGGGGAAACAGGGCAAACATGTAGGCAGGGCAACAGTAATAATCTAAAAGATTATATAAATATCTGTTAAGTCACTCTCAGGTAACGGAATGGTGATTGAGCTTATGTATGATGATGAAAGGTCTTGCATTTTCAGTGTTACAAACTGAGCGTTGGTGGGGACATTCCCAGGAAAGACCACAAGCAGCACATAGTTCACGATGCGTTTTCCATCACCCAGCAGTGCTTGATCCACCATACATGGAATCGTTCTTCGACTTACTTGCGTATGAAGCAGCATTCTGTTTTTTCCGGTCTCTGCTAGTGTTGTAAATAAATGGTTAGTGTGGCTAAACAAACAAAGATTGATGACAACAAAAAGAACAAAAACTTCAAAAACAAGTGCAAATTCAAAGAATAAGAAAACATATTCAACATTCAGATGAGGGCAAAGAGTCAAAAAAGCAAAGCAACCGTGAGTGAGGAAAAAAATTGAATCAAAACTGAAAAAAGAAAGGGACTGAGGGGCGATACAGATGTGGCTTTTGTTCTCTTGCACCGCTAACATTTAAAAATCTATTCTACCTAATTGTGGACCGATGTTTTGGGGTAGTTCCCAGTTGGAATACAACAACGACTGGGACCATTTCAGGGCCAATTTATTTTATTTTCTAGAGAGCTGGCTATGATCACATTATTTCAGAAAATATAGAAGCTACAGTTTGACCTTATCAGACTAGTTGGCTATCTGATTGTCTAATTTAGCATGGAAACTTAACGAAAGCAGAGATACTGAACTTGACTCAAGTAGCATGCATTTTATGTATGGTGTAGCCTTGAGGTAACATTTAGCTAAATAACGCTACAGTCACAGTAGCTATGCAAGGTTCTTCAGGAAAGCCACACAAGAAGATTGCTGGTAAATACAATTAAAAGTAAAAATCAGAAATGCTTTGTTTGTGCAGCCATGATTTACAATCAGTTCAATGTAGGCTATAGAGTTAGACCTTAAGGCACACCACTATAATTGTGATAAGTTGTTTGTTTTTTGATCAATAAGCAATGACAATTTTTGGATCCTTGTGATTCAGTTATGTATCAACTCCAGTCAAGCATGGTGATCAGTCATTGCCCCATCAGTATCCAGCATTTGAGCTGAATCTGTAAGGTCTCAACAAGGTTTCTCCATGTTGTAGAACTGCTGATAGGTAATTCTTTACACTACTGAACTTACTACTGCCACTACCTGTAAAATCCACGCAATATTACTTTATGAAACTTTATTATACTCTATGTCCAAAAGTAACACAGCAAACTATCTCCTCTTTGTTCTCAGGGATGATACCTTGTCAGACATTGGTTTTCTTGAACATCTTGGATATCTTACAAGAAAGGTACACAAAGATATGCTGATTTTGCACATTATTTTGAAATGACACACCCATTCTTACTTTAGGGGTACATTATGTAAGGTTTAATACTACTGTAACAGTGAATCTCATTTGTATCTGTAGTCCATGCAGGTATGGGGATTAAGGAGAACATAGAGGTTGTGTTGTCAGATATTACGATATAGAGTACATACTGATTCTTACTTCCTGTATCTTGTGTTTTCCACGGTTGATTGGGTAATCGATTCAAGTAGTCCTTTTCATGACCAGAGAAGCCCAACTTCCCAAAGAGCCATCTTATGTCTCCCCTCTCTATGTACGGTATGTGTCAGTGGTTGTCTTTGATTGCTGAACATTTGTCTTTAGTTAGATATAATCTATACATGTACAAGGGTTGTTAATCATTATAGAATATCTTTTTTGATAGAAGTACTTGCTCACAATCTGCATGTTTCATGGTTGGCTTACACAGGCCCCTAAACAACCAATCAGCATGTTGAATTCTCCACTTTGATCTGATATCAATTGGTCACAAAGGGTCCCTGGTTGCTTCAAGGTGCTTAATTATCATATTCTGACATTTGCATCTCTTAACATTACTGCCAATTAAAACATGTGATTGTTACTTTCACACTGAACTGGAGAGGCTCTGCAGGGCCAAACTGACATTGAGGCCGACCCTGTCATTTCTGTTAAACAAACTGTACATGACACTCCACATGATGACAATCCAATGCCTGTATCATGATTCCCCCTACACCTCAAAGTCCTTTGTGGGGAGGATATTGTTGGACAGAGTGCATCCATAGAATACGCGCCTAGCTTGATGTAATTAGTCAAGTCATCACCCAGTGCACCTGGAGTGACCCTGTATTAGGTGTGCAATGTAACAGTGTACTGCCTTTTGATGTCAACTTTCACTCATGCCACATACTCCCTGAATAGACATCCCTGAAGCAAATCTGAATAGATGCTTATGTTCGAATCTGTGTCCTAATGCATAAGTAAATCATTTTTTACACAATTTCTTTTTTTTCATTAGTCAGTTAATGAATCCAATGCAAATCTTTCTCTCCCAGACCATGAAAGAGGGATGTTCAAGGCATAAATTGGACATGTGGCATGTAGCCAAAAGCTTGGCAAAAAAAGGGTTCATGTGGTAAGAGCACACCTGGAACTTTTTTCCTTTTTGGCTTGTTGGGTCCTTATAACTGGGACTGTTTAATATTAATTATGGTGAATCACCACTTTCATTAGGCTGCTGAAGGTTCAATCAGAGTTCTTGCCTGGCTTAAGGACATCACTGTCCACTTCTGGCACTGCTGCAAAGACGCCCTTACTGATTGTCACATCTTGTTATGGCAGTGCATTACACTCTGTTGAACTACATAGCGTTATGCAGAATTTCCACTTAACTTTGCATTAGTAATGGCTATTGGACAAGCCCAAATATTCTATTAGAGTGCCACAGTGATAATGAGAGCCAAAACTCAGGTTGCCAATTGCATGTGCCTTCAGGGCCTCTGGCATGGAGTCCTTTACCATGTCTCCATCAGGCATGAATGATCATCTGGGAAATGCTCACACAAGCCAATGCCTGAAGAAAAGGTCCGGCAAAAGAAATTGATTGCTCCTGGTTCTGCTTCTCCTGCAATTCCTCAATTTCAAGCAGATTCAAATGGATTAATTGCAAAATCCATATAGTCTATTTTGCCATTTCATGATAGGGCACTTGATCATTTATAGCTTATTCTGAACAATGTGTGATTGTAATAGGCTAAGGACTTGGAGGCATTTCACGACCACATATTGATGTACGCCAGTGAATGCTATTCCTTCAACCCCACCCTCCCCACTCATCTACCACCAATGCTCAATGAAATGGGCCAGAAGATGGTTAAGTTTTCATTATCACTTAAAAGCAGTGGGTAAAATAAGGGGTTATTTATAATGCAAACCTTTACATTTGCCCTCCTGTGGCTTACAATTTCATTTTTGTCCACTTTTCAAATATTAGAAGTGTTCAACCTTTAAAGGGTGAATGTAAGTTTTCAGCACTATCAGGCGTAGATCAAAGAATAATTTAGTTTCCAGGATGTTGTAACTCGAAATCCACTTCAGTCTGTAGGTCATAGCCTATTTTCTAACACTGTAAAATTGATTTATATAGGAGGCTTCTGTAAATTCTTTGCTTGACTATATTTGCATTTAATAAATTGTAATTATGATATATTTATGTGTTTTTTTCACAAGACAATTTGTTCCCTCCTTTCTTCTACATTTTGGATTTGGATCTGCCTTTTTGAGAAACCTATTCTTTTCACTGCTTTGTGTAGAACATGTAAATGGATTAGTATACTGTTGGGCAGAAGTTTTAATTAATTCCTTTTTTGACAGGTGGGTAACATTAGGTGTGTTCATAAACTGTTAAAATGGAATGCCACAATTTTAAGATTCACATAAATTATTCCTGTGCTTCAGGACAGTTCAGTTAATATATGTGAACATGCACCACTCTTTCCTAAAGCTAGAAATCAGAGAGAACCATCCAATCAGTGATGTGGCTGGGATGTAAAGTCTGAGGCTGTTCCATAGATAATGAACAGGGCTCTGTCTTTATGAGTCCATAAAATGTTTGTGTGTGCTCTTACACCCAAATGAGGTTTATATTCTAGCATTTCTAGAAGATCTGAACCAGAATTAAAACCTCATTTGGGTATAAGAGCACAAACAAACATTTTTTTTCTCTTCATAGAAAGTGTTACCCAGAGTTTTTATGAAGTTTTTACGAACTGTTGGGTGTTGAGTGAATCTGGCTAGCTAATGTTAGCAGTTTTATTTCCAGCCAGTCTGCCATGATGCAACAGCTGGTTTGTTCCAATCCTTAGAAAGAGTCCCTGATTAACTTTCACACAGCTCTGTAGATACACATTTAATAGCTTTCAAACAGTTTTATGTATTTTTCTCTGTAACATTGGCAGTAGTATGTGCTAACAGCTTAAGCTAACAGTATGTTAGTGGTATTGCATTAGCAGCAGTCCAGATGGTGTGATCTGAGTGGAGGAGCTGTTCCCACCATGATCGTGACAAAAGAAAAATGGTCACTGAGTGGGTGGTTGGCATTTTCAGATGCTGTTTTGGCTAATATATCTGAAATAAACCAAAATCTTTACTTTTGCCTAACACATTTCATCCAGATGCTGTGTACTTAGTTTAGCTGTACTAGATATGATATATTAAGTCGCTATATCTTCTTACAACCCTAAAATGAAAGAACTACAACTGTGGTGTATTTTATATCAACGTCTATGGAATGGCTCTTAGGAATTGTAGTTTTTAAGAAATATTAGTGTTGTTATTAGAATTGAAAGTTTTAAATACTGGATGGTTAACAAATTTGTGCGCTAAGATTTTAAATGTCTAATTGTTGAATGGTTGAAAATTAATTCTAACCATATTTGACCCATATTTAACCTGTACTGTTCAGACTTTACTGGACAGGTTTCCAGCACACAATCTATCACAGAGCAAGAGGAGGGCAGTGAGCAGTTCTTTCTTTGCAGATTGTTCTAAACCAGAGTTGCACTTAAGCCTCTGGCCATCAAAATGGTGAAAATGATTTGCGCCATGAGCCTTTACACTTCCTCCCATTTCAGTAGAGCCGAAAGTCTGAATACCACTCAATATGTTTGGGTTTTTCTGTCTTTTTTTAAAGTCTGTCTTTCTAGGTCAGTTTGATGTTGCCTACGGGTGATGGTGTGTAAATAGGAGCAGTTGTCTGTTTTGATATTGACCCGCGGCCCTCTGGGAGCTTCTTTCTCTGTTCTTTACTAAGATCCCAGGTGACTCAATTCTGTTTCTCCTCACTGAAGCTGCAGGGTCTGTTCTTGTTGTTCAAATGGAGATGCATGTGACTTGGCCCAGATGAGTGGATTTAGACTTACCCCACAGCATAGCTCTATGCTGAAATAGACCACCCTGCTGCTTTTGGGTTCTTCTTATGTAGCCACACCTCTTTCTCCAGCAACCTAAGAAATGTAAATCTAGAGAAGGAGTGAAGGACAGTCCTTATTTGTGCAAGTGGGATGCATGGTGGATGCCAATATCAAACTTAGTCAGTCGATATGTTGCTTTTGGCTCAGCAGGCTCTTGATACCCAACAGCTGTGTTGTTTGAGGCAGAGGTACAGCTACATGACACGAGGTCTGAGTCTAACTTTCAAGATTTAGGTGAAGGGGTCATCCAAACATAGTTTAATGATGGGTGGGAAGTTGAGGCTCATAGAAGAGGTTCATCAAAGCTTTGCAGGGTTGCAGCAAGGCCACAGCATGCTGCAACAAGCTCAACTCTGTATCCAAAGACTGCATCTAAGCTCTGAACTGAACATTGAAAGGACTTCCAACACTAGCTTTTTGAAGCACTGCACATTTAAAAGCTCAGCACCAATTATTAACAGCAGATCCATCGAGTTATGATTGTTTATGTCGCTTTAGCAGTCTTTTAATATGCTTAAAGAGGAAGTAACATAATGTGAATCAGTGCTGAGCTGACAACATTGCTCTCATTCAACAGTGAGGATTCATTATGGATTCATTCACTGATAATGATGATTCAGTATAGTCAGTTTACTTTGAATACTTCTTGGTAAAGATTTGTTTGTATGTGCTAAACACCTCTAGACCAGTGCAGAGCCACACATATTTAAAACTCAAGACTGCATTAGTACCCCCAGGGGCCCCTGGTCACTGAAGCTCATGTCTCCCAAACAACTTTTATTTTCTTCTTTTATTTTATTGGATAACGCTGCTGTCAGTTAGAAACTTTGTAAATCACATAGTTTGTTCTGGACATTCTAGGTTTCTGACAGTGATTGTAATTATCAACAATATTTTTGTATAGAGCCCAACAAAACAAAAAAAAAAACAAAAAAAAGATGATGGGGCCTCATCACTGAAGGCCCCATTCTGCTCAAGGCCCCCTGGGCACCAGATTGCCCTTATGGTAGATCCGGCCATGTTAAAACTAGAGGTGACGAAACGTTAAAGTTTAACAAACCCACATTTTTGTTGTTTTTAAGGGAGCTCAAGTCTCTTGTAATGGACTTCAGTTCCCCTCACTCCCATTTGAATACTGGTCAAGATGTGATGAGAAGTTCTGATAAAAATGAGATTTTTAAAGCTGTGGTCAATTCACAAAGTATAACCAAGTTCAGTTACAGTGGGTACCAGAAGCCTTCTTCATTCATTCTGTATTACATTCACATTTTTTTACAGAGAACAACAATGCCATCACACCAGAACACACATTTCAGTCAATTGAGTTGTCAGTTGAGTTGTGGAAGCCCAGCACAGCCCCGGGGTTCATGACCCCCTGCTGCACAATGTGAATCCTGAGAGTACAAAATATGCTAAATGTCCTGAGAAAATATAGCAAAACAGTGACAGTGATCTGAGAACAATTAATTAAGTGACTTAATTAAGTCAATAACTATGATTTTAACTTGGATTGACTTCAAAACAGATTTCATTATAACCTGGCATATTGCAATAGGATTTTGTGACAACACATCCATAAACAGAAATCGTGGACCAGTGACCTATCGATATATTGCATGTATATTAAAATGTTAATCAATAAAAGATTGAAGATCTTTAGTTGGGGAACATTTCATAGAAATATCAGAGCGACTCCTAATGCTCACATATTTCCAACAATGGTGAAAGAAAACAAGCATTAATCAGCATTTTCTTTTGCTGATTTCATAGTAATTTTGTTAAAATTTGAGCCAAATGTGGATGGAAACTTCACTAATGACACTGATCATTTAATTTACTACATATAAAACGTGTTTATTCATGTGCTGAACATCTCCAATTAGTCAGCAAATCTGATCTTCGTTCCATCAGATCCAGTCTGCTGATCATCTTCATGGTACATTGATCATCTGTGCCAGACCTATTATTTATTGGCATTTAATTGTTAATTGATTGTTTTGGCTTCAGTTAGCTTGATCATTTTACATTAGAGTTGGGCTTGTGGAACAGCTTAAACCAAGCAACTGTTTAAGTTAGCTGAAGTCAGGCTCTCTGCAGGTTGTCCAGCTTTCCCTAACTTCCTCTCTCGAACACCTTCCATATAGTCAGAATATAGAACCCTTATTTACATTCCTCCATCCTCCAGGAAGAGCTGCTGAGGCGAGGCAGTAGAGAGGATTCTAACTGTCTCTGTCCCTGTCCTCATTAGTGCAGAGCTGGTCTGTTTCCTCTCTCTCTCTCTCTCCCTCTCTCCCTCTCTCTCTCTCTCTCTCTCTCTCTCTCTCTCTCTCTCTCTTTCTCTCTCTCTCTCGCACACAGACACACACACATACGTACATACACACAGAGCAATCTCCAGCTCTAAACAGGCTGACAGTTTGAAGATAGGCCCACTGTGCCGAGCAGAGCAGAGCAGAGGGCTGTGAGATGAGAAAGCCCCTGAGTAAAGGAGAATGCAGGCGAACGCTTGTAATTGGAGCCTGAGTATCAGCTGCCAAATATCTCCTGTTGGTTCTCTTTTGCTTTTTTCCGCTATTACTCTGCTAATACTATGCCATCTATGCATGCAAATGAGGCAGGGCACACTTGGCAGAGTTCCTGGCTTCAGCTGGTGGCTGTCACAGGGAGAGCATTGCTCACTTTTCTCCCACTGATCGCTGACACAAAAAGACACACACATATATATATGTTACCTTAAGTTGAGGTTTCCAGTGCATCTATAATAAAATGCAGACCTGTTATGTAGCAGTGCTTTTCAGCCAAGCATTGCAGTATTACTCTAGCTCATGTCAACTATTTCTATAGATCTGTGATGTGTTTAAGGGCTGTTGAAACAGAGCAACACAGTATTTTCTATTTTATTATTGGAATTTTGTTGAATTAAAGTAGTTCTTCTACAATCACTGAACAGTTTTAGTGGAAGGAGCTTATAAACCAACAGCAAAAGTATTTTAAAATCAATTCTTTCACATATAGGAAGCCAGCGTAAAGACCTCAGAATTGGAGTGATACACTTTCTTAGTCTTAGTGAGTGAGTTAGTTTAGTTTTCCCAAATCCTGCTAAGACACTAGTCCTTTAATCCTTCATATAGTCTTCAGGTGACAGTAGGCTGACTTTGTAATTATGTCAATGTGGCTGTTGAAATTCAGGTCCGAGTCCATGACTACACCAAGATTTCTGGTTCTGGTTTGTGGTTTTATCGATTGAAGCTGAGCACTGACTTTTAATCCTTCTTTCTTGGTTCCAAAAGAAATGACTTGAGTTTTTATCTTTGTTTAATTAAAGAAAATTGTGGCACATCCAATCACTGATTTGTTCAGTGCACTTACTCATTACTTCTACTGGACCATAGTCCCCTAGTGATATGATAATGTAAATGAATGTGTCATCTGCAAAAATGATTATATATTTTGTTGTTTCCCATCTATGCTAGTGGGAGCATGTAGATGGATAGTGTAGATGTTAAACATAAGAAGTACCAGAATGGAGCCTTGGGGAACTCCACTAGTCATTTTTGTCCGCTCAGATGCGTAGTTATCTATTGAAACAAAGTAGTCCCTGTCCTTTAAGTTGGATTCAATCAGTTTAGTAATGTGCCAGAAAGACTCACCTTGTTCTCCAGTGTAGAAACATGTTGTGGCCGACTGTTTTGAATGCATTACTGAGATCCAATAATACCAAGATGTAAATTCTGTCACTGTCTGTGTTTAAGCAAATGTTACTGAAGACCTAAAAAAGAGCTGTGTCAGTGCTGTGGTATGGTCAAAATCCTGACTGCAAGACATCAAAACAGCTGTTGAAAAACCATTTTATTATTTAATTAATTAAAAATGGTAGGTTTGATATGGGTCTATGATCATTCATTAGTGACATGTCTAGATTGTTCTTCTGTATAATGCCCGTCCACGTCTTTATGGTTAATTGGATACAATTGTGTAATGGTATTTGACTTGATTTCAGTGGACATTGGTACAACACATACCCTGTACCTGAGATGGAGGCTTGTCAAATTTTTTGTCAATTGCAGGCCCTGGTGGATAGAAGGAGGGTTTGTTAGCCTGTCAATGGTAGCAAACGAGGCATGTGCATTATTATTGTTTTTGGTGATGACATCAGAGAAGGACAGCCGTACATTTCTTGGTTCCAAATTATAATATGCAGTCTCTCTTTATAGATGTCAAAATAAATATGGAGATTTGCTTTTTACTACCTGCTTTCAGCTTTTAAGATGTCAATCTGGGAATGCAACAAGCCAAACAAAAGGCAGGCAGCATAAGGTCATTAGCCTAGCCTGGTGTAGCTTCATCCCACTTAACTACAAATGTCACAGTTCAATTCTACTCAACTTTCGTACCGGTCTTTTTAGCTATGTGTCTTTGTCTTTGTATATATTTTAAACCACTAAATAAAGGCAAAATATAAAATCAACTAAAAGATTCTAGCAGTCAAATGATCGGACAAATAAGGAGCATAAATCTTACCCCTGTTTACACTCATGTTGCACATGTAGATATGTGATCAGTTGTTGAGAGCCATTGTTAGCCAGCAGCTGTGTACTGTTACTATGGTCACCTGGGTGCTGTGTCACACTTTGTCGCTCCTACAGTACTTACGTTTCAGATAATGTTGGAGATAATAATAATCGGAGAACAGTTTCCAGCCGTGTGTGTTGTATTATATCTGTGTGTATCCTGAGGATGAACCTGCCGTCTTTTCCCACCTGTGTGTATGCAGGGCCAGGTGGTGAGGCTAAGCTTACACCGAGGGAACATCTCTGCAGAGGCTGGACCGGCTGCTGTCTGAAGCACTCTTGTCTTAAGTAAATTATGACATGATGTGTTGACAGACCAAACAAAGGCAAAGAGATATTCCCATGGTGTAGGATGCCGGGCCTCCAGGCTGAACACACCACACACTTTGTGTTCCCATACAGGCGAGCTAGAGCTAATTGCATGTTAGTCACGTTAGGATTACAGAAATGAAAGTAAAGGCTGTTTACTTTGGCTCAATGTAGCAGTTCATCCCATCTGTAATTTGCCTTCATAAATACATGTTGTACATGTATAGAGTTGCTGCTGTAAGTCATTAAATCACTGATTGTTATCGTTTCTGTCTCATCATTACAGAAAGGTGGATACAGTAATACATTTAATATATTTTTCAATGTGGATTTTTTTAACATATATTCTGCTATCACATCTTTGTCTCTCAGCTCTTCAAAATAGAGCTGAAACAATTAGTTTCAAACTGCTGTAAATTCATCTGCAACAACTTTGATAATCAGTTGATCATTACAGTTGTTTATTCAAGCAAAAAAGGCAATTAATCTTTGATTCCAGAATCTCCACTATGTGGAAATTTGCTGATTTCCATCTGTTTTGTATAATTACAATTTTAATGGGCGGTTTTTGTTTGTTTGTTTTTTGTTTGTTGTTTTGGCCTGTACAGTAGGTCAGACAAAATAATCACTTGAAGACATCATGCTGAGCTTTTTCCTAATTTGTGACGGGAAGTGATTTGCTATTGTCTGACATTTCATAGAGCAAACATTTGATTGAATAATCCAAACAATCAATAGATTGACCAATCATGAAAATCAGCCCTACACCAAACATATCTCATCTTCTGCTCTTTTCTGATTTTCTGAACTATCACGCATCATCACAGCACAACAGTTCCCTCACTCTCACAAGATGTATGTAAAGATTTGAACTGAATTTTCTTGGTGTAAAACTTATTATGTCAGTCTTGGTGTAAGCTTATATAAGGCCAATTGGCTGTATTCTTAAATTACAATACTTATAGTACTCACAGGGAGCAGTAAACATTGTAATTCAGTTCAGCCAGAGATTTTTACATCTTGCCTCATCACACCACCAAAGGAAAAAGTAAATCTGTGATATCTATAATAAGGGGGAAAAAAGGCACAATGACCTTCAGAAAGGTTATGGTGCAACAGAGAGGCAACGAAAGACATCAGGAGGAGGTGAAACAAAGAGAAATAAAGAGACTAATGCTGACAGACTTGAGTCAGTCAGTCAAATAAACTATTAAACTGAACTTTCAACAGTCTGCATTGATTTTTCGCCATTAAAATTACATGAAAGACATTTTAAATGACATTTCTTTTTATGGCGTGTGTGTGTGTACACAACATTTTACATAAAACATAAACATGGAAAATTAAAGATTTATGAATCAAATTTCAAAATAGCTACAGGTCATAGAAAAACAACAGACTATATAATATGCAGTTAAATCTTTGTAGAACAATATCGTCTGGTGCTGCAACAGCAGCAGTTTTGAGGGCGATTGATCCTCTGTTTGTGGTATTCTACAAACCACTATGAAATATATGTTCATAATTTCAACAGATTTACAACAGAATCATGTTATATTTGACATGCTGATGTGTTGAAGTACTAGTATCTTGTTACCAACTGATGATTGTTAACCCTGTAACACCCTGTGACAGTGTTGGGAAAGTTCACTTTCTACAAGAACTAGTTCAAAGTTCAGCTCTCAAATTTTAAAATTAACTAGTTCAGTTCATAGTTCATAATTCAAAATTTTGAACTAGTTCATAGTTCTTTTTTTTCAATATGTTGCTGCAAGCTATATATTTTTCAAAATGATTGCCACAGCCCATATAGAACCACAGACAGCAATTATAACACTGAAACTGCGTCAGATTTCAAAGTAGTTTTAAGTAATCATAGGAAGATGCTGTATTAATGGTGGAGGCAGAGTCTGAGGTGGTGCTGCTGCCTTCATTTGTTTTTGCCTCCATGCTTCACATCTTGATGATGCATGCAGCGGTGCGACTCTGTGGTGACTGCTGTTGCCAGATTGGGTGTTTTTTCCACTACATATTAAGACTGTTTACGGTGTTTTAGCTGGGTTTTCTATAGAAATCTGGCACTCTGTTGAACGAAGTTAAACCGTGAGAGAGCGCCGTTCACAAACGCCAGAATGAACGCGTTTACAATAACGTTCATCAGGCAGAAATACAGTATATTCAGTTCACATTCGCCCAAAATATGAACGAGTTCATGAACGATCGTTCATTGAACACGTTCAGGCACAACACTGCCCTGTGAATCATATTTGATACATGAGTTTTAGAGAGCTCTACATCATCAGTGTAGATGACAATTTCCCTCAGAAACTCACAGACCACTGTGCATAGCCAAATTTCTCAAGTGACGCTAATCAGCCAATCAAATCCGTGCATTCGGACATGCGGAGAGACAGGCCTGCCATCTTTATTGGATATAAGAACAGTCTACAATCTAGCCACTAGACACAGATGCTGATGGAACTACAATACTATATCAAGCTACTGAAAAATAACACACACATTATGATGATCTGGATCTTCACTTGATGACATTTTCACAAATTGGACCTCAGTGAATTTGAATTGAATAACCTCGCTTTATAGGGTTAAAAATGATCACAAAACATGAGTCTTTGCAGTTACATCAGTTATCTTAAATTACAATACATTTTTTTCACTACTCATATCATTAACAGGCCATATGTCAAGCTTGACTTTTCTGCTACTGACATCCAAGAAGGAAGCCACCTGAAATGTTCTGGCTTTAAAAGCTGCATTGCCTCCTGAGATTCTGGGGTCTAAGATACTTTAAACAAGTACCAGAGCTGCTCCCATTGGTTTGATTTACTATAAATGCACTCAACCGAACTGGTGTGAAAACCACTGAAGAGCTAAGATTGATTACACTAACTGCAGTCCTCATTCTGTGCAATAAAACCATTCCAAAGTTTAGCCAATAGTAATACAGTATGAGTCTTCAGCAGTCTACAGAACTAGAAATGGGGGTGAGATGGGAAAAAAAACATGCACATGTCCCATCGTTTTTATCCCAGTCATACAAAGGATGTTTCCACTGCTGAATAAGAGCAGAGAATGTGGCGACTTGTTGGGGGGTGGGGGTGGGGACAGCTCTGGTATCTGGCTCATTTGAAGTGTTGATAGGCGAACAGCCACAAAAAGCTGAGTTAATAAGCAATTTAGAGCTTTAAACCCAGTCCATGATGAAAGTTTAATGATATCAACACAAATTTGCTGTCACATAATCTCCCCTTTTAATCAGTTTCCACTGTCAGCACAAGGCTAACAGAAAAACAAGCCTAATCCACCTGATTGACATCTCCTACTAAATTGGCTGGGAGAAGGACGGGAAAATATGTCAGGCAATTAATTAAGTGCATTTTTCTTCTTTTCAAGTTTTTTTTTTTCTTCTTCTTTTTTTGTCTGGAATGCACAGTGGAGTAGCCGGAGACAGAACACACAGAGGCAGTGTTGGTGAATTACTGAGGTCAGTCAATGGTCAGTTGTGTAATCTGATAATATGTGCCTGTAAACTGGAGCTACACATGATCAGACTTCATATCAACCCTGAGAGATGTAAAGCCATGGAGCTGCCAGACCAGCACACACACACACACATACACACACACACACACACACACACACACACACACACACACACACACACACACACACACACACACACACACACACACACACACAAAAGCACATGAGTACAAATGTGGTTGATGTTTTTGCACTAATGTGGTAATAAAGGATCTATAAGTGTTTTTAATTTGAGCAGTGCTTAAAAAAGATCATATCTTAATATCAAAACTTTGATATTGTCCAATAAGATGCTGTTCATGAATTTGGTGCTGCCTATAAGAATATTCAGTCTATTTGTGAGCCCAGTAAAATTGACATCACAGTGTGACATGGACCAAACTGTGAAGACGACTTTCTGCTTCTTCCTTTAATTTCTCATTTGGATTTTTCTCCAGAATCATCCTACACTTATTGGCTTCTTACAAGCTTTAAACAACACTGGCATACAATAACATCAACTTATAAAGTAGCTGTGTTAGCAAACAGTTGCTCATGTCCACATCCAGCAGACACAGAGTTACATTAGCATTGATTTGGAGTCTAATTTGTGTCCACATGAGGACCAGTATTCACTCTTTTAGCTTAGCTTTGATTTCCATCAGCTCCTGAGGGAAATATCTGTCTCTTTAGCTGCTAAATGATCCACTGTGTTCACCAGCTAGTCACTAACTGTGTCTGCAGACAGCTGCATGCTGTGCCAGAAAATGGGTTTGATTAGAGTAATAAGATTGACTCAAAAATAGTGACACTGACTCTAAAACCAAAACAATGACCTGAAAGACCCAAAAATGCTCCGTAGAGCTGAGAGACACCTGTCACATTACAAGTTGTCATTTGATCTGTTGATTATATGAAATTATTGATTGTGCAGCTTTAATTTTGTCAGTGCAAAGTAATTTCACATTCAGAAAATCATTTAAGACTTGTCAACATAAACATTAGCTAAAACCAAAAGCACTTTGCTGTGTGGTGAACAAGTGACAAGGGGACAGTTGAAATTCATTGCTGAAATAAAGAAATCAAACAAACAAAACACTAGATGTATTTTCCATTAAGTGTTCAGCACCCTCTGTAGGACAGAACAACCTCCAGGTAATTAAAGTTTTACACCTATGCTTTATCTACTCTATTCATTTGTTAAATTTATGGTCACAACCAGTGGTGTGCACAAGGGGGTAGCGGAGGGGGGCGGTCGCCACCCCTCGTGGCCCAATTGTTGAAAAACGCGTGCTAAGGTGCCCTCTTTGGAGCCAAATCGCGTGCTAAGGTGCCCTCCTGGTTGGCAAAGCACACTTGGGTGGCAAAAACACGCACTGAAGTTCCCTCTTCACTTGCGAGAACACGCTGTATGTGCCCTTTTTTTCCCTTTTCGCCCCTGCCCTTCAAAAAGTCTGTGCACGCCACTGATCACAACAGCTAATTGATAATCAAAAATGTACCAAAAATAGTGAATAAAATAGTGGTAACTAGAGATAAAACCAATTAATCAATCTTTATTTATGTACCAGGCAGATATACTGTAAATACTGTTGTCAATAAGAGCATATCCTCAAATTCAGTTTGAAAATAAAATGTGTTTCTGCTGTCTTTTGCACTCAGTATACCAATTAATGTATACTACTAATGTTATTGTACTAAATCAGAGCAAAACATTACTACAATTATGTTTTTTTCTGTTAGTGTATTGTGTGTGTTGTTAATAAATTATGATTATGGTTGGAATATATTTTCAGTGCTGAAGGCACCAGAATACTGTGCAGTAGTATTTGTACTGTGTGTGACTCTTTGATTCTTATGTGGTCTGAAACAGCTGTGTTATCTATACACAGTTACACTATCAACCACAGATCAACGCTACACAAAGACCCATTCTGTTGGAGTGTATTGAGCAGGACTGATAGCTGGTCTTTCTATATGTGTGTGTAATACTTGACCACATAGTCTGATTCACTTGCAGCTGTATTAACAGTCAAAATAAAAAACTCTCACAACAGAAAGGTGAGAATCCAGTCTTTACTATTTGGGTCTGCTGCACTTTGTGGTATAGACATTAGCTGCTATTGTTGACAGTGATACTCTTTTGTCCTGTAAAAGTGCCTGAGTTGATTTTAATAAAGCAATTCTGACACCTAGTGGTGAGTAGGAGCTGAACAGCTGTTCTCAGTGGGATCATGAGATGTTACAAGTGTGCAGACTTGGAGAAATACAGTCCACCAAGGATGTTTTCTGCTCTCTGTGGTACTGCTAGTGATTGTTGCCTCCCACAGCTTGAAGGCTGTTTGTTTCAAGTGTTTGCTTTACGTCTGAGACTTTATCTCTGCTGGATCTGTTAGAGGACACTTCTGTTTGGAGTCAAGAAGAGAAAAGGAGGGAAAAGTATGTTTGACCACCACTGACAATGCAAGCATGTTGGTCAGTCCTCTGGTTTGTGTTATGGATTACTTTGCAGTCTGTCTCTGTGTCTGTAGTTGTCATTCTCCACCAGTCCTCCAAAGGCCTTAAGGCTTTTCTCTCTTTTTGTTTGGACTGGACTGAGTGGAAGAAAGTCTTTTTGAGTTTTATCTCTTAAAGGATTCTGCCATGATATGATTGTCTTGATTGGTTGTCTTTATTAGTTAGATTGTATTCATTGAGTTTCCAGGTTTGTGATTTTCTGTTGGCCCTGTGTTTTTCCTCTTTACTCCTCGCCAATCAACTCCCATCTAGGCCTTGTATCTCACCACATGTTTCCTGTTTTTTTTCATTAGTTCAGTTTGTATTTAAGTCCTGGTTTTCAGCTCAGTTTTATTGGATTTATTTGGTTTTGTTCTTCTCTGTTTCTGATCTGCCAGCCTTGTGTTGACTGCACGCGCCTTTAATAAAGAGATTAAAGGCGCCAGAGATTTTTCAGCCAGCAGTCTCCTGTATTGGGGTCGACCTGCTCCACTTCACTTTACAATCTGCTACAGACTGAAAAATCACAACAACTAACATAGATTGCCATGAAGTGTTGTTCAGACAAAGAGGATGAATCCAACTGACTTTGGTGATCCCTATGACACTAATAACATCTATATTTTCGGTAAGGTGCCTTAACTGTTGGAGGGGTTGCTGTGAAATTGGCCTCACACAGTCATACCCACCTCAATCGGACGGACAATCACTTTGATGATCCCTTAATTTTATTGTAAATACCTCAATTTAGGACCAAATACCTGCAAAACTAATGACAAGATGGCAGGAATTGTTTCTTTATTTGCTGCCAGTAGACTAATTTGCTTGTTGATTCTAAATACTCTAATATGCTAAAATAGCATTTAGATGAGAGAACACTAATACTCTCTAAAACTGTTTTTTTAAAGAAATCTGCTTTGGTGGATAAATTAGTTGGATTGGCAACAGGAGCATATCTTTTTCCCTGCTTTTCCTCATCGACCCCAAACCCACTATAAGCTGAACTGTGGCTCCATGTGAATGAACAAAATGCTGCAAATCAGTACCGCATGTTGGCGACCAAATAGCAGCTGAAAATGCAAAAATGCTGTGGAGATGGTGTATTTGACCAAGCAGTTACTGTCAGTGCTGAAAATCCTACCCTGATTTTTACCCCTGGTTTTTGGGCTATCAGAAGTACTGTCTATGAAGCAAGGACTTATGGAGTAAAGGAACTGGCCCAAGAACTAAATTTAGATCCTAGTCCCTTTGGCTGAAACACAGGTAAAGATCTTGTGTTCCTAAAAAAGGTTACTGGTCTACTGGTTACATAGAGCCTGTGAAAGTCCAGACTATTCCTACATATTTTTAAAAACTCTCACCAGAGAAGTCTAAAGGTTTTACATTTATTAGAATCAACTGATGGTGTCTTATTACATTTCAAACTAACTTAATAATAATAACAGACTCTTACAGTAACTGACTTTTAGAGAGCTGCAGTTTCTTCAGTTGACCAGCAGAGGGAAGCAATGCTCTGCTTTTACCTGATGGAATACTGACAGGTATCTAATTCCTCCTGTCAGGATCACCTTATTATGCTTGCTAACATACCTGTACTCATTATAAAATGTTCTTTTATACTGGGAACAAAAACACAGGGTGATGAGATTGGTGATGTTTGAATGATGTAATGTGGTGCTGTGACTCAAGCCGGACGGGCCATCCGTGATGCAACCCCTCTCAGACTGACATCTGATCTCTGACTGATGAGCTGAGGGATTTGATTTATGGACTTCACCTTGAAGAGGCACAGAACAGTTTGGTCAAAGAGAGGATGAGTGTGAGAACAAGGCTTCAACAAAGACTTATTTCCACATCCTTCCACATGATGAAATGCTGGGTCAGATGTCTCCCTGACACCTTGATTCTACTTCTCAAAATGCTGTTTATCTGCTCGGATGAAGGATAGCAGCTGAGCAAATAGAGAATACCTGTATTACATCACTGTCTATAGCACCTGGTATTAGACAACTATTTTTGAATTTAATACCGAAGTATTTTGTGTAACAGCTACTGTTATGTAACTGAGTGCAGGTTGTGAGAATATAGATTTCCATAATAATAATTATCGCAATTACTTGATTTACTAGATATTTTTTATATTAATTGGTATGGGTAAATCTGTATCCAACATACATAACCATAAACAACTCTGTTACAAAACCAAAAAGAAGGTAAAGAATCAACAAAAGGCAAATGAAATGTACAATTTTAAATCTAATCATTATGAACCTTTGCGCATAAAGATGTGTCATCATGTTCGTCCCTTCTTAACTACAATGTCTACAAAACCATCCTGAACAGAGTACAGCAGTGTGCATTGCTGTTGCATGTAACACTCTCATTGCTGATATTATGATTTAATGGTGCAAAAATAAGTGTTTGAATAGTTGAATAAATACCAAATGACCAGTGCTTCTATAATTTACTATGGCATATACCTACTCGTGTATAATATACAATACACGTATTAATGTAGAACTTAGTTTCATCTTAAGAACCACAGTGCTGCAGTAGTATACAGGACACAGGTGATTGTTTTGGTGTGCCTGGGTTGAAAGATCTAGGTAGAAACTGAGTCATTTATTTATTTATGGATTTTTGTTGTTGTGTATTTGTGTTAAAGTTAAGAAGAGGATGGGGTAAAGGAAAGCATCTACAACTAATAATTGATTATATCTGCTATTTATTCTTATGATTATGCATTTAGTCTAAAATGACAGAAAATAATGAAAGTTGGAATGATAGTTGTCACCGATCCTGTTCATAATTTTTATGGACAGGATTTCTAGGCGCAGCCAGGGTGTAGAGGGGGTCCGGTTTGGTGACCTCAGGATTGGGTCACTGCTTTTTGCAGATGATGTGGTCCTGTTGGCTTCATCAGACCGTGACCTCCAACTCTCACTGGATCGGTTCGCAGCCGAGTGTGAAGCGGCCGGGATGAAAATCAGCACCTCCAAATCCGAGGCCATGGTCCTCAACCGGAAAAGGGTGGAGTGCACTCTTCGGGTCGGGGATGAGATTCTGCCTCAAGTGGAGGAGTTCAAGTACCTCGGGGTCTTGTTCACGAGTGAGGGAAGGATGGAACGGGAGATCGACAGGCGGATCGGTGCGGCGTCTGCAGTAATGCGGACTCTGCACAGATCCGTCGTGGTGAAGAGAGAGCTGAGCCGAAAGGCGAAGCTCTCGATTTACCAGTCGATCTTCGTTCCTACCCTCACCTATGGTCATGAGCTTTGGGTAGTGACCGAAAGAACAAGATCGCGGGTACAAGCGGCCGAAATGAGCTTCCTCCGTAGGGTGGCTGGGCTCTCCCTTAGAGATAGGGTGAGAAGCTCAGTTATCCGGAGGGAGCTCGGAGTAGACCCGCTGCTCCTCCACGTCGAGAGGAGCCAGATGAGGTGGTTCGGGCATCTAATCAGGATGCCTCCCGGACGCCTCCCTGGTGAGGTGTTCAGGGCACGTCCCACCGGTAGGAGGCCCCGGGGAAGACCCAGGACACGCTGGAGAGACTATGTCTCTCGGCTGGCCTGGGAACGCCTCGGGGTCCCCCTGGAAGAGCTGGACGAAGTGGCTGGGGAGAGGGAAGTCTGGGCTTCCCTGCTTAGGCTGCTGCCCCCGCGACCCGACCCCGGATAAGCGGCAAGAAGATGGATGGATGGATGGAATGATAGTTTTATCTTGCTGGGTTCCTTTAGGGCTGGCTGAATGGTTAGACAGGTCAGTAGATTTATCCGTACTATGAATAGTCCGAAACTGCACACACAGACTAAGTAGCTGAAAATATGGGTTAGTTCTTTATTCAGTGTAACACAATGTGTGTGTGCGTGTGTGTGCGTGTACATGTGTAGACGCTCTTCCCTGTGAATGGTTGTTTTTACCTTTGCTTTCCTCCATATCTCTGAGCCATTATAGATGGTTAGTCTGAGTTTGAATTGAATTTGAGATGTGGTGTTATCAGGCACTCGTTATATGTTCTGTAAAGGGTTTATGATAAGTGCTGCACTACATGGAACAGTTAAACAAGATGTTACACAGAGAAGCTGAATGCACTTTTGTATAAGTAGTTTTTCATTTAGTGGAAAAAATTACTTTTATTGTTTGAACAAAACTATACAATCACATTGTAAAAGTGAGTTGTAAACTATATGTGATGCTGACAGTTTGAACATCAACATTTATGTCTAACAGCTGTGCAGAGAAATAAACGCTGTGACCCTGAGAGAAGCTGTTGACGGGTCTGAGATTGAGCCAGAAAAGAGGGTTACAGATGCAGATATTATTGTATCAACTGAGCATCAATAGTCCCATTATATTAACTGGCTAAACGTTTTGCTAATAGCTATAGCAATTTAAAAAATAAGGTATTATTGTCTTTATACTGGCCCTAAATAGCCAAAACTATATGAATGCCACCTTCATGTTTTATTAGGTTAATCCAATCTAAAAATATAGTTAAGGATAAAATATCACTTTAAAAAAAAGTGATAATTTTCTATATTTAGTCATTTAAATGTCATTGCTACCATTTGACCTCTAGGGGGTGCAATTGCATATCTGCTGAAATCACAACTTGTGCAGATGGTCAAAATAATGTGTTAGTTGATTTTGTGCTTTAAAAAATTAAAGTTTCAAGATATTAATTGTGTTATATGATGCATTTTGACTACCTGTATGTATTTATTGAAGTTTGTGTTCCTAGGTTTTGGTGGACAACAACGTTTTGTGTGTGTTTTGTGTACTAAATGCTTATTCAGAATCCTGGACCACCTCCTGAAAGCAAAACCGCTCCATGAAATAAAGTGACACCCAGCAGTCCAAAAGTATTCCACCAACGCAGCACCATGAGGACGTAAATAATACACACTGACAGTTCATTCAAACAAAAAACAGCCCATTAAGTCTAATGTAAGTGTGGTTGGGCTGGGCTGGGCTGAACTGTCCTCACCCTTCATTATGCAGGTGATGATGGATGCTGCTGCCCATCGATTGACAGTTAACCCAGGCTATTTCCAGACAGGGAAGATTAGAAGGATTAACGCAGTCGAGGGTGAGAAAACCACTCACCTTCCACACTCTGAACTCTGGCTGTCTACATCATGTGCCTGCTGTTGTTGACAGAAATTCATTCGCCGTTCAAAGCCCTCAGAAGCCCTCGGGGAGCCATCACTCAAGCTTTCTGCCGACTTTCTTACCACATTTTAATTTACACTGATTTAGTGGCTCATGGTGTCGAGAAGTCAAACCTTAGCAACCACAAAGCAGAGATCCTGCAAGCTATATATTTATACAGCACAAAATCATAACAGAAGTTATCTCAGGGGATTTTTCACAAAGAACAAGTCTAGACCTGCGAACAGTGGCAAGGAAGCTTGCTATTGACTTTTTATTACAATTTGAAGACAGCAGTTTGACTATTGGAGATGCTTCGCTTCAGGCCAATCAGGTCCATCACAAACACTGAGAATTCAGGTAGCCATAGGTGAAACATATTTTCGTGTCACATTAACCACCTAAAGAGACGGAAATGTTCTATCAGTATTTTCCCCTCTCGCAGTGAGAGTGAACAGCACCTTCTGACAGGAAACTTGCTGTCCTGGTGTGTTTCCTGTAAACACAAGCTGCTGACTGAGTTTTTGATAGAGGATGGAGCATCTCAGCATGTCATCCATCTCTGCTGCATGCATCAGGAAACGGTTTTCATTATGTGTTGAGTGTTGCGCCAGATTTTCATGTGCAGGCACGTGCAAGAGAAAGAGAAAGAAATGACTGTGAAGCCATGTGTCCATGAGTTTTACTGTCTGAGTTTCATCACTTTCAGACTGAGTGAACTGATTTCAGGGTTGTTTTTTTTTACTTGAACTCAAATTATACACCTGATTCAATTTCAGTGACTTGAATATAAGTTAATACATACAGTAACCAGCCACTTCATTAGGTACACCTGTGCAATGTAATTCAATCCAATACAACAGCTTGGCTTTAAATTCTACAGGTCGTACTAAGTGGTGGTGGCATACTGGGTTGCATTATATTGAATGGTGTTCCTAATATTTTGCCCCCCTCATATATGTTAATGGAGTGGACAAAATATTGGGAACACCATTCAATGTAATGCACCCTAATAGACCACCATCACCCACTATGACCTCAATAATAAACATAAAGCAGCATTATCACCTTCCTGACAATGTCCACAAAAACTGAAAATGTATAAACTTCATAAAAGTAGAAAATATAGCAGAGCTGTTGTATTGGATTGAATTACATTGCACAGGTGTACCTAATACAGAGGTCAGTGAGTGTATATTTAAAAAAAGAATTGCACATGTGAAGCCTTATAAAACACTTAAAAATAACTTATCAAGCTTTTTTAAAAACACTTTCTGTAAATAAAATATCACAAATGATTTTAACTTTAATATTAAGTACTTAGTTATATATTTAGCTGCTCATCCAACATTTTTAAGGCCTCTTCTTACTTCCATAGACACCATACAATATCAGGTAATCATTATTGGAACAGTACATCTGCAGCCACTAGTCAAGTCAAAATATGTATAAAGCACATTTTAAGTGCTTTACAGAGAGGTTCAGATTTGATTGATGGTTACAATAAATAAAAAACACACAGGATCAAAGATAAAAACACATATACGATAGAACATTTAGATAAAATTACAATACAACCAGCAGAACAATCATTTAAATTCTGCAACAGATTCCAACAACAGGGAACAACATTAAAATGCCTTTTCTCTGTTCATAAAATCAGTCCTTGAATGCAGCATACATATAATTTATTGGATGGCTCTGCAGTGTGAGGCTGTATTAATAACTCCACGCTGGACTTGAACACGGCAGGTTGTTTATGACTTTAACACATTTGAATGAGGAGTTCTCCAAGAACACCATAAATGTGGCGTTAGACTCTTTGGTTGTTGTTGACGTTGCTGCGCCGCTGCTGACGTCACCAGACGGGGGTAGTCTTTAACGCATCAAGCTTCCGTGCGTGTACACCCTGTTTTGATTTCAAAATAAGAGCACGACTTCCGTTTTGTACAGAATAAACATTAAATCAGTAGTTTTGTTCAGTGGAGTGAGCTGACTTTTAACACGTGTGTTTACATTGCAGCATGTTATTTCATAACAAATAGACCCAGCTGTGCCAGAGGGAGGATGATTACAGATGTGGCTGTGATTATGCAGTAGTCTATAAACAGAAATATATGTTTATTAAACATGAGTTTCAGTCTTCAGCAAAGTGTTATTAAGTGGCTACACAGTTGAAGTGAATCTTGTGTACAGTAGTAATACAAACATACTGTAAATACTGATATCTTTAATTTGGATAAAGCAGCAGATGCAACTCAAGCCAGCTTGACCTTGATTTGACAGCCATGTGGCTTATCTGTATGTTTGGAAGGTGTTTTGAACATATGAAGCATGTTGTGCAGTTTCATCAAAGCAGTCTTTTCAATCAGTTTCACCATATTAAAATAGAGAAATCTCACTCTAGACAACTTCAAATGGTGTAGAATCAATTGCTAGTATCCACGTATCCTCAAAGGTTTGGTGTATTTTCTGGTATGGTGATAAACCTACTAGAGTGCAAACATATCATAAAGGCAGTTTATTACAAGGTGAAACTGTATTGTTATTTAATGAACTGGTAAAGATTGTAGATGCCATGCATACTGCATAGCCTATATGCAGGTATAGGCTATATACAACAGACCTGTACAACAACACCACCCACAAACCTCATTTTCACTGACAGTATTATAATGCTTTCTTTGGAGGATCATTTAATGTTAAAGGTTTTAGATAATTGAATATATTGTTCATCACAAGATACATATTGCTTTTATTGTTGTTTTCAAATTTAAAGTTATTGCTGTGTGGTGCATTTGAACATGCATAATATATAAAATGCTTAAAGGCATGAAAAGGTTAAAAGATACAAGTTATGGTCACATAAAAAAAATGTTTTTCAAACTTTTTAATATCAAGGACCCCTTAACTGACACTGCAGACCCCCATCTCATAAGATTTCTGCTTTTTGACATCTTATAACAGAAATAACCTATGTGAATACATAATGTCAACCTACATTCTCTCTATCAGGGGGCGACTACACTGGCTCCAAAAATAAGTTTGTATAGGCTATTAGTCTATGGGAAAATTAAGTGTGAATCTGTATACTATAAATCATGGTTGGATGAAGAGAACTGGATACAATGTTGGAGGCGGACCCCCTGTTCATTGCACAGTGGTGCATGAAGCCAAAGAAGACACTTCATGCTGAACAGAAATTGCCTGGATGAAAACATAGTGTGGAGGCGGGCATGGTTTGGGCAGTGTGTATGAGAGAGAGAGGCTGGGCTGAGCTGTCTCAGTAGGAGCAGCGCCAGGTGTGTTGATTGGCACAGCTGGGCTGAGCTGTCTAATCAAGCTTTCCTGTTTCTGGGCAGTAGTGGCTGGACTGAGAGGGAGCTGCAAAGGAGAGCCAGAGGAAAGGGCTGAAGTATTTTGAGCTGGAGACTATTTATAAGAAGAGCTGTGTGCCTGAGTGCAGGGCAGCAACCCATTGAGCATTTTCTTGTATATTTTTGCTCAGTTTTATAACTTTTAGGCTTTTTGTATAGATGATTTGTTCTTATTCATTTATTTATTTATTGGTGTAGCCTATATATTTGAGCTATTGGATACATAATTTCCCCTATGGGGATGAATAAAATCTATCTATCTATCCATCTATTCATCCACCCATCCACTCACTCACTCACTCACTTACTTACTTCTGGCTCCGAAAAACCAAGATGGCAACAGTCAAAATGCCAAAGTCTGGACTTCAAAACGTTAGTCCACAAACCAGTGGGTGATGTCACAGTGACTATGTCCATTATTTTAATACAGCCTATGCTTACTTAAGGATAGAGTTGCAGTGAAAATAAATGACTCCCTTTGAAACACCTCAATGGCCCCTGAACACTGCAACGGCTTTATTTTGAAATCCGGAAGTATCAGTGAGCGACTGCAGCTTACTCCGCGTCTCTTTGCTGCCGCTGATTAAACGCTTTTGTGCAAAGACTTTGTCCTGCATCACTTCCTCCCTCCCAGCACTGTGCAGTAGGCGGGGAGGTGTGAGGAGCGCGCGGCTCTTCACTCCTTCATGCTGCTCAGGAGCCATGGCGGAGCACCGTGAGCAGCACGCAGCGGCTTCCTGCCCTGCAGCACACGACACACTGCTGACACTCTCGAAAGTTTGACAACACATCTGCTGCTGGAGCTTGTCACACATGACCGCTTTAACTTTTCTCTCAGTGGCATGTACCTGACCTCCGTGGGATCATAGCGACGCACAAAGTGCTTTTTCTTCTTACAGGACGTCCGTGCAGAGCGACTCTTTCATATTTTCAATCCGTGTCAGAGGAGGTGAACATGGGGGCGAAGCAGAGCAGCCCGGCGGCTAATCCAGCTGCTAACGGACGGACCAGAGCGTACTCCGGCTCGGATCTGCCCTCCAGCACCTCCAGCAGTAACGGGAGTAACGGGAGCAGGACAGCCGCCGGAGGGGTGAGGTACCACGCTTACAGTGCGTCTGGAGCCTCCGGAGCCACGTCCAGCACCAGCCAGCACATCGGAGCCAGGGCCAGGTCTGCGGGGGGCTCAGGAGGCTCAGGGATCAGACCACAGTCCGGCATCAACATACCGAACAGCAGCGGAGCCTACAGCTCCCAGGAGTCCGGAGGCAGCAGTCCGGAGGAGGCGGCGGACAGAGATAGGAGGCTGCTGATAGGTTCATTACCAGCACACCTCTCACCTCATCTATTCGGAGGTAAGAGGGCAGAGTGTGTGTGTGCGTGTGTGTGTGTGTGCGTGCGTGGTTGTGTGTACAGCTCAGTGAACTCAAGTGACACTGACACATGACTGTTTACGAGCAGGGCTGTCAGATGGGTCAGGATGAGGGCCAGTCTAATCCAAATGATACAGTGTAATTAATATACAATATTATAGAGGAATGATTATTACTATAGAAAGAGGTCACGTCACTGCTGAACATCATTTCACATTAAACATAAATGACATACAGATAGTTTCAGACAAGCAGTGATTTTAGAAATACAGTGATCATGAACCCATGAACCCATGAACCCATGTGCCCCCCCCCCCCCAAACCTTCATCACTAAATTATTATCCAACACCAAAACTTAAATTCATACTTTTATTTGGATTTGTCATATTTATTCATAACCTGTGTAACTACATCTCATTTCAAAGCCTGTTTTCAGAGCTGTCTCCACATTGGCCAGAAATCAAACCATGGCCGTGTAAACATTTAAATCCTACAAATAGTCTATTTAAACACACCGAGTCTTAGAATAGTGGGCTCAGCCAAGAAAATACACAGTGTGTTAGTTTAGTTAGTACATCTTTATAATGTAAATCCCCTGCATGTTGCTAAAACTCACAGACAGTTAAGTGAGGTCATGGCCTCTCTGTGCTCTGGGGTCACTGAGGCTCTGGAGCCAAATAGTAGACATGAGTGATGCTGAAACAATCAGTGGATTCAGTTCATTCATTAATCAACATTCTGATATGAAGTGTTTCTAAGTGTTGGTTTCACTTCCTCAAATGTAACAATTGGCTGTTTTAATAGCACTGAAATTGAATGTTTATGATTTTTAAACTGCTGGTCGAACAAAACATACATTTTTCAATTAAAAAAAAATTGAACATAATATCAATCAATCAAAATGAATTTATATAGCAGCTCTCTTACAGGTTAATGTGGGTCAAAGTGCTTCATAGTTGATAGTTGACAAGCTGATAATAAGACAGAACAATGACAATATAAAGAAAAGGAACAACAACAGAATCTATAATAAAAAAGTTAGTGTAAAAACTAGGTTAAAAAAGATTAAAAAGACGATAATAGTATAAATAATATAGAATAATGAATGATAGTAATAATAAAATAAGAGATTATATGCCTGACTGATCCGTGTGTGATGGTTTAAAAGAGAAACTGACTAAATAACATGAATACTTATGTTTAAAAGGAAGATCTGTGATTTAAATCAGAGTACCTGTTACAAGCCTGAACACTTTCACCTTACACACACACACACACACACACACACACACACACACACACTGCGGTTTGATAAGCAGACGTACAGAGAAAGCAGAGCAGTGTTAATATGACTGCTATGTACACACACACTGGTGGAGATGCCTGGGAGGCGAGCGAGTAGCGTCTGCTGGTTTATAATGGCGTTCATGTGTGAGGACGATGACTCACACATGTGATCGGAGCCAAACCTTAATGTAAACAGCAGGAAACCTCTTTGTCTTCTGGTTGGTTTTTTTGTATTGATCCGCTCGTGACAGCTGCAGGGAGTGAAGTCTTCTGATTGCTGAACGTGGTTTAATTCAGGTTGTAAGTGAGTGAATCAGCTGCTTTGATTGACAGCAGCATCAACAGGTATCACTGCAGTATGTAGTCAGTCCCTAAATGTGCCTTAAGTCAACTCAAGTTTGGGTTTTAAAATGCAGAGATTGTTTCGTCTTTCTTTGTTAGTCACCTACAACACAAGTGTGCCTGTTTCTTCTTTCTTTTCTTTTTTTTTTTCTTTTTGGCTTACAGAGGAAAGACAGAAATTCTCAGCAGCATTTGGAATCAGACAATAGGCTCATTTGAGATGAATTTGGCTTTTGTGCAGGGAGCGCGGACGAGAGCGGGCGGTAGCAGCGGCGGAGGGAAGTGAGAAAAAAAAAAGCTGCAGTCAGGTTGGACCCGCGCCAGTAGAACATACTGTAGAATATTACAGGAAGTCATACATCTGACAGTTGATCGAATGAGATGCATATGACAGGATTTATCTTCCTATGTATAGTAGATGATGTCATACAGTAATTTCATAAAATCTGGTGCACCTTCATCTTATTCATAATATCCTCCCAGTCACAGTTGATGCACAGCAGAAATATACTGTAAGGCACATGTCTGCATTGTTGACATTGTTTACACTCTGAGTTTCATGTCAGATTTTATAAAAGATGTTCTTCCTCTTACCAAAAGTTTTATTTCCCTTTATAATATTTAAAAGACTTCAATAGGAATTAAGTTGTTAGTGTGAAAATATTGGGAATGAAATAGATAGATGGATAGATGGATGGATAGATAGATAGAGGGATAGATAGATGGATAGATAGATAGATAGATAGATAGATAGATACAGCTCATCACTGTTAAAACACATTGAAAGTCAGTTTGTAGCTCTTCAGCACAAAATAAATACACTACTTTATAGTTTAAAGTGAAACTAATAAAATTGAAATCTGTGCCCTCAAGCAGAAAATGAAGAGTTTCCACAGTATGACTCAAGCCAAGCATCTCCCACCATGCACTGCAGTCCTGCAGGTCTTTTCAGCCACCTTATCAGGCGTCCTGTGGATTTATTACAGGAGCTGGATACTGAGCTCAGAGATGCTGCCCATTCACTCCAATGAAAAACGCTTGCCTGGGTGCATAAGCCAGAAATGTTTTATAGCTTCTGGGGGTTTGCCTCAGGGTTATGCGGCCCACTGCACATGATTATTAGTGTTTTTCTCCTGCTGGCTCCGCCCACATATTGGGATGACATCACTATTATAGACCATTGGAAAGTTTTGTAAGTATAAAACCTTGACAGTTTTTTAAAAAATTATAATACAGAGAGTGATAATTGATGTGTAGCGCTTATTCTCCAATGCCCCCCCCCCCTAAATGATTATACTATTATATTATCATTATATCAGTGGTATAAAATAATCTTCAAATGACAATAATATTGTTTATCTCGATTATTTCTGAGACAATATATCATCCAACAAAAGTAGTTATCATGACAGGTCGGTGTAGTTTTGCGAGTAGCCACTGAGACAAATTAGTGATGGAATATCCAGTTGTCTTAATGTTTCCATGGGGAAGTCAAACCTGAAACAGCCATGTGTTAAAACAACATAATGTGATAGAGTGGATGGGATGTTGCTTTAGGTTCCATTGAGACATGAAATACAATCCAGAAAGTCCAGTTTGAGGAGATGGAATTTTACAACTATTCTATATTTTGTTGCAATAATTGTGAAGTAAACAGCAGAAATACTCAGCTTCAACCTCACTTCCAAAGTATTCCAGCAGCTATGTGTGTTTGAACTTGTTTCATCGGGCCAAATCATCACCTTGCCCGATGACGTCATGTTGTGTCATATAAAAACTTGAGGCAGGTTCAGCTGTTCTACCGGAGCCGTCTGTGTTACCTCCACCGTGCTGACAGACTGATCCCGTTTAAATGAATGTGAAGGCTGTGTTTGTTGATGTGAACATGGCCCACGTCACTGGAAACACACATGGATCATCTTTCCTCTCTGTCCTCACTTATTGTCCTGACAGCTGATGATTTCCTGATGACATGGACACATTTTATTGATATTTCACAGTGCGCATAGTCCCTTTAGTCTTAATATTTAATTCATCACATTGTATGTTAGTGCACGTGAGTGTATTTACTAAAACAAACACACACCACACCACACATACACACTCTTGTGGCAGACTGTGTACACATGTTTATGTGAGTGTGAGTCAGTGGACAGGCACCTGATGATTAGTTCAGCTCGTTAAGTTTCTTTCCTTTACAATGGCTGAATCAATTGTGCACACACACAGACACACACACACACACACACGCACACATATACATATGTAGCTGCAGGTGTTAGCAGGTGGAATGATGCTCTCTCTGTGAATGGATGGTAATTCAAAGCTTTGACATGGAGCCGCCTGATGAACACACAGCAGAGCAGCTTCCACACCTTCATTAACTCACTGATTGGTCAGTTTGGTCAATGCAGCGTGCAGAATGCTGACAAGAGCATGAACACGTGTGAGAAATGTAAGTTACCTGTGTCAAATCGATTCCACGTAACAACCTGATGAATGGAACAACAAGACGTGTGTGTGTGTGTGTGTGTGTGTGTGTGTGTGTGTGTTTGTTAAGAAGCTCTTCAAGAAGCTCTTAAACATTACACAATCATCTAAAGCAACAGTAACAACAACAACAGTTAAAGTGTATGTGGCATAGTAGCAGCTCAATTAAAGGGTTGATTCACCCAAAGTACAAAAAAAAGCATACTTGAGATAGTTTGGTGGTTATAAGACATCTCCTCTATAATATAATGGGTTTGTAATATTCAAAGCTGAAGCAATTTCCATGTCTACAGGTGTAACAGCAGCATCTCTTTGAACTCACTCGTAGCTGTTTCTGTCTAAGTCCTTATGCAAACAGCTAACAGTCTGGTCTGTGCATCACCTATAGTGAGAGCACAGTAGAGAATAGATTATATAAATTAGATCATCATAAATTATTATTTCCTGATGCGTGAACTTTGTGGGGGAACTCACCTGTTGATGAGCTTCAAACATTCACTATGTTTACATGCACATAATATTCCAGATTTTTGCCCATATTTCAAAAAAGACAATGCTCCCACTAAACTGTTCACATGGATAATTCAAATAAACATTCCTCTAATATTCCTGTTTGTATGCAGAGGGTTTGGTGTCCGTCTGCTCCAGTGGGAACGAGAATTTACAAGACAGCGAAGTAAACCAGTGAGGTGGAAAAACATTAGTGAGCTGCTGTCTGATGCTTATAAGTGATAGTGATATGACTGATATTATAAATGATGTATAGTTACAGGCACATCGTCCCCATGATGTTTTACTACACTGCTCATTCCATTCCTCAGTCTGATTTCCTGCTCTAGTGCAGGTATGCATTACACAACCAGCCCATCATCCATCTCTATGCCAGCCTTACAAACTGTTGGTTTGTTTACAGCATACAGGGAGCTGAGTCTGTGTATCGCAATCTATGGTAAAACCCCAACTGAGACACATCTGAATGAACTGTATACATGTCCAAAGCAAGCGTATCCCACATGTCTTAATAAGAACATGCACAATTAGGCATAATTTGGAATATCCAAATGGATTATGCTGTTTAATGAACCTGTGTTAAATTTGTAATATTGCCATATTCAGAATAATAGTGGACTATTATAGTGTGCCTGTCAACATAGTTAATTTGGCCACATCCTGTGCTGAATCTTATTTAGTAACACTGTTGTTTCTACAGGTGTTCAGACTATTTTAGCAGTTCATGCCTACTTGCCCCAGACACACTGTGGTTTTATGCCCCCCAAACCTTGTTTCCAGCAGCAGCAGCAACATGCAGCTGTTTTCAGCAAACAAATGACACACAACACACAGCTATAGCAGCCAGAAGGTGGTTGGCTAGAAGCTAAACAAACAGATAAGAAGAGGCAATACTGAAGTTACATTCATCAGGCGGCCAATTCAAAGCCCAGGTGAATACTAATGTGGCTTCGTATCAACTTTACAAGCCTATCGTACGTTGAACTTGTGTGGTTTTTAGCTTTTGTAGTTGCAATTAAGTAAAGAAACAGCAATGAAGCGAGACCCAAAACAAGTAATACCCATTCAGCTTTGTGGTTTTAAGATTCTTGTAGTTTTCAAAGAAGACACGGCTCACATTTGCATTTTAAAACATCAACAGTGATACTGGCATACATTTTGTGATTACACGGGGGTTGTAACAAAATCAGGGAGTGCATCTTCAACCTCAAAATATTGTACAAGCTGCCAGTACAAGAGTGTGGAACGGGAACATTGACAGAAAGCTGTGTATTAAACATTCCATGTACCCACAGGCCCACATCTCTAATGTGTTGTACACCCCCATCCTCGATGCTTCACGCCGGAGCTGAAGACACTCTATTAATTTGTCAGTGTGTTGTTTGGAAGCGTTTTGGCATTCCAGTTCGGCAAGGAGATGGCACAGAGACAACTGAGAAGAGACAGACACTGCAAGTCTTTTTTAAGAGAGCTTCCAGTTATCTCTGGCAACATGCTGAATCATGCACACGCACAAAACATATCCATGGAAAGGTACATTGTGCCCTCAGGCTGCCACAAAAAAAGGGTCTGGGCTGAACTCTGGATGTCTTCAAATACTGGAAACAAACCCAATGATTGAATTAAAAAAAAACAGAGAAAGGTCACATATTGGACGTGGACTTAATTTCCTGCAAGAACACTGGAGTAAACAGGAAGATAATGTCATAGTCCAAAGTCTCTAACCATTCTGTTTGGGTTGTTTGGAGACTTTCCGTCCTTGATAAACCCTCTGAAAACATGATGGAAAGGCTTGCCCATTGTCAGTTTGTGATTTGAATGAATCACAGAGCATGATAACAGTGCAACAGACTCCGTTTATCCAAATTCTAGCAAACTTTGAATTGAGCCAAGACTGACAAATTACATTGAAGGTCCTTTGAGGGATTTTTGTGCAGGCAGTCAAAAGATTTTCCATCTGCAACTCATCTATTCAGTTGCTACTTCTTATTTCCCTGTGTAAAGTCATTACAGCAGGGTCAGAAGGTTTTAATATTTTAGTCTTACATGTTGCACAGAGTCTCTGAAGCATACTCTGTACATGTCTCTCTACAACTATAGCAACACTAGTTTTAAAGGGGTTGTATTATACTCCATTAGTTGTGTTTATTGAGTGAGCGCCAGCAGGCACCGAGTAGTCCCAGACCAGCGTACTGATGTTATTGAAGCTCAGTCTGAGCGAACCCAAAATAAACTGTGATTTTGCTGGATGTAAGATGTCTCCTAAGCCCAGTTCAGACCAAAGATTCATGAGGAGATGGAACTGTTTTAGAATGTTGAAGTGAAAAGTGGTTCGACTCAATCTAGCCGGTGGCGTCGCCTCTGACTCAACTTGTCAAGTTGCTAGTGGCTGATTTTAGAACATAAGGCACATCGCCTGTTACAACAGCCAACCAGCTCATAGGGAAGTCAGCTGGTCAAATCCGCAAACTGTCAGCTGATTGAGATTGTACAGTTTTTGACTGAGGAACCTCAGCCTTTTCTTTTTTTCATGTTTCTGCCACTTCAACCATGCTAGAAATGCAACTCAGGCAAGTGACTCACTATTTCTATGCTCATTCATGTTTTAAGATGCTACAATTGATCCAGCTACAAAAAAAGCCTGAGAAAGCACAAGTTAGAAAGGAAGTCATTGCCATGGAGACAATACACAGTTTTGTCTAATCTCATTGGCTCATAAACTGGGTTCTACTTCACCGTAAAGTCCATTCTTGGTGTTTGTGCACTCACTGGAAGCCTCAGGTCTCCACATTACACTTGTGTAAGTTGAGTATTGGGCCAGGATCGGCTTCCAAACTGGCTGCGATGCCACAAACCCTGCACAAAAGCCCATAAGGCCTTTAAAATCACATTTTAAATGAGCACAAAGCTTCAGCAGTCTTTTAAGTGTCAAACTCTGCACAAGCTTAAACATTCAACCCTAAGAGCCAGAAAAGAAACATATTTTTGAGTGGAGTACTTTAAGATGACACATTGCTCTTATAGTGCCATTTTTAGCTCTACTTCAACAACGAAATTGTCCATTATATCAAGTCAGACACATTTGTGTTTGGGGTATAATGGATTGGCAATGAGATAAAAAAAGTGGCTAATGGTCTGTCACCCTGGTTTTACTGGCAAATGCCAATACTTAATTGTATACTGTCGTAGTGGTTATTCACTGTCGTATTGCTATTCAAGCTGCACAATTTATCAGAATACAACCACGATGTCGAATCAGGCCTCTAGCAATCTCATTTTTATGCTACAAACAATTCTGCCCTGTTTGTATTTGTGGGAAGACCCGTTGCATCGAAACAAATGCCTAATGTCTCATTTCTTCCTCTGCTGCCTCAACAATGTGTGCGTTGCTTCACGTGACCAACTGTGCATAGGAAGATGTGGTGGTACACTGATGTAATTAAATGCAAATGAATGTTGGAGAAACCTAATGAGGAAAAAAGTGAAAGAAAAAGCATCTTTTTCTAGCAACAAACGTGTCTAAAGAAAGGCTCAGCAAAGGTGAGAAAGACCAAGTAAAGGTATCCTTGCCTATTTCTGACAACAATGCTGTGCTTTCACTGTAAAAAAAAAAAAAAAAAAAAAGGTGTGGAACCCGATTTAGAGACGATAATGAGGCCTTATTTTCCAAAGAAATGTAACACCGTAAATTTGTACGGTATAAACCACGCCAAATGCAAGTCTGAGGAAATCAGAGAATAACTAGTCAAAAACCTGCTCATATCATGTTAATCATACACCAAGTCTTCTAACATCTTATATGAAGGAGTGAGGAGTGCTACAGTTATTAAGAACTGCAGCCCTGATATAGGAAGGTTATTACTCTACAGCCAGACTGTAAATGCAGCAGTTGTCCTTGCGTGACCTGTTTTGAAACAGTGCCAGCAGTCTACTCATGTAGAATACTGTAGCTCACCTTAGACAAGGTCTAACGGTTAAGCGAGGACACCAAAGCAATATCAGTACATTCAATCAGAGTCTAATCATTTGCGAAATGCACTTTTAGGTCATAATAATGTAAGAGTCAATCAGTCAAAACATGCTAGGGACTGTGAGGCTAATACCTAATCACATGCCAATTAGATCAATTACTGTACTGCTCAGTTATTGTAGGCTGTAGTTAAGAGTCAGAGTTAGTATTGCTGATCCTGCCATGAATATTAAAATCATGATGACTCAATGAAAATCTGCTCCATATGAAAATGTGTTATGACAGACTAAAAGATGAATGAGATCAACTTTTTAATGGAAAATCTACACTCAAATTAAATTCACATAAAGTATGACACTTTAATGATGTTGCGCAGATCAGTTATAATTTATGACCTTGACTGAGCGTCTTCGTAAACTGAGCAGCGAGAAAACAGACTGAAACAATGATGTCATGTAGGAACAAACCCTGGAGCTACTCCAAACACAGTCAATAGTGTAATAACTTGTTTTTTTTTTACTGTGATAGCTGCGTAACAGCTGGAGGCCATAAAACACATCTGGATAAAATGGATGAAATAGCCTCCAACTATGACATAATCCCAGATTGTCACTAATTCAGTGTCAATTATCAAATCAAAATTGTGTTACCTGATGACATCATCATCTTGTTTTGTATACAGTGTATGTTGACATGGCTGTCCAACATAGTGGGAGCAAGCTAAGTAAGTCAGTCTTAAAACAGCAGTCAGGTGTCCATATGAGCTGTAATTATTGCTCCTTTTCATACCATTATTAAAAAATCTCCTTCAAATGTGCTTTCAATGGAAGTGACGGAGGACTAAATCATCAACATAGTCATTTAAAAGTAGATGTGGAGCTTATATGAGGCTTCAGCAGTCTGAGTTAGTAAATACACGCATTTAATACAATATAATACATATATATACTTATTGGTATGTAATAATAGTTAAATATGACAGACTAACTGAAGCTATAGTTCTGCAAAGTTGCTCAGGTGGAAGTTTAACATTCCACAGTGCTTCATACAGAGACAGTTTGAAGTTTGAATTTCTCATGAGATCAAGCAGTGACAGTTCTACGCCATCACTGATGAAGGTTACTGTAGACAAAGCATTTGATAATATAGGCTGTGAGTCTGAATCTTTCCCAACAGTAGCTGAATTATTTCTCTCCTTTTTGATGAAACCTCAAAGAAGCTGCTGGATGTTGTCCATCAGTAAAGCGAGGATGGGTTTGAAGCTCGCCTGTTTTCTGCATTGAACTAATGCCAGACTGAAGCCTGTAAAGAGGATAGTAAGGAGACACCATGATGTCTGACAGTTACTTCTGCAAGCTGTCATTATTGCATGAACAAGGATGCAAGGACAGTGATCCGAAGCCTGCTGAGGAAAATAACACTGGGTCTGACTGGAGAAATGTCCGACAGGTCAGCATGACGTTGCAGGAGATCATGCACCATGAAGCTGAGCCGTGCCGTGTCTCTGCAGGTTAGCTGAAATCCGTCTTGACGAGATAAGCCGGTGACTACCTAACCTGCTCTTCATCTCATCTTACCTGCGCAGGCCCTTTATTTGAATACTGCAGCGGGACATAGCAGCTGTGACGTCGCTCACAGGTTTCATAAGGCATGTTTTGAAGCTTGGTTGGTGGATGTACATTAAAGGACGATTTCACCAATTTTCAAGTTGATAACTATCATATTTAAATGTCTTCCCTTTGTTAAAGCCGCGACAGTGCAGCAAGATGACAATTTGGGTGTACAATGTCTTGATTCCTCGTCGTCCATGGCAACAAAAGAAGCAGTGTTTGTAGTTTTTCACCTCTTGTACAGATGGAGGTGTTTTGACCGACCGATGAGCTCTGGATGCGTTCTAGTTTGTGTGCAGCTCTCGTTTGCAATGATCCGTGTAAATCCAGCATGATGTTTGTTGTTACAATCTTTGCGCACACCGTCTGTTGCCGTGGGTGGGACCGCATGCATGCATTCTGGTTGTTGTAGGATATAGAGTCGTGTTGGGGTTCTCCAAACTCTTTCTCAGTTTTCCTTAGTCATAGGGCACCCATTTCAAAAATAATTGCACCTTTCTACTATATGGATGAGTTAATTTTAAGAGACACTACATGTCACATTCAGCCATTCACACATTCCTCAGAGGGGTACTAACATTCACCCACACATTCATACACCATTGTAGCATCGGAAGCAATTTGGGGTTAAATATCTGGAGGAGCTGGGAATCGAACCGCCAATCTTCCAGTTGGTGGATGACTGCTCCAGTTCCTGAGCCACAGCCGTGAAATTCCTCTTTAAAAGTAACAGTTTCCATTGAGATGCTTAAGTAAATTCATTACTTAAGGAGGATGGGACTCTTTGGAATCAGTGTCAAGCAATTCTCATAAGTAGTACAGCTTAACAAGTACAGGTAGAAAACTCATCCGGACTTCTTGGAGCTGTAATAAGATTTGTTGCAGTTAAGCTTGTAATGCAAATACTAGTCTTCCTAGCTACTGCTATGTCATCAAAGCTTTCTAGCATCAATTCTAAAGGCAGGGCTACATGAAAAACAAACTACTTCATGCAAAGTGTCAGTGTTATAATTATTCTAAATGGCTACACTAAAGGGTGGAGCGAAAAGCTTTCCATCATTATGAATCATCAATTAATCATACAAGTAGAGATAACTGCACATACCTTCACTGTTCAAAGCCATGCATGGCGCTGCACTTCTGTTGTACTGTTGAGAGCTTAGAGGAGAAGTTGCATGAAGTGGGTGAGATCGTTAGTATAAGGTAAGTATTGGGCCTAAAATCAAAACTGCCCATTTACTTTGCTCTACGATGGAATAATAGTGATAAGATAGTAAAATAACAAAATGATTTTGGTCTGAAATATTAGTGTTGTAAATGCTAGTGGTACAGCATTTAGTCACTAATGTCAGCAACTACAAAAACATTAAACTTCATATCAGCAATTCCCTCTCACACACTACTATTGTGTCTAGGGACATATGAGAGAGAGAGTAATGATGTGTGAGAGTGAGAATTATAGTGTTAATGTGAGTACAGTGGTGTTGTAGGCATGTATGATTTATGACCCACACAGCCGCTCATAGTTTGTGATTATCACACAATCAGCTGCTATTCAGCTGTGTCATTGTGTTGCAGTACAGACAATGTTAGTACAGCCTTCCTGCTGATAAGACCAGACCTAGCACACTGCTGGTAGTGTACTTTCCAGACTTAACTAGGCTAGGTTTACTGTGTGCAAGTGTATTCAGTGCGTGTTGTGGCAACACTCATAGAAGCATGTCCTGGGTCAGCCAGCAGGTACTTTAAGCTTGTGGTTTGTTTGCCAGCCATCTTTTTTTTTCTTTTTTTTTTAAAACTGTCCCTGCTGTTTTTCTGAAGTGTCGTCCATCTGCTGAACTTTACATGGCAGAAGATTAAGAGCATGCACCATGTGATGGAACCCTTACTGTCACTGTGGCTGACAACAATGGGGGTTTTTAGCAAGTGGAAACTTCCCTAAAAAGCCCAGAAAAGTGTCTCTCACATTATTCTGATAGGTTAAGTTTATTCATATATTGCTTTCAGTCCTTAACGGGGGTGCCAAAGTGAGAATTATTATAATTATTATTATTATTTTGAATTTTACACTTAGTTTTTGTGTATTTTTAGCGTATTTACCTTTTTAAAGAAAGAGTCTTGGGAAAAATTGATATTTGCGTTCTTCCTAAGACTGAGATGAATGATCTTTATTTGTGTGTATACACACGTACAATGAAACTCTGGTTTGCTTCTCTTTGGTAACTGAATAAGAAAAAGCAAGACAATTAACTAAAAAACAAAGATAAAAGTAAGACAAATGGATAAAAAACAGATAAAGAAAAAAGAAAAAGCAACACCAGGATCCAGCGGCACGTTGTCCAGCATTGTTAGACGTCACACGTTGGTTTGCATTGGAGCTGGTTTGAAGCCATTTTTTCCATTCTATTCCAAATAAGGAGTATGGGTTGTTGCTACGATCCGCTACATTGTAACCAAGCTAACTCTAGCTTACTCTGGCTAATGTTAGCTACTTTAGCTAAATAGTTTTAACAGGACAGGTATCAAAAAAACATAACACTAAACGTATGAAACACATGAAGTGAAGTCACATAGCTGTCAATCAACACCTATCAACTCTTCAAATCTTATTAAAGGACCAATCTTTTCCAATACGACCACCAGCACACTTATTAGAAGGCCTGGGTTTAGAAATTGAAACAAAAATGACTGACTTTGTATTTCTACTGTGAAATTGAGGCTTTCTGAATGGTCAATTAGCATCTAGCAGCCTGACTTTTGCCTCAAGCTACGGTAGCTGCCTTGACAAAAAATAAAAGTATTTATCAGCCTGGCACTTTTATGACAAGAATAAAAATGTGAAAACTATAAAGTAAATACACCACATTACCAGCTATTAAGCTAGTTATTTCCCCCAGCTTCAACTCGTTATGCTAAGCTAGGCTAACTACATCCTTCGGGCTGACTTAAGAGTGGTATTGATCTTCTCATCTCACTCTTGAGTAAAAATAAGCATATTTTAACTATTCCTTTAAGTGTTTGACTTTAACTCTTCTTTACCGTTCTTCTTCTATCTATCTTCTTCCTAAAAATCAACCTGCTGCTAGAGGTTAGCTTTAAATGCCAATGGCACCAACTCAATATAATGTATTCTGTTGATTCTCTTTGTTCGTTTGTGATGTGACGGTGTTAGACTGTTATTTTCTAGATCACCTGACTGGGATAGTTTAGTCTTTCCGTTGCTGCCTCCTGCAGGTGCTCTGTGTTTGTGTGTGATGCTAATATTTACTGAGGGAGAGATGGAGATACACACCGCCTGACGTAGGTAGAAGGCAGTGTTACATTAGCCTGATAACAGGAAGCCCTCTCATCATTTACCCTACTTAAAGCCATTTTCCCAGCAGCCCAAAGCATATTTATTTATACTCCTCTCTTCCCTGCCCTCTGCAGCCCCCCCACCCCTCCCTTCTGTTCCTTTTTTTCCCACTCTTCTCCCTTTTTTACCCTCTCCAAGTCCCTTGGAGTGCAGGTGGCAAGCAGTATGAATTATACATGCATCTACTGGCCAACTGTTTTCTCAGCTCTATCAATACGGTGACCCTCAGTTGTCTCCAGTATTGACTCAGCTCTACTGCCTCTAGTATGGGTCCATAATGTTTTATCCAATCACAATCCAGCAGCAAATCTGCATATCCAATCTGAATTATTTAAAATCCCATTTCGAATCAGTTTAGGCTGAGCTTCTTCACATTTTTAAGTAACTTAAGTTATAAATAACTAAAACTCAACGACTGAGATCTTTGAGCAGATACAGCTTTTATTGGTGTTTTTTTTAATTTCATTTACAAAAACACTGTAATAAGTTTCAAGTGTATTTATCATATGCATAAAAGTTTCACTGATTCTAACTAATGAAGCTGAATTGACATGAATTAGATTGTAATTCTAATAATTAGACTGTCCACTCATTAGAGTAGTGATGTTACAGACTGGTGCTTCATTTACCTCACAATCAATACAGTCTATAAATAGTCCAAGCGTAGACACTGGCTTACGAAGAGCACAATATGAGATGTCGCTAAATTTCATTACACGCAGAATTATTATATATTACCTACAGCTGATATAATCTGCTGCTGGTGTCATTTAAACCAAAGAAAGTGACGTGAAGTGAAAGCAGGAATAAGAATATGCTGTTTATTGGTCTTTGCTAATAAAAAGAGAGGGATGAGGGTCATATGTGGCTCTGTATGATGCTGATCTGGGCATTTTAAAGGATTGGTATCGACTAACATAAAACCGATAAAATGTAGGTCATTGCTGCACTCTGATGGGTTTTGTCCATTTCCGCTGCTGCACTTCCAAATGTGCAAATGTGAAAAATGACTAGGATACACTGGTGCGAGTGACTGGGTTCTGACACCTGGATGGGCAGCATACAGAGATTTGTTAAATTCCAACGCTAACAAATGTGTTATCTCTTCTCTTTCTTTCTTGTTACAGTAAGAGCAGAGGTGCATTTTTATGCTTTTATTATGGTAAATGTTGCAGGGCAGATCAAATATGAATTCTATGAGTCACTTGATTACACGCCAAAATGAAACACAGTGAAGCTGTGTCCAAAAATCAAATCACTCCATATTTTTACTTTTAATTTTTACTTTATGCTGCACTTTATTTACCCCTCCGCCTTTTTATTTGAACGTCCAAATTCTGTCAATGTGTATATTTATTCAGTATACATATATATAGCCTGTATTTATGCATCTACGCATATGATTACTGACTGTCTGAAATCTGGATTTGCTCACCGCTGAGTAAAATATAGAGTTTCTGTTATATGGAGAGTATTGAATGAGTGATTTTCAGTGTTGGTTCAGGTTGAGGCTTGTGTGCTCTGCAGCTGATGTCTGTACTTAACCAAATACCGTGTGTGAGAGAAGAAACTCCAATCTGCAACACTGCTGTGGACAGAGTAGACTAAGAGTTTTTATAGTTCCCAGTCCACAACACCAACACAATCTTTTCTTGCTAATCGTGTCATATTAATTTCCATTCACATTTACCCAGTTAAACTTTAATTTATATGATTTTAATAATTTAGATTTATCAGTTTAAAAGTGTGCCAAATTTAGTAACTATGGCTGTATTGTTGTTGTTGTTGTTGTTGTTGTTGTTATTATTATTATGTGAATTTAAATATTTTCTTGGACTGTATCCCCCTGAGACCTGAGCTTTTGTTTAGTATGCATTTTTAAGTCCTCCTAGATATTTTGGATTAGTAGGACCTCATAAGTACAAAAACAAAGCATTGTCTTTGAACAGGAAGTAGATTTTGAAAAAACAATGTCCTCATATGGGGACAATGGGTTTATTTTACTGTACGACACACAAATAATTCACCAGTGTATAAAACTATTCATTTCTTTATATTTGCACACTTTGCATGAACGATAATAAAGTCCCAACGTCCTCAAACGAGTACTTCCTTATTATCAGTGTCATGGCTTGTTGCTATCACTAAAATTAGTCAAATTTGTACAGAATATCAAACTACAAACATTAATAAGCATAAACAATCGGCATCTGCTATTGATTGACTTGACCAATACCTGCCATCTCATTTTTACACCAATTGATGTATTATGCTTTTGCTACCACTAGGTGGCACAAAAAAGTGTGTATGAACAAGGACAATAGGTCAAAGTTAAGCAGAATTAAGTAAAAGGTCCAAATGTAATGTTCCCATATGAGGACGCAGGGTTGCAGGAGGCTATTTTAACAGATCCCCATTATTAAAGAACTAGAGTATGGATTAGGACCAAGAAAAATTTACACATTTTGATAAGAGATTTGTTAGTTTCTGAGTATAGTGAATTAACTTATTTTGCCAAACTAGAACTGTACTCCTAGTGAAACCAAATATCTGAGCATAACACCCGCAGACCACAGGCTTCATTTACAGGAAAGTCTATGTTTGAGTTCTCCTTTTTGGTGCGTGGATTAAAATACATTTCATCAGAACTACCTAAACATGCTTGTTTCCTCTTTGTGGAGGAGTCTCGATGCTGCTCCAGTTGTGAAACTGTCAGCAGGCATGGTAAAGAAGTGCACTGCAGAGAGAGAAAGGAGAGTGGTGGTGATTGGGTCAGTCCTGATTGATGCCTACCTTCTGAAAGACCTACTGCTCCTTCTCACAGCCACCGTCCAACACTGCATCTAGATTTTCCTGCTTGAGAGCATTAAAGTGATTCCAAGAACCTGTGTTCATGCCGTATTCATGTATGTGTGTTGTGTTGGACACACCGATCAGGAAAATGGGAGGGATGCAGCAATGCTGACGGATGATCGATGAAATCATGACTCATAAATTCCATTTATTAGCTCAGAGTCCGAGATGTGCTGATTCAGGGGCCGGAGCAGAGCTGAGTTAAGGACTGTGGATAATGAACATGGTGCCACTGGATGCCCTCCAAACAGGAGATTAGATGGGAAGCAGCGAAATGGTGCTTATACAGTAAAAAACTGAGGAATTGTGGTTAACAGTGTGTGACATTCTTAAGCTATGGCCAAGTATCTGTTGCAGAGCCCCACTGCTTGATCAGGAAGACCTTTTAGTTTGTGTGTCAGAGAGTCCAATCTAGGAGAAGTGATGTTTGGACTCTCCTAAAGTAAAAAGTTCCAGGAACTGCTGTGCTAGGTTTCGATACATCCCGATAAGTTTCTTGTCATATTTCTCACTTTAAAGTTGTGATTCAGCTCAATGCTGTTATGAGGTGATTGTGGTCAGGCACATACCAGGCCAGCTGTGTGATGTAATCCCTCCAGCATGTCCCGGGTTGAACTTGACTCCTGGGGTTTCCTCTTGGGTTGGATCAGGGGACAAATACATCAGTTATCAGAAAACAGCCAGAATCTATTTCCTCTTACATTCACTTTTTCTGCCTCATCAGCACTTTAGGTATCGGACTTGAATCGAAAAAAATGTAATTTTTGTGTAGTTGAAGTGCAACGAACCAGAACCAGTTTTCATTCACCTGCAGTGTATCACATCTAGTTTTCTCTTGGTCAGGCTGTTCACCTCAGAAAGCATCAACATGCAGGCGTCCTTGAGTAAAGACTCGTCTATACAAGCATTTCCCGCATATGTCTGATGGAGCAGATACGCTTCTTTTTTTAATCATCGCATCCATCTTCAGGTTTATTATATTCCAGCAAGAACTAGTTTGTACAATGAACTGTGCAAAGTCAAAAAATACGTATACCAGTGCACCCCAGGATACAAGGATTGTTTTCAGTATCAGTATCCTGGTGTGTGCTGCTCTGCTTGATGATTGTAATTTGCCTCAGAAACAGACACTGCTGTGCATGAGGTATCTTCAGTTTTCTGAAGTTTTTTACCAAGTGTTTATAGATGTTTTGAACTGCCACACTCAAGGAGAGGTGAAAAGCTGGCCATTGTTGTCAAGGCTGCATTAGACCCCACAGAATCCCCTTAAGCTTAGGCCTTAATTACATTATCGACTTATCATACAATAATGTAATTATCAATGCCATCATGTCTATATATGGACTTATATTATGATACATGGACATGACCTTGATCATTTTTTTGGCCTCAGTATTGCCACACTTCACATTAGCAGCTAAGAGACTATTCATGTCACATTGTCTAAACAAGTAGTGTCCTCCATTCCTCACTGTGTACGTCCTGAGTGGAGACTGTAGAACAATTAAAGGTAAATAACTCTGTCCCCAACCATAATGAATTTCCCATCATTGAGGGCTCCTTTCTGCTCAAGGGCCCCTGGGTATATGGGCCCAGATGGATCTAGTGATGTACAGGTTTACTTTAGGACCCTGTACGTCACTGTGAGGTGTGGTAACAGGTGCTACAAAGCACACTTCTGACCACATCCAACACACCCTTCAGTGTGTGTGATCAGAGGGGAAACTAGAATGGTAGGTTACATGTGACTGCCTCTGTGTACAGCCCAACATGTGTGACTGTGTTAACTGTACACAGACATGTAATGTTATCTGAACACAGCTGCATGAATATCAGTGCTGACTCTTGTTGGGTTGATACTACGGTTGCCCTCAATCCCTGAGCTCCAGCCACTATTGTTCGTGTTCTATTGGCACATGAACCTGTTGAGAAACTCTATACTGTCAGTAACTGTAGTACTTGTGATTAAAGGATAGTCTATAAATGTTATTATTCTGGAGATGTTCTGCTTAACAGTGTCACATTTTCCAACTTTCTCTTTCAAAGACCTCCTCAGCAGTCTGCACCGCAAAAACATTCATCCAGCTTTTTATTCTTCGATGTGACCAGCACATATGCCAGCATGGTTCCAGTAGCTATGGTTTTCAGCACAGCACACTGAACCACCGGGAAAAAAGTTGCATGCACATATATTCACGTTTTGGTCTTTTCGTTTATTCGTTCCGGAACACACGACATTTCAGACTCTGCTGATCAGATGTTGATGACATTTTTAGAACTACGCAGACTGGCCCAGGGCCACTATATTTAAAAGTCAAAACTAACATTTTAGTAAGCAGTCACATGTCACACACTGCAGCTGAGCATATCTGCACCATTTAGTTTTAGTTAGTTTTTAGTTTTTCCATTATTTGAGTTTTGTGGAAAGCAGACTTACGAATAATAAGACAGAAACTCTGTGGTTCCCGCTGCTCACATGTAAAGAGTTGCTGCTATGATGATGATATGACAGTAAACTAGGACTGCATGTAATTATTCTTATCGATTATGAATATCTTATTTCCACAATTAATCGATTAGTTGTTTGGTCCAAAAATGTCAGAAAATGGTGAAAAATATCCATTATTGTTTTCCACAGCCGAATATGATGTCCTCAAATGTCTGTTGTTCAGTTTAATGTCATATAGGACTATGGAAACTAGGAAATATTCACATATAAGAGGTTGGAATTAGGGCTGTTACAATAACCACAATATTGCAATAGCATACTAAATACAAGCCAACCACAGTGGTTTTTGCTTTTTTTCATGAGGTGAGGACTTCTTTTGTTTGTTTGTATTACACTTCAGTGTGTGTGTATTGAATGTCTAGTGGCTTCCCCGGTCTGGTCTGATGGTGCCGCAGGATCCAACCCACATTATATTGTTTTTATAATATGATACAGGACAATACAATACATCTATAATATGATACACGACAAAACAATTATAATATGATGTAAAATAATACAATACAATTATAATATATTATGAAACAATACAATATAATATATTATGAAACAATACAATTATAATATAATATGAAACAATACAATATAATTAAAATATGATATAAGACAATAAATTACAATTATACGATATAAAACAATACAATACAATTATATGATACAATACAATTATAATGTATTAAATTAGACTATACAATGATAATGATACAAGACAATACAATACAATTTTAATATAATATAAAATGGTACAATACAGCATGATTTAAAAAAAATTAAATTACAATATGATACAATACAATTATAACATATTAGACAATACAATTAATCTATAATATGATAAACAATACAATACAATAATAATGTAAGACAATACCATACAATTATAATACGATATAAAACAATAATATACAATTATAATATTATATGAAACAATACAATATAATTACAACATTATATGAAACAATAGAATACCATTATATGATACAATATCATATAATACAATTATAATATGGTATAAAACAATACAATTCTATTATACTATGATATAAAACAATACAATACAATTATAATATGATATAATACAATATAATAAGTGAACATATGTATTCAAACTGGCAGAACACAAAGGCAGACTACCTGATAAAAAGCGTGTGTGCTGGGTTTTGAAAGCATTTCATCAGACTCTGTGTTCAGACAATTTCCTCAAAACAACAGGAAAGCATGTGACCCTGACACTGAAACCATGCCATGAAAAGCATCCAAACTGGCATTTTGAGGTTTTCTTATGAAAACAGTGTCATGCTTACAGCTCTTCCTCTTTTGTTCTTCCCCTTCTTACTTGAAGTGTAATCAGACACAAAGGATGCACTCCTCTCTTTCTGCAGGATGGTTTTTCTTTTTGCCTCGTCATCTAAACATTTCCACCTTTTCTTCTGTGTCGTTTTAGGAAATGTACAACCTTTCATCGTTAGCCTGGAGGCAGCAGATGTTTTATATCATGTTACTTTGTCGCTTTAATTCACCGTTTGTTTTCATCATTTCTGAGAATATAAACACAACACAATTTGCTGAAAGACATACATTGCTCTGGGGTCGTACATAACACTTATGTCTTTTGTGTTTACATATTCCAGCCTGCACTCAGAGAAAAACACAATCAGACTTTTAATGCTGCCAAGAGCAGGTATGAGCTCAGACAGAGATGCATGAGAACACACACAGCAATTTAATTTCCTGGAGAGAGCATCTCATACAGTTTACTGGATGAGTCACGACAGCCTCACAGGCAGCGCGCAGCTTTGGCTTTTAGCATTTTTCAGAATGACTTGTGGAGTCGTGCAGAACCGCAATTCATCCTCATTTCTCTTTCAAATAAATACACTCAAACTACACATTCCTAATCATCAGCAGATGTGTTAGGTGTGTGTGTGTGTGTGTGTGTTTGTGTGTTTTATTTCCTTGCAGTAAAATAGGTTAGACCAAGCAGAGGAGAGCCTGCACTAATCTATTTATCCCATCAGTATCACAGCATGTTGAGAGATTTGACCATTGTTGACGCATTTACACTCCTCTATCCGACGGCGGTCACCTGTCAGGGATACATGGCACTCTGCCCCCTGCTGAAAAACTACTTTGCTAACAGCTCATGGGTGATGGGCGAGGGTTCCCGTGAGGATAATCTGAGGCAAAGGGCAGCGATGACAGTGGAAGCTGCAGGATTTGCTGTTGAGTCGTTTGAGATGGCGACAACATAATTGTGATGGAGATTGAAACAAAGGCATAATTAGAAAGGGAGCTGTGACTGGAAACATTTAGGGAAGACAGTGTAGTGTGTTCCATAATAATTATCTCTGACCATTTCATATGAATAAGTCTGTTTTCATGCTTAAATCATTGATTGATACAGTTAAATATTGATTTAATTTACAGCCACAAAGCAGCTCTGTTTCTCACTGTGTGTGAGTGCATTCTTGAGTCATTGCCATACCGTACATATGTCTCCTCTGATGTTTCATATCTGACACTTGTTATGGTTAATATGACTAAAATGGAGATTTTTGTTCTGCTGCAAATCTTCTGGTGCACCAGATAGATGAGCAGTAAACAGCCACAATCACTCACTGATTAAATGCAGTGTTAATACAGTCCAATTATATGAACCGTTAACAGTGATGGTAATGATCATCTTTATTTGTAGAACGCTCATAAATCAAAAGAACAGCAAAAACCCGACAAGAATAATAGTAAATGGAACAATCTGCATTAATCAATGTTTAATACTGACAATAGATGAAATTAATGTAGTGACAAACCCACAGAGAGCTATATGGAGTGTTTTATCTACATCTTTCATTTCAGCGTTTTGGTTTTACAGCCTGCTGCTTGACTGCTTTGGTTCAACATTAATCAGTATTTTCCTCCAGCTGCATCAGGCAGCAGATTTTAACCAAAAAGCTATAATACACCAGCTACCTAGCACCAAACAGCATACAGACAAAGTTAGCAACCAGCTGCTGAGATAGATAGATGTTTTTCTCAGGAGTTGGTGGGAACCAAAACAGAGCTTAAAGGGGAGTGAGTGGCGCTACATGTCTGCTGGATGTGTGAACGGTTTGCCAACAGGATCACTGTATCATCTGCATAACGTGATAATATGTCATTGTAGTGATTACTTGCTTGTTTCTGCTGCTCCCAAGTGGCCAAAAACTTTAAGAGACTCAATGAAATAGGAAAAGCTCAAGTTTTAAATATACTGCTCAGTGTTTCCTTCTCAGATTTGTTGGAAATAAACTAGAAGATCTGAGTAATTACCAGCAGTAGCTACTTGCATTAAATAGAAAAAGGAAAGAAAAGCACTATTGATGTACTGGTGACCAATAGGAATGCAGAGTAACAACACCAAACACTAAGCAAGCAGTGCTGAGGAGACAGGAGAATAGAAACGAACTTGACAACTCAGTGTTCAGCCTTTTTATTGTTCTTTCAGCCTTCGAAACCGTTGATCATATCTTATTGTCCCCTGATTATTCTTCTATTCATTGCTTTGTCTCTCTTTCATCCCTCCAGGCTTCAAGTGCCCTGTGTGCTCCAAGTTTGTGTCCTCAGATGAGATGGATCTGCACCTGGTCTTGTGTTTAACCAAACCCAGAGTGACATATAATGGTGAGACGGAAACTCTTTTGCTTTTTAATTCACTCTACAAATAGAATATGAAGAAAGCAAGACTGTATGAGCCTGACCAACAATGTCTGATTATAAAGAATAGCTCTAAATCAAACTAGAATATAAATTAATAAATCAAATAACTAACAGTGCTGTCATACTGAAACCCATTAAATGAGTAGAAATGCATAAAAAATCCCATAAAATGATAAAAATGGACAGTGGCACTCTCCTCCCACTAACGTTCATAATCATCCTGTAGATGATCATCACTGTTCAAAAAATGACTAACTTCATAAAACTAGAAAATCAGAGCCGTCTGGTTATGTAACTTGATCCTGTGTTTGCAGTCTGCTTCACTGTCAAATCTTGTGTCATCTCCAAACTTCACAAGTATAATATTGCACTGTGGACGCTTCTTTTAGTTGTAAAATGATCCCTCGTGTCATATTTAATGGTTAATGTGATTGGAGGACGTTTTTATAGCTCTGCAAAGTGCTTTTAGTTCTTCTTGCTATTGAAGTGTCATGAAGGACATTTAAAGAGAACCCCACATTACATTTATACACTGTGTTGGAAACGAGACTGCTGAGTCAGATCCCCACACATCTGTAGAATCGTTCCTCTGGTTTTAATTGCACTGTGGATTTCTGAGAGTTTAAAAATGATGATAACAATACTTTTGTTGATATTTCTCTTTTATAATGCTATGATACATATATATATATATATATATATATATATATATATATATATATATATATATATATATATATATATACATACACTGTTGAAGATAAACTTTGAGGGACTGTGTTATGTCAAATATAGTTATTATTATTTCTTTTATGCAGTTACTTTTTAGATAGTAGCTCTCACCCCACTCTAAAACTGGGGATATACTTGATTTCCCTCATTGGTTATCCTATGGATGGTTTAAGAGAACTGGACTGCATAGTCTAGTTCCACTCTGGCCACTGGGGGCTTAGGTTGCATCATTGACTGTATATAAATATGGACGAATCTCCACTTCCTGCCATTATGCGAAAGTGAGCTAAAGTATCTCCTTTCTGGGAGCTGCCATCTTACTTGTATGACATCATTTGGAGCCAGAGTCTGCACAGTAGAGTCAGACACGCACCCTCAGCCATCTCACTAGCTGACGGAGATTTGGCGGTGGCTATCGTCTGTCAATCATGACATCACATCCAAATTTTATATTGTAAAATAACTAATGAAAAATAAACTCATCAGAAAAATGACGAGTTGGACAAACAGCAGCGTGATAAGAACTAATTAAAATGATAGAAACCATCTTTGGGAAAATATTTAATGACGTAATTGTTGACTCATCCCATCCGCTAACATGTAAGGGGCAGGATTTATGACCTATACTGCAGCCAGCCACCAGAGGGCATTTCACATGTTTTGGCTTCACTTTTTTAGGGAGTTGTCATGACGTCCATCTTTATAAACAGTTACTGTTGGAGCTAGCATGGCCAGCTAATAACAACCATGCACAGATTGAAACTAATTGAAGGATATATTAGCATATTAGGTCGACCTAATATGACCGACCTAATATGCTAATATATCATTCGACACACTAACTACACGACAAAAAGTGTGGGGGGTTTTTGTCAATTGAAGAATTGTTAAAAATCCAAGAATTTTTGCAAAATAAGAATTACATATGAACTAAATATATTAAGTGTGTACTTACCAACTAAACTTAAAGCTGGAGTGTATAGGACATGTATCTCCCCCTTCTGGCAGTGAAAGTCATTACAAAAACTGTAAAACAGTAGATAAATAGTTTTGAACATCACATAACCACCTCAAAACGACTCGAATATGATCCATTTGGTCCGATAACGTTTGGTAAGTCTAGAAGATCCAAATGATTAAATAAATATGTCCTGATTCAAGCTAGCAGAGAGCTAACAGGCAGCGCACGAACCCAACACCAGATTGAAAACCTTGTATACTATGAAATGCAGATTTAGAGCCTGATGGCGATAGGCTTAATCAGCCAAGTATTTGTATTTTAATTCTTTGAATGTTCCTGGATGACTTTTTAATCCAGGCATGCAGGGAAGCAGGAATAAGTGTCGGTTTAAAAAAACACAAATCCATCATAAGCCTAACCTCACTGTGGTTAAAATCTGATGAAACTTGTAGGGATTCTGTCTGTTCTGAGATTATTCATTACAAATCACCTCATCCTGCCTTTCTTTCTCAGCATGCATGACCTACTTTTTACTCGCCGTGTCAGCACAGAAACATGACAGCAGTGAAGTTTAACAATCTTCCTCCTGACTGCAACACATCAAGGAAAATGAGTACAGTAAACAAGTGCATCTCTGGTGTGTTGGTGACATGTCTTAGTAGTGAGAAAATAACATCTGTTGAACTTATTATGCTAAAAGTAATATTCTCTCTGAACACACACACACACACACTCAAATATATATAAATCTACTTTCTTCCACATTTTTTCACTTTCAGCTGTTTCTGGGAACAAATCAAGTTCCTCTTTGAGTAAAGTGACTTCCTGTTCATCTGGGCCAGAATCCTCTGTGACTTCCTGTCCACCAGTCATCTGATGATCCAACTATGATCATCACATGACTGCAGTATGTACAGTATGTACAGTATTGAAGTAAAGGCAGTGAAAAACAACGTGCATCCTCATAGACACACATTATTCCTCAGATTGTCTGACAGATGTGAACTCCAGGGGCCACAAGCTCACAAACTTGCTATTTTTAAGAGTTTGACATTGTGTCCTGGAATATATGGAAATGTCTTTTTGTCCCACTATTGGCAAGATATCTCAGCTATCTAAATTTGGTTCTCGGCCGTTTGAAGCATGATGACATTTCCTGACATTTCGTCTAACTGCAGCTGAACAATGACCGACACTTTGGTCCACGACAGAGCGTCTCCAAAGCAAACAGCTGGATTTCTATCATATTTGCTGAGGACATTTATGCTTCCCACGAGGATCAAAACTCCTTTGTAATTCCTCGTAATCTTTATCTGGTTGCAACATCTGTATAAATGGATATTCAGTTACAGACCATTACACCTGATATTAATAGTGTTCCTGTTCATTCCATTGAGCCAAACACATTGTGATTTCAATGCATTACCTCTGCAAGTTTACATTTTGCATTGACACATGCCTTTCTTTGTCCAGACAGGATATTCAGATACAGAACACATATTAATGCCAGCTGTAAATAGAGTCTTTTAAATTTTAAATAAGAGACATGCCCTTTAAAAAGCTGTCGTGTTAGTTTAACCTCTGAATGCACGTTACAATCCTTACGGAGATAATCATGTGATGACGTAGATGTTGTTTAACGGTAGCCTGAACTTAACATTTAGTCATCCTATTTGCAGTCAATCATATTTAAATTTTTTTAATGTCATTTTTTATTTATTTATTTGTTTTTAAATGGAGGGAAACATCAGGAAACCAAAAAATATAAATCTGTGTGTGGTTTCCGAGTTTATTCTCAGAGGAGAACACAGGACGGATGTGTTGCTGCAGCAGACAAAAAATGAAAAAATCAGTTTCAGATGAATTTATATATCAGCAGAGATGTTAATGAGAGCAGTCCTGAGTTTACAAGTCGACAAACAATCTGAGTCTGGCTCGTTACACTTTAATTTGTGTATTATTTTATATAAATAAATATATTTATTGTCGTGTGTGTGTGTGTGTGTGTGTGTGTGTGTGTGTGTGTGTGTGTGTGTGTGTGTGTGTGTGTGTGTGTGTGTGTGTGTGTGTGTGTGTGTGTGTGTGTGTGTGTGTGTGTGTGTGTGTGTGTGTGTGTGTGTGTGTGTGTGTGTGTGTGTGTGTGTGTGTGTGTGGCTACATAGTCCTCTATTAAGACCCAGTCTCATCTTGAAACTGTTTTTAAACTGGGGAAGGTGGTGTCAAGACAAGAGTTCACTGAAACTGACACTGTGTGCGCGTGTGTGTGTGTGTGTGCATGCGCGTGTGTGTTCCCACTTCATGGTCACTGAGCCCAGTGATCACAGCTGCTCTGTGGTGTTTGTGGCCATTCTAACTAGATAATCAGCCTCTCAGTCTTTCCCACTTTCTGATATACACACGCACACACAAACACGCACACACAAACACGTACACAGACTCACATGACCCTGAAGATCTGTAATCAGCATGTTTACGCACCTCTCAGTTGTTTGCTTTTAGCCGTCCAAGGACAGCCTTCCACTTTAACACACACACACACACACACACACACACACACACACACACCAGCATGTGGGGTATACCAGTAATATGATCATTTACAGACAACATGACACATTTCCTCTTGATAGATATCAACTTATGTCTAAGTTAATCAGTAACTGTATCTTTTCTCAGAACAGTTATACATATAAACATTTTTACCCCCCCCCCCAGTCTTCAGACAGAGGGGTTGTAAACCAAAAACCGCTCTTATCTGTCACTGACATCATTTTACAATGACTGACGCAGCCAATCAGAGTAACGCGGCCACAGACAGGAAATGATACAGGTGAACATTTCTTCGATTTGACGTCAATAAAAAGAGTGTGGTCTGGCCTCGAAAAGACACACACATGCACGCACACGCACACACACACACACACACACACACACACACACAAAACGCAACGTCTGACCCCTAAATATATCTGCCGCTCGCTTCATGACACGGACACACACACAAAACAGCAGCTGTCATGTGTTCATAACATCCCAGCCCCCCCCCCCCCAACCCCCTGTCTGTGTGTTATACAGTGTGACAGCTCAGAGGTCGACCAACGGCAGTAAAATACACCTCCTCCCTCCCTGATCCCTGATCCCTGATCCCTCCTGCTTGGGTCTTTACTGAGGTCAAAGATCAGCCCCACAATTTTTAACTAATAGGTGTTAGTATTTTGGTTTTAGAGGTAGCGGTATCAATATTTTTTAGACTGAATACACAGATATATAATGTTTAATGGTACATTTAAACCTTCCAATAAAAGTCAGAACATCGTGGACAGTAAAATGCAGAGTAATAACATTCCTGTAATGTTAGCTGGAAGGTAAGCTCTAAGTAATACACGAGGCTCATAAATTGAAGACAATCAAATAAAAAAAAAAGTCCAAAATATAGAGGGAATCAAATGTTATTGAAGCGTGAACTTATCCAAAGCTGGGATCAGGGATCGGGCAAGTAGACACATGAGGATAAAAAAAAAATACATCTATCATATAATGACTAGTCCTACACATTAAACCAACATGACTCAATGCAATTGATGGTCATGAGTAAAGTAGCACTGTGTACTGTGACGACATTCTATTCACATCTGGTTTATGAATACTTCAATCAGGAGAGACAAGCAAATGAAGCATAAAGAGTTGATGGTTAAGTGTAGTCAGAAGTCTACAGGGAGATCTTGAGTCGAGGGATTTCAGTCCTGAGCGGCAGCAGCAAGATAAATCCCCCCCCCCCCCCCCCCAAGTGGAGTCTAGACACTGGTGCTGCTGGTGGCTGATCAGCCTGATGAGGTTGATAACGGTTGAGAAGGTGTGGCGTGCAAAACAGCACCAATGCAGATAGTGAGAAAACATATCTAAAAAGACAGCTGCAGGCTGATAATGAATATGTTACTATTGGTTTAGATGTCTTCATTGATTTCCAGGAGACTGACAGAAAGGAAATGATGATTGAGCTGTGTGAGGGATCAGAATGACGTGTGAAGTCATAATGAAGTATAAACATGATATCTGATGTTGACTATGCCATGGATGACTACTTGGTTGCACAGGTTCCATATCCAAGGATGCATCAGTAGACAAAAAATTGCATGAAAGAACAGGAAATGTGATTATTTGACTCGTATTAGTGTGAGCTTGGCTCTGTGTTCATTAGTGTATAAAAATACACTAATGAACACATCACTCAGGTTAGTGTTTCCTGTTAGTTAGTTTATCACTTCCTGCCTCCAGTGGGTACTAAACATACACTCATGACATTAGTATTCATCCTCTCATCTTACTCTCAGAAAGAAAGTGAATACATTTATTATTAGCGTGCCTACTAGGTCTGTCAGGATAACAATACTTTTATTGGACGATATATTGTCTCAGAAATAATCGCGATAAACGATATTATTATCATGTGAAGATCATTTTATACCACTGATATAATGATAATATAATAGTATAATAATGCAAGGGGGGGTGGGGGTGAGATTGGAGTTATTTACCTTTAATTGTTCTACAGTCTCCACTCAGGACGTACACAGTGAGGAATGGAGGACACTACTTGTTTAGACAATGTGACATGAATAGTCTCTTAGCTGCTAATGTGAAGTTATAGTGTGTGGTTGTAACTACTGTAACCGTTACACCTCATTTTTGGTTCACATGATGCCACAAAGACTAATGAGTCCTCCTGTCTAACTGTATCTTTCAGTGTTTATGTAGTGGAGGTGTGGAGAACAATAATGCTCAGAAGGTATAACTAAATATATAAAAGAATCTAATATCTGCAGCATACGTCAGCATTCTCCTCTCCGTCTCCGTCTCCGTCTCTCTGTGTGTGAATGTCTGGCTGACGGCACTGTCAGTACATTAAAGATGTTTTCCCCCTCAGCTGAGCTGGATGCCATGTGCTGCAGCCCATAATAACTGGCTTTTCCAGGCCTATGTGGGTTAATCCACTGTTACATAAGGCCAGTTCTAATGACTCTGTGTGTTTTCCTGCAGGTGATGGGTTTAATGGTGCGCACGCTGACTTCCACTTTAGAGCCAGACCAATGCTTTACATAGCAGGGGGAGATGAATACTGCGCACTGTACACACACACACACTCACAGTTAACACACTGATGAGACTAAGGGGTTGGTAGAGGTATTGTACAGATGTCCATGTTGTAAATATTTAATTGTTACTTATGTATCAGATGTGGTATTGGGCTTCTCAACAGCTGGGCAGATTGTTGTGGAAATCATTTTTATATTCATGTTCACCAGAGGAAAAACTGCTTTTAGCTTTAAAACTCTGTAAGCTTTCCTCTAGCACCACCTACTGGACAACATGAGAAGTTTGTACAAATGTTTCAGATAGTAGTGAGAAGACTGACTGCAACACACTTTCATGTTTCTAACCAGATCAATTGCTTTGATTTTTATGACCTTCTGACCCTCAATCAATTTTCACCCTCAGGTCTTATATTTTATTTTATACACATACATATACACACACACACACACACACACACACACACACACACACATCAAACAAACAATATACAAGAAGTAGTGGAAGAACTGATATTCAGATACTGGTCAACATGCTAGTCATGACTTATTTATTTGGATATGCAGCTCTCTGTAAACATCTTTACCTGTCTGGTTTTAAATACATGGAGCTTGGTCAGTGCTGGAATTTTGAGGCTGATGCCAATAAAGATATTTTAAAGTGATAAAAATCTAATAATTGGTATATTGTCTAAATGTTTTGTCAGTAAATCAATCAATCACTTTTCATACATAGTAATGTAACACAAACTGTTTTGCATAGTAAAAAAACAATCAAAAAATTACAAACAAACAAGACAAAAAAGAAAAATGAATAATGGCTCAATATATAAATAAATACCAGATGTAACATAAAAAATATAAAAAATTGGAATACCCAAATAGAATAGAAGATAATACAAAGATTAATGTCCTGTAAACTCAGAGTGATCACCAACAATCATCTGTAAATTAGGTCAATAAGTAAGAAGTTGATAAAAGGCAGGATAGTTTTTAGTCAAACTGTTGTAAACCTGCATGAAAAAGAATATTTTAAATAATAATAATAATAATAATGACAATAAAACTAAGATATGTTAAAGTTGAAATGAAGATAAAAATGTAGCCAATAGACTGTGTGTTTCTTCCTCTCTTCGCTCCACTGCAATTTCTCTTTAGAAAATCTCATTTTAAGATCCACTATTAATAATTATTGAATTGGATGTTGAACACTGCAGCTTGTATTGGTCTTCAATCAACCTTCACAATTGTGTCATTAAAGAGCAATATCTTTACTATCTATAAACTGTGTCCTACTGTCATTTTTACTAGAATAGAAGAGTTTCAAAGGCAGAGAGTTTCTCATGTCACTTTTGGAACAAAGGCTTCCTGTAGTGAAGAGTCATCTAATCCATTCCAATAAGCCTGTGGTGTGTGTGTGTGTGTGTGTGTGTGTGTGTGTCTGTCTGTGTGTGTGTGCTGTCTTCCAGAGGACGTCCTCACCAAGGATGCGGGAGAATGTGCAATCTGCCTGGAGGAGCTGGTACAGGGGGACACCATCGCTCGCCTGCCCTGCCTCTGCATCTATCATAAAGGGTAAGAAAGAGTGTCACTATGGATCAGATATGGATCAGCTGTTTAGAATATTTCTCATATCTGCACATTAGGGCAGAAATAACATTCAGGCACATGTTTGATGGATTTTTACTCCTAGGACATTGTTTTTATGTATTACTATATATGAATCAGTATGATGAAATAGCCATATTAGGATTGTGGTAAACAAACAAGCACAACAGCAACCCTGTATAAAAGCTGTTTCACCCAAACAACCACAAAATGACTCTGATGAGGACTGACTGATGCTGTATCTGTTCATCTTATGCAGCATGAACATGCTTTTAGTTTATTAACTTATGGTCATTACTGTAAACCATAACAGGCATATACAATTAGTAAAAGCCAGCTGTCTTTGTCCTGATTGGTTCACTCAGCCCATCATTAATGAGAAACTCACATTTCTAATGAGCTTATATGACCTGACACAACCACTTCTACCACAGGTATCCAATCAAAACAAGGGGCAAAGTGATCATTTCTCTGTTATGATCTGAATAGTTCAGTTTATTGTCATTGTACAGGTATACAATTTAAGTGCTGCTGTGGAGCTCAAAAAAAGAAACTAAAAGTAACATTTACATTTAAGTTAATAATCACACACACGCACACACTCACACAGTTCAAACATACATACACTATACTTAGTACCCATGTATAAGGTCAGATGCTGCTTGTATTAAACTTGTTTAAAGTAAATGTATTGAAATAATAAAAATAAATAAGATTTTTTTTTTAAATAATGTATTACCATTAACATAAATAATAGAAAACAGAATTCATCTAGTTTATATCTGATTTATTTAAACTCATCTAATGGTTTGAAAATGAATCTTGTCTCAAGCAAGTGTTTAAAACTTCAGTTGAGTCACAACTTCCTGATTCTTAATAAAGAAGTCAATATGGAAATCCTGCTTCCAGTCATTGGGTAATAAATAAGACACTCTGTGTGTTCGGATGATGAAATATTATATTGCACTGTTTTATGTCCACACACAGTATTATCATGTGAAATATGTCTGTGTAATATATGTAAATCATTTACATACACTGTTAATCCACCATTTAGTCAAATACAGTCACAAGATGATCACACCAGAAGAAGTCAGTGAAAACAACAGCTCCTATTCACATAGACAGACAGTTACAAGTCTACTGCAGGAGAAACAAAGTGGAGCGATGCTACATTCACACTGTGGGAGCTGATACTTTCCTCTCTATGGTGGTACATTTAGAGCAATGTTGCAAATCAATGAGCAGGACATGCCTCATGATAATACTGGATTTTTATGAATTTTGCATCAATGTGATGATTCACCTTTATTTGTCATTCCCTCAGTCAATACTTAAAGTCATGTCAACCAAAAAATAACCTTAACAGTGTTTCAGTTTCAAGTATGATCAAGATTAGTATATGACATACAAGGGAAGTTTATCTGCCTTATTTCATGTTTCCTCACTTCACTGGTGATCCAGACACTGATCCGGTTCACCAGGAAAACATGTAAGCTACAAAATGACTTCTACAAATAGTGAGTCACACTTAAAGGTATCAAAAGAGCTGTCAACACCTGTAGGCTGACAGCTGATCCAGCTATGGCGACATCATCAGTTTGCAGTTCAGGCTAAAGGACATCATATTTATCTAAAAATGTGTTGAATGGTTTCCTCTTTTCATTACATGGGAAGGACAAAGACAGGAGAAAAAGACACAAATAAGAGAAACACCCAATATCTGTTGTTTTGTTTTGTAGTCTACAGTCAAACGTCTCACTTATCTCTAGACTTGTCACAGTAACTACTTCTGTTGGACGATATATTGTCTCAGAAATAATCGCGATAAACGATATTATTGTCTTTTGAAGATCATTTTCAATTTTGATCTTGGAGGACAACAGGCGATAACACACAAATGAGGTATAATTTCTTTTGAATCAGGTCTATTGTTCTTAATCTCCAATAATATGTATCAAATCTGTGGTAATAAGTTGGAATGAAGATGGCTAAAAAGGTCTAACACAGAATTGGGTGATGAGTTATACCTTATGCTTTATAAATAGTCAAACCAGACAAACCTTGCATGATAGAACAGGAAATGTGATTATTTGACTCATATTAGTTCAAGCTTGGACCAAAAGTATAAAAATACGTCTACCATCATCTCTCATACTCACTAATGAACACATCACTCAGGTTAGGGTTTCCTGTTAGTTAGTTTATCACTTCCTGCCTCCAGCTGGGTACTAAACATACACTCATGACATTAGTATTCATCCTCTCATCTTACTCTCAGAAAGAAAGTGAATACATTTATTTAAATTAGCGTGCCTACTAGGTCTGTCAGGATAACAATACTTTTATTGGACGATATATTGTCTCAGAAATAATCGCGATAAACGATATTATTATCATGTGAAGATCATTTTATACCACTGATATAATGATAATATAATAGTATAATAATGTAAGAGGGGGTGGGGGTGGGATTGGAGAGTGGGGCTACACTTGTGTAAAAACACAGACTGTCATTATGGTTGGGGACAGAGTTATTTACCTTTAATTGTTCTACAGTCTCCACTCAGGACGTACACAGTGAGGAATGGAGGACACTACTTGTTTAGACAATGTGACATGAATAGTCTCTTAGCTGCTAATGTGAAGTGTGGAAACATTAAGGTTAAATATATGATCAAGGTTATGTCCATGTCCATATATAGACATGATGATGTTGATGATTATGTTATTGTATGATAAGTCGATAATTACAGACCTACTTAACTCATCGTCCCTTTTTCTTCTTTTTTTTCCAGCTGCATCGACGAGTGGTTTGAAGTAAACAGATCATGTCCAGAGCATCCATCTGATTAAAGCTTTTTTTGCACAGGTAAACTTTGACTAAACATCTCAGGTGACAGATAAATCGTTTTCTCAATAGTTTCTGCCTGATTTCTGTTGATTTTAATAATTCATTGGATTTTCTCTGTTGGTTTTTGGGTGACAGGTACCCCTCGATGAGAGCGATCTCCTTCATTCGCAACCAAATGAAGTGCGGATCCAGGGAAGACTGCTGGACGCCGTGACCACTGTGATCAGTTTAAACCCCCCCCCCCCCCCCCCCACCCACCCAATAATGTAGTACCACGGTGTGCCAAATCTCATTTAAGCAATCTTCAGGGATACAGACTTTTCTGTTTATGTTTGAGTTGCACATCCACGCTCAGTCTCAGTCGGGACGGACTGATCCGCAGACAGACACTCACCTCACACCCCTACCCCAACCCCCACCCCCACCCCCACCCAACGGCCCTGACATTCAAAGACATGCAGGGGGCGCTATGACAGCAGAGGGACAGCTGATTGTATGCCAGGGCACACGAGGAGGTGGACGCGGCCCTGGAGTTGGGGGGTGGGGTAGAAGGGGGATTGTCGGATTATCCCCCCCACCCCCACCCCCCCTTACCCGGTGCCTCCCCTCCTCCCTCAGCATTAGTGTCTAGCTAGTGCCTTGTTGTCATGCCCAGCCACAGCAGGGTGATGGAGAAAGGGGGTTAGGGGAGGGGGGTGTTGGGGGCTGGAGCAGAGCCAGCTGGATGACTGGATGGACCTGCAGGAACATCTCACCTCAACTGCCATTCTACCAGTCCAGGAGAAACAAGCCAGAGACGACATGTTGCTCAAAACAGGTTCAGAAAAAAACCCCAGCAGCAGCTCTGACATTTACACAAACTGAAGCTGATGCAACAATGGTGCCAATCAACTGTGAATACTGTCAAACACATACACACACATACACACACATGCATACGTTTATCAGTGCTTTCCAGTCAATCACACCATGCAGTAGAGGTCTTCATGAGAACAAAAAAACCTGCACCCAGTCCTGAAGCCGTCTACCTGAACCTGAGATGAGAAGAAACAGACATTGATTGAACCACGTCTGTATCTGAATGTAGCTCGTATCTGACCTTGAAAAATATCAGTCCGTCAGCTTTCAAATACATCTCAGCTCTTCTTGCTCCGAGTACTCTCTATCAGCTGATGGAGATTGTGTGATATGATTAGACGCACCAGTAAGTCTGAATTCACATCTTTTTTGTCAAATTTGCTGTTTTTTTTTTTCAGCCGTTCACAGAAAAAGAAGCTTTGATTGTTTTTATCATGCTCATCAAACTCAGATGTAATTGGTGACGGTTGAGTATTCATTAGAGCTTATGATGGTGTACTATGACAGTATTAGTAGCTGAAGGCAAACTGGTTCACACTCAGAGTAAAAACAGAGTTTTGAAGTTTGGCATTTAGTGTATCTTCATCTTTTGGTAAGTCAGAGCAGTAACAAGCACATACTGTGTATTCAGCTGATGGTCTCCTCAGTGTGCAGCCTCAGATCAACTATGTTAAGATTGGCTTTACTTTGCTCATAGTTTGGAGTCCCACCAACCATAATGCCCAAAAAAATGAAATGGTAAAACAAACAAAACATGGTGAAAGATGCCAGCCACAGTTTCAGAGCCCAATGTGTTTGTTTTGAATGACCAACAAAGATATTCCACTATAGTAATACACAACAGTGGAAAGCAGGAAATCATCACATAGATGAAGCTAAAAGTACAGAATGTTTGGTATTTTCCTTTAAACAATGACTTTAAAATATATTTTAACTGTTTGTTTCAGTCTTAAATCAATGTTTTCTTTATTTTCTTACCTTAATGAAACCCAACTCTAGTAGCAATGCATTATTTTCTTTGGCTGCTCTTAAAATTTAATCAGTTTAAAATCGTGTTTCCAAGCAAAGCTCATAAAATGAGGAACAGTCATTAAATATGAAGGTGATTAAAAAGGTCAGGGTTAATCAGGTAATTTACATAATATGAACAACACTGTTATAGAAATGAACATAGCGCATTACAAGGAAACTATGTAGCATTAGATTGACTTAGAAAAAAGGAAAAATAATCAAAAAAGACAAAAAAAAACAGTTATTGGAGTATTTTCAGGGCAGACAACCTCATCCCTTTTTAAATACAAATGTCTTTTTAATTTTTTCTAATATCAATAAGTCAGTGTAATGTGACACAGTTTCTTTGTAATCTGCTCTGTGTGCTCATTTGTGTGCAGTGCTGGATTGGATCATAACTGTGATAAAATGTTTAAATGACTGAGCCTGCACACAGAGGGAGACAGAAATGTTCTCAGTTCCATTACAGCAGAAAAAATGTGAACTTCAAAAGACTGTTTTTTCTCTACAAAATTGCTGGTTTAATCACTCCAGGGAAGGGAGGGTGAGTGCAATGATCTTTCACTGTAATATCATCATCATCAAACATCATCCAAAGCCAGTAGTGTGATGTGTGTGGACTGGTCTTGGGTCCTGGCAGCTCCAATCAGAACTTCAATCAAAGTTCTTGCATTTCTACAGACCCAGACCCAGTGAAGTTAACCAGGCGCCCTGGAATGACTGGACTAGTTGGGTTTGGGTACAGATTTTTAATCCAATGAAAAAAAACCCATCAGAGCTGAATATCGCTGACAAGCTGCCCCCCAATCAGAGAGGAGGAGCTCATCGATGATATCACTGAGTGGATCCCAAAGCTCAGAAATTCATCATTGTTTTCTTTCACAACCTCCTTTTGTCCATGACTCAGATCCCAGTGCTTGTTTCAACATACTCATCATATTTTTTTATACTGAGGGAAAACAAACTGTTTCTTCATGTCCTCACTAGAATGGTATGAAATGTTGTGTAACTGCACCTCAACGCAGAGGACAGTAATGAGGGTGTGGACATGTTTTCGGCCTCCACCTGCTTGTTCTCCTTACGTCGTCTCTCTCCTCATCTCCTCTGTTACCTCCTGAGAGCACAGGAATGCTATCATGAGTGAGAGGAGGATAATTCATGAGAAAAAGTAATGTACCGCTACTAATGAAATGGACAACACACATTATAACATGTTAACAAATCAATTTACAAGCGTGATTATTATGAGTTCAGATTGTGTTTGTGCTGCGCCCGGTCCACATGAGCCATAGCCTACTAGTCCTAACACACTGATGGATGAATGTCTTTCCTCCAGCCTGCAGATATTGGAATAAAAGGGACACTCTACTGATTTTTACCTTGAAAACAGAATGCTTTGTGTGGCTCTGGAGGAGGTATGGCTTACGTCGTCTGACTTTAGGCTTGGACAGTAGATTTTTAACAAACCCTGTCAAAATTGCAACTGTGAAACTCAGATTTTTTCTCTTAAATGTTCTTATATATCCAATTTGATGCTAAATAATCTAAAATATGAGTCTGAGTGCAAACATATTCATATATTTAAGGTAATTAAATGCAAATGTATTGGATTTAGTGTTATATTGGCATTAAAAGTGACCAACTTTCACTATTCTCTCTTTAGTCTGTCACTTTAAGAAAGTGCAATACTAAATCACTGGAGTACCCCTTTAAAGCATTTCATCCTGTATGTAATAATCCTTTACATAGTTTTTGTTTTTATCTTTCAAATTCTCGTTTTTTGTTGTTTTTTAAATACGTTTTTCCTCGTATGTCTTGTTGTGGTCGGGGTTACAGAGTGTGGCGGTTAAAGAAACTGCATCAGTTTCTGTTTGACTGAAGAAAAGTGAACCGTTTGGAGTTTTGGGATCCACCCCTCCCCCAACCCCCGTCACTATCAGTGACTACTGCTGCTTCATCATATTGTACATGTAAAAACCTGACAGCCACACAGAGATTAGCTGAGCCATGTAATACACTGTCCCGGCCACACGGTGGTGCTGCAGGGCATGAACTCTTCTCATCGTCGCTGCTCTCTGTGGACAGCAACAGGTATGGACTTTTGGCTGATTGACGGGACATTTCTCACAGGGCTCATATACTGTGTACCTTCATCATCTCTCACCTTTGACTGACTTCAGCAACAGATTATTATTTATCATCATTTTCATAACTGATTATCAAAATGATTTCTGTGAGCAGGTTTGACTCTGACTAGTTGATGTCTTTTAATTTCTTGTCTGTGAGTTTTAGAGGAAATGTGCAACAGATCTGGCCTTAATAGATATGATGATGACATTCAACTTTCTGTCCTTGTGATTCTTTATTGTTCCTAACAACTACTTCCAACAGCACAATGACTCATCCACCTCACAAAAACATCAAATGAAGAGGTGCAGACAGTGTCAAATCAAGTAATACAAGAGAGGTAGAATTTTAAAAAAGGGAGGAGGCTAGGTGTAGAACCGGTGCTCCTTTGCATTGAAAGGAGCCAGCTGAGGTTGTTTGGGCACCTGGTTAGGATGCCTACTGGACGCCTCCCTTTAGATGTGTTCTGGACACATCCAACACGCAGAACATGCTGGAGGGACTATATATAACTCTTCTGGCCTGGGAATGCCTTGGGATCCCCTAGGAGGGGCTGATGGGCATTGCTGGGTAGAAGAATGTCTGGTTTTCATTGTTCAACCTAATGCCACCATGACCTACCCCGTGATAATCTGCAGTAAATGGATTGATATATGGATGGAATTTGAAAAAGCTTAAAATCTAGTGTGACAAAGTCTTGGCATTGTGGGTGATTAGAATGAAGTAAACAGCCATAGCTTAGTTGCTATCAATCAATCAATCTTTTGGGGGTACTTTGGTCATTAGAGGTATATGGGGGATATAATAAACCTTGTCTTTGTTCAAGGATGGTTTCTAGCATCACATGTGGACAGCCTCCTTGATTTTTCTGGTTCAATTACCTTTGACCCCTTTGTCAGACAGACCAGAACAACTAAACCAAGCTGCTCCAGCCCTCAAAGAAAGGCCATGAGATGGGTTCAAAAGCTGTTGGAAAACCAGATAAGTGGACCTTGTGACCATGTGTCCGATAAAGAAACGAGTTTTTCTGTCGTTTTGTAAGGATAGAATTAAACTAGTGAGGCCAGTCTCTCTCTCTTTACAACAGTTACAGTAGCTAAAGAATATCACAACTTAATGTGAAATATCCTGTGAATGCCGATTTCATCTTGTAGCTTCTCTACAAGTTGGATGAACTTATTCTGTTCACTGTATTTTGGGCTTCTCCTGTTTGCACATGTAGTGAGATATGTGGTGGTTTTATGTGGGAGGGACTGGGTGGGTTGCATGTCTTCACTTTGAATTGTACTGGTGTGAGGCACTGATCATGCAGTCCTGAGATGAGCCATATCTGAGCTACTAAAGGATCAGTCATACATTTTTTGTAATTTTTTTTAGTGTTTTAATAAATTATTTCTAGGCAGCATTAGCAATGAAATATACATATATAGCTGACACAGAAATACAATCACAATAAACATCAAAAATACTTTTATGTAAAACTATGTAGAAAAATCAGTTGGGAGTGAATCCTTTGGGTACCAGTCATCTTTTACATATTGTTATGCTGTGATATTTTGAGTTTAAGGATGAAAAATATGGCATAGAGCTCAGTGAACAATTGAGTCAGGCAGTCCACCTTATGCTCAGTGTCTCAAATGACCAGATTATCTCATCAAGTATCAACTCCCCATGATTAGTCAAGGCATAACTCTGAAGTAAATGTTGGTAAATCTGACAAAATAACTCAAGCAACACAAATATTTGAGTAGTCTCAGTTCACAACAAAGCTGTAACACTGTCCAACTATTTAGTGTTTATAATCAGAATATAAACAGTTAATAAAGGATATATGTGTTATGTGCAGGGTTGGTCAACAATGATAACTTCTCCCATGGAGACATTTTATATCATTACATATTACTATCTTGTTTATATACCAGCATTAACGTACACAGGAGGAGTTACAGTTGTTGACATGTACAACTACATTACAGTGTGTTATAAACCATTTATTAACTCCTTAATTTATTATAAACGCCAACGTAAAATCCGGAGATGTACAGTTTGAAAGAGGTGGGCATTTACCAGGCAGGTCATTGGTAAGTCAAATAAAAGACAATATCAAATTTGCATTAATAATAAAATGACAGATTTATTGCAATGGTTTTGTACTGGGGTTGTATGTGGCCCTCTAACAACAAAGCTGGCCCCAACCATCCCTTTAAAGTGTGGGCGATGAAAAGTGATTTGCTCTTATGTGGGATGAATGGTAGCTTTGGATGACTCTAATCTGGAAGGAGTTGTCTCATTTAGTATGATGTTGTATTTTCACAACAGAAATGTTTGACATGTGATAGCAGAGAAAGCACAAGTGGAATCTGCAACATGAATACCGGCTGCTTTCCATGTAGATTTATCAGTTTAAGTGCATAGATGTTGTCCATGCGGGCTCATTGGAACACTTCAATGGAACATTTTATTAGTGACACCTGTGCTTTTTCTGCTGCAAGTCAAATGTCTGCTGTGAAAAAAGCTATAGAGGGAAACAGATCAGTGGCATGATTCTCTTAGCTCCAGGTTTTGTTCATTCACAGTAAATGTCTCATGTCACCATCAGCCTTTTTACCAACAGCTGTCTGAATCCATCAGGGGGAAATTCATTAACAGAGAACTCTATTCCATTCATTAGCACAGTGCAAAACTAAAAGCACCTCTAGTAAGAGTCAAATAATAATGAACATTAAGTTCATGTTCATGTATTCATAAAAAACAAAACTATGCACCTTAAATCTAGGTAAGGGTTAATGAAGAAAAAAGTACTGTCATTTCCACTTCCACTTCTTTTTGTAACAGTGATTGAAAACTTCCAAACATTTTGGCAAAATTTCAGGTAAACATCCCCTACATGAAACCTGAAACACACCCTCCCTTCTGCTCATTGCAAAAAAAAAGAAGATTCCTCAACAAGTGATGAATATAAAGTATCATTAAAGCAGAGAGGGTGACTTTGTGTCCATAGCAGTCAAAACAGGTGCAACCAGGTGAAATCATAGAGTTCAAGCTAAAACTAATACTAAACTTTGGATACAGTGAATGTTCCACATATTTTCTACCATGCAGCCATTTCTCAACACATGCACATGGTTGCTTCTCACACGAGTGCCGAGTCAGTTGAATCGCAGCCTTTTCTCCTCCGAAAATTGTTTCTGTTCCTCTTCAGAGATCTGGTTTCTTTTCACGCTGCAGGGACATGATCACACACTCAGACATTCGTTTATACTCTAAACACATTCTTACAGTCAGCAGAGGGAGAATATGACAAATTTGCCCTGATGCTGAGTCACCCCAATGAATACTAAAACTACCACAGTTATGACTCATTAATGGGAACTTGCGACATGGCAGTAGCTAATGGAAGTTTTACTCTAACTCACCTCTTAAATCAAATCTCCCTAGTTAACTCTGTTGATTTTCAGTTTTAAAAGGTAATTTTCATAAATTTCAGGTAATTTTTCATAAATTTTATTTTTTATTTAAATGACAGAGGACCGTCTAACTTTTCCTCACCATATCTCTGTGAGTGCAGTGTTGTGAGAAAGGGCTTCAGCCAGCTGTTTGATGCCATCCAGAGTGAAGCGGTTATCGATTAACCTAACGACAAACATGCCAGGCAAGTCAGTTTCTGACAATCAATGTCTGTTTAGAGGATTCAACAGCATCAGAGGTTAGGTTAAATACAGAATGTGTATTGTTTTTTTTTTCTTACCAGAGGTGGATTAGACCAGTGTTTGCTCGAACCAACTCTGCCCAGTGTGGAGCTGAATCATCACACATCTCGTTCTGCACCAACCTGCAACAGCACACAGTTGGAGTTCTATACAAAAAGCAGCAAAAATCACTCAACTCCAAATAAAAATGCTGCCTACCAGAATATCCTGAGGCTGCTGTTCTCTTTCAGTGCTTCTGCCAGGCTCTTCCCACCTTTTGATGTGATGCCATTGGCTGAGAGGCTGGAATAGAAACGCAGTTCATGAGTTGTAGTCGGTGGGTTTATATTGGATTTGTAAGTGGTTCCTTTCTCACCTGAGGTTGGTAAGACTTGGGTGGTGCCTCAAAGCTTCTGCGAACGCTTCTGCTCCCTCGTCACCGATGGTGTTCCCCCACATTCTGGAAACAGAAGACATCAGGAGACATCAAGACTTTCATGATAAGCTGCAGTCAGATATATACTAACACCAAGGACCTGACTAATATTATATCTTTACTCGCCAGATGTTTTAGCCTGGATAGCTAAAATGTCTTGGCTTTGTGTATCTTGTTCATCTTGATGGACGTTTTGATTGACATTAGTGACATTTGGTTTCAGCTATTTCGGTGTGAACAGGATTTACATTTTAATCATCTGGCTTTTTACATGTTTGAACATGTTTTGTAGTGCTTGAGGGACACTATCTGAAATCTTCCCTTCCATTAACACTCTATAGCCACCACAGCAAAATTGCGTCTTAGTCAGATGCTCTTGATCTGTAAAAGTTACACGTCATTGGCTTTTTCCTTAAAATTTTACCATTTTCATGTTACCAGCTGTATGAAATGTAATCTTTGGTTTACAGCAGTGAAGTCTTACCCCACTTCAATTATGGACTTGCTCTTCTGAATTGCGCTGGCCAAATACTTCGCACCAACACTGGTGATCTTGTTCTTACCGATCCTGAAGGACAATATTCATTTAGAACACATACACATACAAACAAGTATTTTTTGCGTCTTGGTGCAAGTTAGAACTGATATCTTACTTGAGAGTTCGTAGCTTTGGGCATTCCTCAACTATCTTAGCAACTAGCTTGCCTCCGACATCTGTAATGTGATTGCTGTAAAGCCTGAGAACAAAAACATGCATATAAGAGAAAGAGAAACAGAGCAGAATTTTAGTCCCTGGGGCTAAAAGCTTGTTGCACCCCCCTTTATTTGCAAGACAATAAGATTTTGTAAATTCAAACAACCATTATGTCCTCCAAGTGACCTAATTGTACCTGAACCGAATTGTGTTTGCTACCTTTTTTTAACAAATATGTCTCTGATTCTTCCATTTTAAAACTCAGTTCCTGCTGCTGAGGGCACACTTATGTAAGTCTCAGTTTTGGCCCCACCTTTCATTTAACTTCCACAAATTCAAGAATCCAAATAAAGATAGAAGTCAGAATTGTGTATATTAGCAAAGAACTGTTGGGATCATTTGTAGAATACCTCGGTTGGCACACAGACCTACTGCCACCACACTCTGCTACAATAAGGATATTTAAACTGACAGAGTTCATTAGTAAGCAAAGACAAGCTGGGTTGAACAGAACGATCACTTTGCCTCTCAGTCAGTAAGATGTACCATGTGCCTGAACTTTATTTTATTCAGACTGTTCTACCACAAGAAAATACTACACAATTCATGATTGTTGAGAACCAGTCATCAAACTCTCAACAGGAAGTAAAAGTATTTAATTCACTGAAAAACATCTACAGAAATCAATCAAATGTTAATATTATGAATAACTGTGGCTGTAACCATTAACTACGTTTTGGCTGGACCAGCCATGGAGCAACCCTGTAATCACAGTTATCCATGAGTAAGTGAGTGAGTGAGTAATGAAGTTAAACAATTGGTTGGCCGGCTGAGTGTTGCAGTTTTCCCATTGACTGTTGCTCTTTGAAAATAACACAAAGTGACCATTTTATAAATATTGCCAAGTGACAAGCTTTTTTCCCCCTAATGTTTTCAGATCACAAACGATGAACAACAGCATTAAAACACCAGTCTTATATCCAGGAACTACCACTGAGTGCCCCTGTAACAAACTGGCCTCAACTTCACATATTGACCATTACACAGTCCAGCCATATACTAGGCTTTTAGCTAGTCTTGTTATAATTTGCTCACGTACACTTTAGGGAAAAATACAGATCATCAGTTTGGAAAATCTGACATGTTTACTCACCCTAAGACTTCCACAACTTTGTGCTTACACAGCTCCTCTGCAAGAACCTCAATGCTGCTGTCTGTCAGTTGATTGACGCAAAATCTGCATGGGAGGAGGTTTGATAATGCGTTAGTTAGCTAATGTGATAGCTATATAGTTTAGATTTACCACACTGAAGAACAGAGGGTAGTTATTCTTACCTCACTATTGTCATCTTACAGAGTGATGGCCTTAGCTGATAAATCCCATAGTCGCTGATGTTGTTGTTGTCCATGTCAAGACCCAGGTGCTTCTGACGGTGCTGCAGTACAAAGTTCAGGGCGCTGCAGTCACCTGAATACACGTTACAGTAACCCAGCTTGATGAAGCCAGCTGTGATGCCTTTGGCAGTCATCTGAGCGATGTCTTTGTTCCCCGTCTCAAAGATGCACCTCAGCATCCATAGGAAGTTGGGCAGAACGTGAACTTTCCTGCCCTCATTAGCATCGTGGTGGGGTAAGCCATGGAGGTGGATCTTTACACTGTTGGACATGTAGGACTTAAGCAAGGTCCGTTTTTTCTTTAGTAACGCAGGAGATACCAGATGCTCCATCAGGCTGCTGTGAGCCTTGGAGAGCAGCCCACACAAGAACAGATTAGTAAACTGAAGGTGTTCATTCGGAGTAAAGGGCTTCTTCTCAGTGGACTTTGAAGATCCGCAAATACAGGAGTTCAAAGGCAACCACGAGCGTTCCCTCTTCCTGCTGCACTCTGTGAAAAACTTGAGGATGGAGTCGGCAGTGGCCTGCTCATCCAACACAAGAGCAAACGCCGCCAAGAACGACTGCAGAGTCATATGAAGGAATTCAAAGGTAGCGGTGCTTTCGCTGGCATCATAGTCACTAACAGCTCTGAGAAAGCCCAGGGCTAGATCCTCCTCTGTAAGTCCACAATCAGTAATCTCCTCTTGGCTGCAAATGAAGCTACCTCTCTCCATACCCTGAAGAGCCAGCTTGGCAAATGCTGTGAGGGGCCTGAGTCCTGTTTTGAATGTCTGTGAGGCACAGCGGGTTCTTTTCTTCAGCAGAGATGGAGCTGGTGAGGCCGAGCGACTGAGGAACACCTCTGACAGCAGAAGGAAGATGCCGGTGAGTGTGATGCAGGTTTCAGGCAGCTCAAAACTATCGTGCATGGTGTGCAGGTGCGTGAAGCTCTTGAATACGATCCAGCAGAAGAGTGGAGTGGAGCACAGGCCGCAGAGGTGGGGGCTAGCTTCCAGTTGAACTAAGACCAGTTCTCGTTGCTCCTGGTCCTTAAAGCGCAGATCAATGTAAGTCTTCAGATGGGCTGGGGAGAACCCCCGCAGAACCACCTTCTTTCTGATCACCCTGCTCTGGATTTCGATCCCTGTCCGGGCTGTTAGAACCTTCTGCGAACCCTTGAGTAGTTTCCCACAGAGCAAGCTGAGAAGTAGCTGGAGAGGGTGTGCCTTCTCCTCTGGTGACACCATTTCAGGGAGGTTTATCAGGTCCAGATCCTCCTGAATCTCATCGTAACCATCAAACGTAAAAATAACCTTCTCAGGGTAGCGCAGGATGTAATCATACACTTCATTATCAGGGTCGTGGTCTGGGTAGCAGCTGTATTTGAACAAAAGGTCTCTGAGGGAGATCTGCTCTGTGGCCTTGAAGGTGCTGAACATCCTACAGCGGAACTTGAAGAAGAAGATGGCATCTGTCAGCAGTTCCTTCCTGGACCACAAGTTCTGGAGTTTCTGCAGGAGGATGGATTTCCCCACACCGGCATCCCCCATTACGTAGATGGTTTCTCCTTGGGGATTGAAGACCGCATGTTCCCCAAGGAGCTGGTCCAGACTCTCCAAGAAGCCTAGACTTTCATTGCTGTCGTTCATCAGTTCAATCAAGGTATCAGTATAGAGGTCCTCGAGCCGGGTCTCCTCTCGCTGACCATATGACATGATGAAGCCGGTGTCCCGGCTTATTTCATGCCTCAACTTCTCACAATACCTGCTGACTTAGAGGAAATAACTGCCATTTAGTGCAATATGGCATTTCTTAGGTAGGTAGGTTCCCTAGGTATTAGTTGGACCACAGTCTTGTAATTTGTATTTACTTTACAAATTCTAAAAATAATGACATTTGTTTAACTTATATTCAAGGACAGCTTTTTGGGGTTCACAATCTTTAAACAGCAGTCAGGAGCCCAAATGAGCACTGAAGCAGGTTTTTCTTGCTCCTGTTCATACTGACCATTAGAAGATCCCTTCATAATACATGTGATGGAGGACAAAATCCACAGTCCTCCTTCTGTGTAAAAATGTATTTAAAACGTTGATCTGAAGCTTTCCAAATGAGTGAAATCAAGTCTTCTATGTTTCAATGTTACAGTCTTTCTAGTGCCAAGGTTCCTCTTTTTGTTACTTTACTTCCACCACAGCTCAACAGAGAAACACAAAAAAGGAATTTGACTGTAAATGTGTCAGATATCACTTGATATAACTAACTCAGACTGCTGAAGCCACACATTAGCTTCACATCTACTTTAAATGACTGTGTGGACACACTGTGGATTTTGACCTCAATCGCTTCCATTGAAAGCACATTTAAAGGGGATCTTTTAATAGTCAGACACCTGACTGCTGTTGAAAAAGTTATTCTTTAAACAATTTCTATATTAATTTAATTTTCTTTCAACTATAATCGGAACCCTATTTTAATAGTTATCTAGTGATGAGTATGTCATTCCTCTACTTTCATACTTATAATATCATTACTGCCAACTCAGCTCTAAAATCCTATTGATTGTCACTCATGATATTATGCTTCTCAGTCAATAGTTCTCTATAGTTTGAAAATAAACATTTATCTCCATTTTTTCCCCACAAAGGAAGAACTATGAAAACTTAAAAGAGGTGGCCCTCATGGCAAAAGAGAAGGATTAGTCATTGCAGCACTTACTGGGGTCTGTGTTAACCACCTTCATCATCTTCACATCTTCACTTGGGTTGTAGTTGATCTCTTTCAGCCATGGCTGGAGATCTATGTATGCATCACATACTTTATATATGATGAAAATGAAGTATGCACAGGCCTCTTCCCCTTTGCATTGGACTAGCTCCAAGATTTTGCGCACCTACATATTAATTGATGGAAATAAAGACTTTGTTACAATTACATAAACAGCATCTTCTGTTTCATGTTGGATTTTTAAAATAATGATTTTCACAGAGAGATATGGTACAGTATATTATATTCTTAAAAAGTCATTAAATTGAGTGGTTTTTCTACCTGATCTGTCTTGGTGGCAGTTCGCTGTACAAACTCAACCTCTTCCTCACACAGGAAGTCGCAGGCCAACAGGTTGTCCAGTATGCATTGAATACTCCTCAACCTGGACACCAGCAGCTCTCTGTGGCAGGTGAGGATGTTCATCCAGGACATCTTGGTTTCTTCTATTTGACCCATATTTACTGCAGGGTTGTCACCTCTGTGGGATCACACAGGACAGATACAGTCTCTACATAGATAGCATACACTGTAACTGGACGCAGCACTTATTACTAAGGCTGGGTATTGTTTAAAAAATGATGACCAGTACCAATCCAAGTACCCTTAAAGTGATACTCATGCCAATTGAGTACTTCATTTGATTCACATCATGTGAATAGAAGCATTAAATTGCAACTTCATCAACACAGACGGGTTGTAGCTGCTGTGGCAGTGGGCCAATTACATGTCGCATTACATTGAAGAACACTTGCACGGATTGGCTGTGAGCAAGTCCATACAAATAGACATATTTTCTAGCTCTGGGTGTAAAAGGGATTGATTGCAGGTATCGTTTGACGGGAGACGTTTCCATACTACTTGGTATTGATTTCTTTCGGTCAATACCTTAAAGATATGGAGTACTGGTACCCAGCCTTACCAATGATAACAAACACCTAAATGTGTTTTAACGAGTCCAAATCCTATTGCTGATTGGACCGCTTGACTCAGGACCATGAATTACATGGTATATTATTATTAGGCAAGTACATGACCATGTCTGAAGAATGGAGACTGTCTATGGTCTATACTGTTAGTGTTGGCAGTCTCAGTATTACCAAAGAACAATGCACAAATAAATAAACAAATAAATAAATAATGCTGTAAATTGAAATTCACCAAGGAAATGCTGTCTGACAAGATCTTCATTTGATTGGCAGCTGCCCTGAAGGTTGTTTACTGGGTTGTCACCATAGACTGTATGGTTGTCACTCATATTATATTATATTATATTATATTATATGATATTATATTGGGGTGGATTAAGGTAATGTTGGACATTGCCTAATGTGAGACAAATAAGCCGCAGTGCATTTATCTCGTTTTTCTATTCAATTATTTTAACTAGTATGTCTACTGTGTAAGTTATATTGTTTAAAATTACACATGTGAACATACAGACTGCTAGTTTTTTTTACCTAAAAACTGTAAGCCTACTTAATCAAATGACCAAATATGAGTATGCTATGCACATTTCAGAATGATTTCTAAACTAGTTTCCCAGATTACAAAATCCACAAATTATGAAACTTCTGAGTCCAATACTGTAAATTGTCTTCTGATTTAACAAGGAAACATCTTCCGTAATGGCATTAGGTGTTGATAGCATGTATTGGATTCATATGTAAATAGGGTAAACCAGTCAGAATTGCAAAAAGTGTCGCAAATTACCCTAATCCACCCTGTAATATTATAATATATTATATTAGGCCTATATTATATCATATTTGAATCTCACTCTTTGACAGCCTAAATCATTCTTTTTGACTCCGCGGTTTCCGAAATCAACAGTTCCTATTTCATGACAGGAGACACGCCTAGTGAAGAAGAGCAGTTTACTGTCATAATACATTCAACAGTAGCTTTCTTACTATTCACTATCAACGTTAACACCTTATAATGACCTTTCTCGCAACACGTAGTCCTGTAAGAGCGTCAGTCAGTGACGTTAGAGTTATAAAATTGTAGATAACAGATAATAAACAGCTAACTGTAACTGTACTACTCTTATGATGGTAAATGAGTCTTACCATTATGTCGAGTCCACACCCAAGTGCTGTAAACACACACTGTAACAGCGCACTTTAAAATAAAAACAGAGTGTTAAAAGAAACTGATAGTGGTTAAATATCACTCGTGACCTTTAGGTTTCTTTCTGTAGACTACAGTTTCTGTCTAAACGATGTAAATAGTCCGCTGAAGCTTTCTGTTGAAGGAAGTGAAAGCAGTAGCAGAGTTTCACAACCTGCTGCATTCAAGTACCTGCGGAAATGTGGGACTTCTAACAATACCAAGTATTTGTTTTACCTTTATTGGGCTATGATTCATAATACACAATGTAATGGCTTACATGTCCAGGAATCTTTTGATTGTCTTTCCAGCAAAAGGAATGTCTTGTGTGTAAAACTCTTTCCGAGGTTAGAATGAAGGGTTAACCTACAAAAGTCCAGCACCAGCTAGGGGCACATTAACATCACTGGAGGCCCCTGGGCTACAGAACTTTATGAGCCCCCCCACCCCCCCACCCCGCACACCCACTACAGGACTTTATGAGCCCCCCATCCCTAAGTGGTTGACACACTATATTTTGGGTATAAAAACTCAATTCAAGGTCATCTTTGGCTCTGTGCCATTTATTTGTACCATTGTATGTACCAATGTATGTACCATTAACTATGTGCATTTCACTTTTGCAAATGAGCCAACATATACTCACCCACACACACAATTACATCAGCACAATACTTCACTTAGGCTAGTAATAACTGTTCCATAGGCTATGCAACAAATCAAAGATATTGCAAGCAAATAACTGATTCATCTCTGTGCCATTTATTTATTGAATGTATGTAGGCCTAACATTAACTATGTGCATTTCATTTTTGCAAATGAGCCAACATGCACTCTCACACACACACACACATGCACAATTACATTTTGTTACATTGTATCAAAAAGAAAGATATGGGAGGAGGGGGGGGCTCTCGGTGTCGCACCATCCCCATCACTTTTACCACCAGATGTCACTGTAGTGCAGCGTCATGTGCGTTACGGTCAAGTGTTCATTAGCCTACATAATTATTCTCAATTTTTAGAGCCCCCCCCCGCCCCCATGGTGGAGGTCCTGGGGCTACAGCCCAGGTTAGCCCGTTCATTAATGCACCCCTGCTCAAAGGTGGTACATGTTTTAGGGAAAACATTAATGAATCATCATCATCATTGACATTATTGCTATTGTGCACAGAACATAAAGTCGACATCACAACACACACACACACACACACTCAAACAATAACAGAAAATGTCCTGAATTCAACACACACACACACACACACACACACACACTGTACACACAAAAACAAGAACATTGCATTGTCATTCAATGTCAAAAATAAAAGCAACACCTTCAATCACTGAACATAATATAACAGAATGTACTGAGTAAACTTTCAAACAGAGTGGGGTCAATGTTATATGAGATAGGAAACAAAACATACGCTCAATGCTCTAGTTTTATAATCCGAAAAGTGATGGTCTGATTCTGCTGACAATTCTATAGTGCAATTTAAGATTCATTTTTAAGGACATAATATTTTTTTACACATATGGAATATTGTGTTCTAGGAAATAATATGAATGTATATGTGCTATACATTAAACAAAAAAACAAATATGCTTCTTGGTTATCAAGAGTGCATCTACAGTATGTGTAAATGACTTGATGGAAGGAAAACCCATGTGTGATACTAAGAGTGGATGAAAATGTAAAAATGTGGGAATGTGATAGATAGTCCCAGCTGTTTGGGAATGTGCACCTCTAAAATACCATATCAACAAATAGGTCCTGCATTGTGATACTATCCTGTGGTCCTGACTTTCTAATCATAATTATTTAAAACCAATTATTTGAGTTGATATTGTGCTACCCTGATGAATAAGGCCATGTTTGATTATATTGCCTCAAACAGCCAGACAAATAGAAAACCTGGTTTCAACAAACTGCAAAAATCTGACGGAGCAGATGAGAATTAACCTGAATGGCTATTCTGATATTTATACAGTATGACAGAAAATGACTGATATAGATTTCAATTGAACTCTTGATTCTCTTGCATACTAAACATGACAAACTAGCTGCGTTTCGGAACGCCAACATAACATCTAGCTCTGTTGTGCTTGATCTGCAATGCAAAACATGAAACAGAGCACGGTCCCTGTTTTGCATTACTGCTAAACTTAAGAAATGACAGCGGCCAATACCACAACTAGTCGCTCAGTGGTGTTAAAAACTGTATCTTAACAGATGAAAGGATTAAACTAAATGTTCAGTGAAAGGGCCACAACATGGCTACGTACAACAGCCACGTCATCCAGCCAGAGCTACGGCTGGTGTAAGGTCAGTGTAATAGAGATGACATCATCTCTTCCTGGTACCACATGCATCCACCACGGTTGAATAAGATCTCATTAAGGCATTAAAGTGAACGGAGCCAGCGCAGATCAGATCTCGCTCTCATAGGTGTGCATGTAGGTTTTGAGGGAGAGGATTTCAGCGTAGCTCCGTGTGGTTCTGCGGTACAGGTCCAGGCCTGTGAGGAGCTCCACGTCTCTGACCCGAGCTGTGTGCATCTTCATCAGGTCCTCCACCCAGCGTGACTCCTCCTCTGAGCTCTGCAGGGAGGCAGTGAGGAGAACAAAGTTATTAAAGGTTTGTCCTCCACCCTTCTTCCCCCTTTGACTAGCAGCAGGAGCAAACAGATAGCTAACTAAATGAAAAATACACCAACTAACTAATTTAACATGAAAAGTCAAGTTAATATTAATGAAAACATCTCATTTGAGCTCTTCTGTGTAATATGTAAATATGAATTTGTGTCTCTCTCCACAGGTCATTTGGGCCCTTAGATGAGCCACTAGGTCCCCTGACACTCACCCATCACATTTAGCAGTGTTGAGGGACAGCTGTTGGACCTATAGTTTATTCTGCTTAAGAAATGTAACTTATCTTATTCAGTTAGTTGTTTACAGGTGGTTTATTTTCACTTTTCACTTAAGTTGTTAATGTGACCAACCGGCACCTGATAGAAAATACTGGCTTTTTATAGGGAGTACCCTTTACTAACTCAATAAACATATTATATCCTGTTGTTTTGTAATGTAAAACCAACCGTGTGTAGGGTCTTTCCACAGTCAGATATGGTACCATAGTGCCTGTACACAAACATGTACCAAAACCTATGGCTGGAGATACTGCACTTAAGTGTTGGTAAAATAGATCAACTGTTGCTTGTCATGAAAGCACATCATCAGTCTCAGCACAGCTTTCCTTAAAGCTGAACGTGGTTGTTTTACAATTTCAGTTCAGTTACAAGTTAAAGGTGGTTGTGGGTGCATCCTGATTTAATTGCACTATTGCTTTAACAATTTTCAGTCCAATTCTGTTTTTAATCTAAGACTTACGGACATGCCATTGTCTTCATATTATACTCTGGTGGCCCAAACTGTTTTTTTGCATTTCTGAGTAAGTTATCCAAGAGGCCATGTGTAGATATCACACTGCACTCAGAAAACGATGCTACTGAAATGTGGTCATCATGCATTTAAAGATACGCTGTTCCTTACGTTGCAGGTCTCGTCGTTGGTGGATCTGTGCGGCAAGATGAAGGCGGCGCTGCTGAGCGGGCCGCCACACGAGTCTGCAGCCTGTGTGAAGTCTAAGCAGCTGGTCAGGACCACAAAGTAGTGCGTGGGGATGGGTATACTTCCACTTGTATGCCTGCAATCGAGATCAAAAAGAAAACTGGACTTAACTTGTTTTATTTAAAACAGTTGGACAAACTTTTCCTAATAGCCTATATGAGAAATCTATCTTTTTTGTTTTGAGTACATCCTGTATTCAGGTAGCATTAGAGATGAAGTACGAATTCTTACTCTCTTATCTTGTCAGCTGAGTCCCTGACACCATCATAGTTGTAGTCAAATATAGGTCCAATGAGCACGTTCACCCCATTTCTCTCCGTGGCATATTTCTTCACCAGCGCTCTCTGGAAGTAAACCCATATTCCTGAGAGAAGTAGAACGAAGAGACAGTCAGGAAGGGGTGTGAGGATGAAGAGAAACAAGGGAATGCATTTGGCTTGATCATTTGGCTTCCTAAAATCAGACAGATACAAGGTCTTGAGATGAGATACAGGGTCTTAGCAGTGACATAACTCCAGAATGAAGACTTACTCTTGAAGGCAGGATACATGGGGACGGTGTTGGTGATGAGTACAGCATCATATTTTTTGTCCATGCCTGAGGATAATTCTGTAAGTAAAGAAAAAGCCTTTGATTATTAAACTGTATTTCCAGTACAGTAATGTTTTCAAATTAAAAAAGAAAATGTCTTAAAGGACAGGTTCACAATTTTTCAAGTCTGTCTTAAAACAATAGTTAAGTGTATTTTTCTTGCTGTAATCATTCCTCCTGTTCATACTGACCATTATGAACAGTAAGTGCATTATGAAGGGCATAATGCACTTACAATGTATGTGATGGAGGACTAAATCCACAGTCCTCCTTGATCTGAAGCTAATAAGAAGCTTCAGCGTCTAAATGAGTCAAATCAAGTTTTTAGTGTCAAAGTTCCTCTTTTTGTTACTATACTTCCACCACAGCTCAACAGGAAACACTAAGAGAGAATGTGATGATAGAAAGACTGTAAATGTGTCAGATATCACTTGATATGACTAACTCACACTGATGAAGCTCAATAGAAGCTACTTTGAAATAACTGTGTGGACACACTGTGGATTTAGTCCTCCATCACTTCCATTGAAAACACATTAGAAGGAGATCTTTTAATAGTCAGTATGAACAGGAGGAATGATTACAGAGAGGAAAACTTCTTTCACTGTTCATATGAACACCTGACTGCTGTGAATATGTCCTAGTCGTATTTTTTTTACCTCGGTGGGACAAAGCAGCAGGTGTGGTTACTTACGTGGTGGGTACAGGAAGCCGTAGGTGATCTGTTTGTCTGCTCTGTAGTTGGTACATGACTGGCTGTAGGCTGGAGGGACTCTGGCATCAGGTCTCACACAGTTAGACAGCACTTCAGGCAGAGGAGACACATCTACCTAGAGGAGGACCACACACACACACACACACACACACACACACACACACACACACACACACACACACACACACACACACACACACACGCATACATACATACATACACAAATTACAGAAAATGAATAGACATTACACAGTGTTTGGCTACATGGCTGCAATGTTATATGTGAAGTATGATGACGTTTAAATTTTTACAACAGAGCTCGATCTAAGAACGATGTTATACTCCATTTTTACCAGCAGAGGGAGCTTAAAGCACAGGAAGCATGGAGTCATTAATTAGAGAATATTCGTGTCTTTAATCTAACATGGATGGTGTAATGATCATATGGTGGTGTTACCTAATTTAACTGGCACAGAGACCATTTGTGTATATGCGAATAAAGACTTGAGACAATATATGTTGGCTGGTTTGCAACAATAAGGAACTTTTTATTAAATACCAATAATGAATGAATGGGTGTGACAAGTAATCTGATGGTATTTTGAGATATTTCAACAGAACGAATCCATGACTGGGTTTAGAACCTAATGTATTTCCATCTCAGCCACATAACCTATTTAAACCTGCAGTCATAGTTCACTTACACTTTCTGCTATAACAATTAATTTGAGCATCTAATTGAGACAAGACAGTTATATTCCTGCTAGTATGTATTTGGAGCCAACTTTAAACATCTTCTATTCATGTGTAAGTTTCCTGATGGTGTGTAAGAAATTTTTCCATTTGCTGACTGCTGACAGGTAAAGGATGCACAGTACCTGTCTTCTGACGGTGTATGAAGTCCAGAGAGGCATAGAGAGAGCCTCACTGTAGCCACTGATGTAGTCACTGTGGTGGAGGATGGAGTATTTGGTTCGGTAGAGTACAGCAGGTCGACCATATGGCAGGTTCCTGCTGTCTGAGAGAGGAACAGCACAGGGACACAGCACAGGAGAGGCAGGTATGTAACCAACATACATTTACTTTAAACTGAAAACATACATAAAACACACACTTTAAACTGAAAAAAACCAGGAGCCATTACACATGCGTGAACATTTCAAGATGATTCATAGCATCAGGACAGACTGACCATCCATAGCTTGCCTCAGTCGCTGGTTTAGCTCCTCCACTTTGTTCTGTAAGAGACAGAGCCAGAGTGACTCCAGGTTATAGCCTCGTACAAGGGTCACTTTCAAACCTCTCTGGCCCCTACTTTTTACACGCAACTGCAAAAAGATCGGAGATTGAAACAATCTCTTGCCAGAGATCTACATGGGAATCACAAACACAGTAGAGGTGAAGTGAAACACTGCAGAGCAGAGCCAGGGTCGAATTCACCCCCAGTGCCAGCGATTCAATAAGGCCTCCAATAAATGCTACACTGAGAAAGTAGTCAACTGAGAATGGTAAATCTGGATGAAAAGTCTTTTGGTTAGGTAGTTTTATTTCAGTGACTTGACTCTAGTGAGGGTGAATTGACTCCGGCTCTGCAGCAGAAAGCAAAGAGGCAACAAGGTTATTTCAGCTTTTAAAGATACAACAGAGCATTCAGTTATTTCAATACACGATTACACATATACAGACACAAACCATCAAGTAACCATGGATGATAGACCCATGTAGATGATTCTTTTTACAAGACTGCTGTGTAAAAAGACACATTTAAAAGAAAGACATAGAAAGGTATGAAAAATTCCCAATAAAAACATCTGTATTCAGTCACTTCCTGTGCCATCAATGCATTGCTGCCAAAAGTCACCTCACAGGGCAAAGAGCTGCTACACACACACACACTCAGACCAACTTATCCCAGTATTCCCACCTCATCAAAACACCAGTTATATCCATTAATGGTAACTGAATGCTGCTGGGAACAAAGCGAAGCTGCCAGTTGACGGTGATCTATGCTTAAATCATCGATTTTCTTTTTCTTTCTTTTTGCATTATGACTGTGGGTTTTGAAATAAAGTAGTACAAAGATGTGAGTGAGCTGCCAGACTGCATTTTCCTATGAAAAATAGACACATAAAAAACAGCAGTCGCTTTCTGGTGAGAGGATCTTTAGTGATGCCTCAGGAGGCCAAACATTTTACTATAATTATTAGTGTTATTAAGATGATTTCTACAAAAGTGAGCTATCAGCAAACCTTCAAGTATCTTAACTGCATGAGGAGCATTTGAATTAATTTCATTTTTCAGCTCTCAGCTCACATGAGTTCAACTGTGATGGTTTTGTTCCTCAACATCAGGCTTGTGCACAACTCATTACTCTTAGACAAATAGAATAACATTAATAATGATGACTAAGGAGCAGCCAGTGATGATGGATGATAGTTTCGAGGAGTGGCTGGTGTTAAATATCGCTTTTAGAATCCAATAAAGTCAACAGGTCACATGACAGATGAGCTAAATCAAATGATCCCTCATGTTTCACCTCATCTCCATCCAATGATTGACTCAGCATCTCAGCATGGAGTCAATACACTGAATGCAGAGATGTTTTTGTTAAGCTGCTCCTTACAGCTCTCCCCCATATCTGTAATATGAAAGTATTACTAAATACAGTTTGTGGTTCTACTGACACTGCAAGAACACACATAGACTGGGCTGTGCTGCCTTTTCGGGAGATGTTAAGCGGTCTCACGGTGAAACCAGATCCGCCAATGTGACAAGGCCAAACCCAGTCAGAAGAAGGTGAATGATTGGACCGTGGCCAGCAACACAGTCAGGTTAGTCATGCTGTGTTGAGCTTTGTAAGGGGTTTAATTTGACTCCGGGGAAGTTTCATGTAATTTTTATTTGACTGTAATTACAGAAGAGGGAGCTGTTACATAAGGAGCTGCAACCCAGGAGGTAATGACCTACAGGAAACTGTTTGAGAACATGCTGACTGGCAGTTTTACCGACATTTATGTCAGGAGTAATTGATCGTTTATATAGGCTAATGAAAGTGACAGTAGCAAACCTTATTGTAGCAAAACTGCCATGTAGCATAGAGTCAAAAAGTTGTCCAGTCATCATTATCATCACATTAAAGGATTACATCTTTGGAGATTGGCTCATTGATCAGCTTACCTAAAAGTGGTGCAAACATGTATAACAGCTAGCTCTGGTGATCCATGCTAACTATTTATACTACACTATGTTTATCACTAAGATAATAGATTGTTTAAGGGATTGATATGGTCTGTAGATTTATACTGCTGATACAGTGCAATATTTTCAGCTGTACAAAGTTAACATTGTAAGGAGTGTTTTCATGTTTTCTGTTCACTCATGGCTCCACCGTTCCTTTCCTGTGGAAACAGTGAAAGAATTCCATGATTTATCCTCTAACACTAACATCAAGCCACAATATACTGCTTCTCTCCTCCTTCTGCTCCTGAGGGCATCATCTTTAAAAAAAAAAATCTAACCAATGTCATATATTAAAGTTTCAATTTAATAATAATAATAATAATAATAATTCTGGTTTATTGCCATTTGAATGTTATTTTTTGTTATTTTGCCAATTGTGTCTATCAGTTCTGATAACATTATACCCACCAAAGTAATTGCTGAGCTTATACAAAAAGGCTGAATCACAAAGTGAGTCTGTAAACTGATGGATGTTCATAACAGACAGTTTGGGGTCATTTTTTGTGCATATATATTTATATAATAGTAGAAAGATGGCTGGGATGTGCCATTTCTTTTGTTGTCAGACTCAATTTTTAGCGATGTCACAGCATTACTGGAGCTCAACAGTTATTTATGTGATTCCAATATTATCACAACCAATAGAACCAATGCCAAACCTTTGAAAATTAAATCCAAGCTGTAATAAACTGGTATTATCTCTCTGGTATATAATATTCATAACGTCTTCTATTACACATAATTACTTATTTTTTAGCTTTACAGCTGCTACAACTGAGTTTTGAATGCTAAATAACTACTAGCTACCTCA